>NC_063162.1:152870614-153170614 GCF_023159225.1 Perognathus longimembris pacificus
CATATATATAAATGAAAAGCCCTAAACTGGGGCTGACTGTGGGGTCTAGAGAGCGTGGTGCACGCGTGCCATGTCATGCTGTCGTATGTCTCTCTTGTGAGTGTCCAGCCCACTCCTCGCTGTCACGTGCACTGGTGGTGAAGCATGGCAACCTGGTTCATCTCACCCTGTCAGATCCCAGGGCGCTCTGTGGCAAGGAGCTGAGTGGAGCTGCCACCTCCCTAGGGGTTTTGTTCCTGGGATAGGAGCAGGAGGATGCCAGGCACTGGGAATGAGGTCCCCCCCCCCCCCATCTGTGGCTCTGTTGGCTGGACTGCTTAGCATGACTTGCATGTTTGCTGGAGGCAAATGCTCTATGCAGCTTCCTTCCTGTTGCTGATACAACAGACACAGAGCAGTCACCTGTGGCTCCAGGGACGAGTAGGGGGTGATGTTAGAGTGTGGGCTCCTATGAGGTCATTAAATATAAAGGCATCTCAATCGTGGCGAGAATGGCGGGGACAGCTTCATGATGTAAGAGGTGGAGGGAGGCAGGGCCTGGGGGGGGGAGATTTGGTTTAGTTTCAGAAACAAACTTAAGAACCACACGCATTCCCACTTCCCTGTTTCTCAAGCTGAGTGTACACACCACCGGCTAGATGTAGATGATCAGAGGTCAAGCTCATGAGGCGCACTGGCTGTTCCCTGTGCCAGGCACAAGTCTGTTATTTATCTGCTGTTTTCTCTCGTGGCCCCTCACACAGGGCAGGCACGGGGTCCGTGGACGGGTAGCGGGAGGGGCCGGCCCTCACAGGAGAGCGCAGTGTGGGAGGATCAGTGCTCATGGGAGGACACTGTGTCCATGGGCCACCAGGCCGGGAGGAGTGACGAGGCCACAGCGGGGACATCGTCTGGGAGCACTAGGCACACAGCACGGCGGCTTCGGAATAGCAGGTGGGCCTGCTCAACAGGCGCCGGGCTGCTGGTGGTGCGGAAGCACTTGCTTCCTGGTGAGAGACCCCTGTGTGAGCCTGGAGGACAAGGCGGGTGGATAGAGGGGGAAGCGGGGGGAAGAGGGGAGGGGAGAGGGGAGGGGAGGAGGAGGAGATAGAGGGGAGGGGAGAGGAAGGGAATAGAGGGGAGGGGATAGAGAGAAGGGGGAGGGGGAGGGGAGTGGAAGTGGATAGAAGGGAGAGGAGGGGATGTGGATAGAGAAAAGGGGAAAGGAGGAGGGGAGGGGAGGGGAGAGGAGGGGAGAGAGGGGAGGGGAGAGGATAGAGGGGAGGGAAAGGGTGGGAGAGAGCATGGGGGAAGGGAGTGGAAGGAGATAGAGGAGAGGAGAGGAGAGGGAAGGGGTAGGGGGGAGGGGAGGGGATGGGGATAGAGAAGAGGGCAAGGGATGAGGGGAGAGGAGGAGGAGGGGACAGAGGAGAAGGGAGGAGGAGGGCTCTGAGGGAGGACTCTGAGTAAGAAGACTGTGACCCAGGGCAAGCTGTGAGACAGGTCTCCTTGGAGGGAGGAGGAGGAGGAGGAGGGGGCGGAGGAGGAGGAGGAGAAGGAGGAGGAGGGGGAGGAGGAGGAGGAGGAGGAGGGGGAGGAGGAGGAGGAGAAGGAGGAGGGGGAGGAGGAGGAGGAGAGGAGGGTGAGGAGGAGAAGAAGGATGAGGAGGAGGAGGAGGGGGAGGAGGAGGAGGAGGGGGGAGGGGGAGGGTTTCTAGGAGAGCCGCCGGGGAGGTTGGGGAGGGGACGTGGCTCGCTCTGCTCTGAGCAGTGCACGGCACCGGGCAGGAGGGATGGTGCTTGGGCCGTGGTGACCGCCGTCTGTAGGCTTTGCTTTCTCCACAGCGGCTGGACCTTCCCCTGGCGTTTCCCTGTGGCGGGTGGGTGGCAGCTCAGGCTTGCGCGTGGCAGCCTGAAGGCTGGGAAGGCGAGGTCCTTTCTTCTGGGGCTGCACCAGTCCTAGGGGGGCTTCACCCTCTCCTGCCCCATCCCCACCCCCAGACCCCCGCCAGTCTGTCCAGTGCACCCCCGGGAGATGGTGCTCTGGGACGCTCTCGACGCGCCACGTGTCAGAACCGTGGGGTCATGTGACCCCCGAGACGCTAGGTTCGGGCTTGGCCATGTGACCCTGCCGTGCCCACCCGGGCTCTCGCTGTGGGGGTGGCCTGGCTGGAGGAAGGCTGGCACTGGGGCGCACGGAGTTCACCCAGCTCTCTGGGACCTGAGGTGGCCTTCCACAGGGGCGCGGGAGCCCGGGGCTCGGGGCGGCTCTGCAGCCCCGCTCCCTGCTGCGGCCGGCCGCTGTGGGCCATGGCGGTCCGTGGTGGCTCAGCCCGCGGAGGGCAGTCATGGCCCTGCCGAAGGTCGGCGCCTGTGTTGTTTACCCAGGGGCAGAGACGCTCTCTTCCCTTAGGAGAGGAAGGGCAGCCAGAGCCCGGGCTTCCTTGCAGTCCGTGCTGTCTTCTGAAGTCTGGGTTTGTGTGAGCGAGCACAGGGAGCTATGGGGAGAGTCCCGTGAGGTTCAGGGGCACACCTCAAGCAGCGGGGCTTGAGCGCCAGCACGAGGCCCTGGGTTCAATCCCCAGCAGGTGATGAAGGCGGCGTCCCTTGAAAATGCTCGGCTGGTGGGGCGGAGCCGTCGGCAGGGCATTCGGAGCTGGGGCCTGAGCTGAAGCCGCGGTTTAAAAGGTTTGTTCCACGTTGTGTTTATTCTAGACAATAGGGGGACTAGTGAAGTCCTGATGGCAAGCAGGTGGCCTAAGAATGCGGATGCTCAAGCCTTCCGGGTCCATTCTGACATCCACCCGTGATCCCGAAACTCACGGCAGGGGGGGTTGGACCACCAGCAGGACAGGACAACCCTTCCTGGAGAGAACGCCGGCTTCCCCAGGTAGCTAGGTCAAGGAACAGGGGACCTGTGACAGCCCCACCCAGGCTGACGTGACACGTGGCATCGTGAGTGGTGTGGGGGACACAGGCACCCCCCCCCCACACTGGCTCACTACCCTCTCTGCTTTTTTGTGTGGCCTCCTACCGTCAATCAGCTGCTTGACAAGGGTCTCCCTGGCTTGTCCTCCAGGTTCAATCTAGAAGTGTTTTGTGGCAAAGTACCTTCATCCATTTCAAGCATTTCTGCGCATGCTTGAGGCTCTCACCCCGAGCTCAGTGTGGGAGGGCCCAGTGCAGATAGATGGGGGGGAGGGGCTCCCACCCACATTCCATCACAGAGGGGGCGGGGGGGCGGGGCAGGGGCGGGGCCCTTCCCTTCCCTCCAGTCCCTAACCCCAGGGCTCTTTGGGGCAGTCATCCTCCCCACCTGACTGGCAGTCCCGGGGCTCCCCGGGCTGGGCGGCCTCCTAACCCTCCACTCTCTCGGTGGGAGTTTCTTCCTCTGCTGCTGGAAATCACCTACTGCAGATTTAATAAAGAGAGCAACTCCCAATTTTCCACGATTGGCTTTAAATCCACTTTAAATCTTATCTTTATTACTATATATGTGTGTATATATATATATACATATGCACACATAATACACATATATACACACACATACATATATACACACATACATACATGTCTTAAATTGATTAGATAGTTCTAGCAGGTCATGTGCTTCGCTGAACCCAGTAGAGATATTTGTGAATATCAATAATTATTTTCTTCTTAATGTAATTAAAGATCTATTCTTCCCTAATCTAGTAACCTAGAAGAAATAAATCTTCTAATTATCTTCACTTTCAGGTTCTTTTTCTTTTCTTTTTTTTTCAAAATATCTCTAATTATCACTCTTGCTACAAGTATAATCAAACTTGCATAAATTAGATTCTATTCTTAGCCTGGGTTTAGCTGCCCCCCCCCATCTTTTTTCTAGCACTTTTATGTTATGGTGACAAATTCTAAGCTCACACATCTATTCTACACACAACTCGAATGGCAAGGACCAAACTGAAAACAATAGATTTATAAAGAGTTTGACTCCGAACAATACGAGCACACCAAGGACAAAGCGGGCCCGTGAGCCCTGATGTTCCGCCATGGGCCCGTCTTGAGCTACTTCAGGGTCCTGGAGTCGGGGGAGGGGGGCGGTTGTGGGGTGCCCCTGCGCCATAACCAGAAGTATGTGCCTGGGCACAGGAGAGGCCCACGCCATGACCGTCCACCCAACAGGGCTCTGCGGGTGGAAGAGGCGGGCTCAGCGGCCTCCGGGTGGAGCTGAGGGAGGCAACCAGGGCGGGGGCCCATAAAGGACTGTGCGTGCGCCCCCCCATCCCTCCCCCGCACCTGCGCTGTTTGTCCTGCCGAGGCCCTGCTGTCCCGCCGTGCACGGCCTTCCTCCTGCGAACTGAGGGCCAGGCAGGAGCCACAGAGATCACAGACCGCGACCTGCACCGCATGAGACGTCACAGTCCCTTCGGGGCTGAGTAAGAGCACTGATGGACTGGCGTGAAGGCAACATGAAATCGTTGCTGTCCCCCGTGCTTGGATGGGGCCCCGGCCGCAGCCACAGGCCAGGGCTCGGCGTGGTGCTGAGCTGGTCTTTGCCTCCACCAAGCCCGAGGCTTCCGGGAGCCTAGAGCCTGTGAAGCACAGAAGGGTTGAATGTGCACCTGCTCTCCACGTGGCAGTGCCCTCGGCGCTCTGCCCTGCACGGAGGAAGGCCTTTCACCCGCACCCCTCTTTGGCTTCTGCCCCTTTTTGTGAGAGCACCAGGTGCCTTGCCGAGGCCCCGCCTTCTGGTGACCCTGCCGCAGAAGCAGCCTCTTCAGCTGGGCCCCTGAGCACTTCGGGTCATTTGGCTCTTTGGGGTCCTTTGCAGTCGGCTGGGCTTGGTGACTCCACCCTCTGTCCATTTTCAGGGTTACGGTAGCAAGGAAGCACCCGAAGTCCTGCCTGTGTCAGACAGTGGGGTCTCTGTCTGGAGCCCCAAGTCATCCTTCAAGGCCCGTTTCCATGGTGACCACCACCTCTGTGTTCTTCTTTCAGCCTTAGCACAGCATCAGAAGTGCTTCGGAGCCGAGCTGGCGCCTGTGGGCTTCAATGGAGCGCTTGGGTGCCGGACCCCCGGGGGGCACTGCGGGTGGAGCTCACATGGAGCCCCCTCAGGGTGCTGTCCTGGAGCTCACACGGAAGCCGCCCCTCAGGGTGCTGGAGCCTGGAGCTCACACGGAGCCGCCCCTCAGGGTGCTGTCCTGGAGCTCACACGGAGCCGCCCCTCAGGTGCTGGAGCCTGGAGCTCACACGGAGCCGCCCCTCAGGTTGCTGTCCTGGAGCTCACACGGAGCCGCCCCTCAGGGTGCTGGAGCCTGGAGCTCACACGGAGCCGCCCCTCAGGGTGCTGGAGCCTGGAGCTCACACGGAGCCGCCCCTCAGGTTGCTGTCCTGGAGCTCACACGGAGCCGCCCCTCAGGGTGCTGGAGCCTGGAGCTCACACGGAGCCGCCCCTCAGGGGTGCTGGAGCCTGAAGCTCACACGGAGCCGCCCCTCGGGGTGCTGTCCTGGAGCCTGGAGCTCACACAGAGCCGCCCCTCAGGGTGCTGTCCTGGAGCTCACACGGAGCCGCCCCTCGGGGTGTGGGGCAGTGGAGATGTTGTTTCACAGCTGGCTGCTCCCAGCCTCTGTCCTGTGCAATGTCCCCACAGAGCCGCCCGCTGCCCTGTCCGCACCCCAGCTTCTCCTAGTTGTTTTTGAGATGTGGTCTCTGCATTGGAACTCTTTTTTTTTTTTAATTAACAAAGAAAAAAAACACCCTTGTTTCCATTTCCCAAAGTTTATTTTGTGTTATTGGATATGACCAGTTGCACATTGGAATCATACCTTTGTGTTCCTTTCCTGAGGGGAGGGTCCTCGTGGGTCTCACTGTGGGTGACTGCCTGGAGTCCTACGACTATCATCTGTCATGCCCATGTACTTTAGATCTTGCTTCTGCATGTGAGTGAAATCATGCGCCATTTGTCTCTCTGAGCTTGGCTGACCTCACTTAACATGGTTTGTTCTAGGTCTATCATTTCCTGCAAATGACGTAATATTCTCCCAAATGGCCGTGTCAAGTTCCACTGTGTAGGGCACCAAATTTTTCTGGATCTACCCATCGATTGTGGGGCATCTGGGCTGTTTCCCTAGCTTGGCTATTGTGACTAGTGCAGCGGTGAACATGGGTGTGCGAGCGTCTTTATGGTATCCTGGCACTGGTGTTCTGGCAGAGGCCCAGCAGTGGTATGACTTGGCCTGGAACTCTTGATCTCCCTGCCTCAACCTTCCAGGTGCTGGGATTATAGGCATGTGCCACCACACGCAGCTCTAAGGCCCTCTTTCTAAAGACAGAGTGGAACTGACAGGTAAAACCCCCCTCCACCCTGGTTTTACCTCGGTCCTCCGCAGTGCTCCTGTCTTCGTGTGCGGTCACAGTTGGAGGCACCGGCGTTGGGACGGAGGCAGCATGGCCTGGGGAGCAGGTGTTAGCCATGACAGACCCCGAGCACCGTCCAGGCCCATGGAGGCTTGTAGGAGCGCCCCGCATGGGCCCAGTACTCTAGCACGGCTCGGGGGGCTGTTGTCTCTGTTTCACTAGGTCCTCTTGCTGCCCTCCCCCACAGGCCCTGCCTGGGCATCTGTGACCAGTGCCCTCCTCTTCCCCCCTGGCCCATCCTGGACTCCCACCTCCCTCCACCCACTGCAGGCTCCTTCCCTGTCCTTTCTGTGTCCCCTCAGTGTCTCCACCCCGGTCCTCCCTCAGCAAGCAGCCACACTGCCTCTGTGGCCCTTGAGCTAGCTGGAAAGGTGGTCTTCTCTCTGCTTTTCTCCTCCCTTTCCTCTAAGTCTCTCTCTCTCTCTCATCCATCACCTCCTTCCCTGTCTCCACTGACCCCCTTTCCCCTCTGTCTCCCCATCCTCCCCACATTCAATCACCAACTGCCCTGTCCCAGCTCTCTGCTCACATCATGGGCCTTCGGCGCCTTCTTCCTACGGCCCCCGCACCCAGCCCAGCCTCGCTGGCCCCTCGGGTGTGCAGCTGGAGTTCAGTAACACACCGGGTGTGCTCCACACTTCATTTCCGCTCAGCTGCCCGCCGGGCCTCTGGGGCCTCCAGGACCCCGCGGTGCCTCCCGGCTGCCCGGCCTCTGCTCTGCCGGACCTCCCTGGGTGCTGACGGCGAGCTCCTCGAGGGCCGATCCGAGGCGACGGCACTGTGTCCCGGGCAGCCTCGGAGCGCCCGCTGAGGGTGCAGGGCGGTGGGCAGGGGGTGGGGACCCGCCCGTGGGGGCCTCGTGCTCCATGCCCCGCCCCACCCCTCACCGCCTCTCCCCTTGCGCTTCCAGGAGGAGCTCAGCTCCCCCGCCCAGGCCGAGCCACGCCGAGCGGCGCTGCTGCTCTACTGTTACCCCCGGCAGGCCGAGTTCTCCCGGGGACAGAGGCAGGCGGCTGCGGCTGCGATGGCGGCACATCCCACCGCAAGGCCGGGCTGCGGGCGGCGGGGCCAGGGCCGGCTCCAGATCCAAGCGCCTCGCCTCTGCGTGTGAGCCCGGTGCTTCTGTCCCTGGGCAGCTCCTGTCCTCCCTTCCCTTTATCCCCACCGACGACGGGCGCGTCCACCACCAGCACGGCGTCTGGGAACGGAGTCAGCCGAGCAGAGGCCGGTGTCTTTGATTTTATTTTACTTTTTCTTGGCGTGACCAGGATTTGAACTCAGGGCCTCACGCTTGCTGGGCAGGGGCTCCTGGAGCCATCCCTGCAGGATTGTGTGGCTTCCATGTTGTTTGATTTCGGTCTCGCAGTCTCGCCGTCTCTCTGGGCTGGCCCGCGGTGAACCCATCCTTTCCATCACTTCCATAGCTGAGATGATGGGAGCAGGCCACGGGGCCCCCCCGCCGGTGACGTGGTCCCAAGGGCTTTGAACCGGCGTTTTCCCCCATCTCAGCCTCCCGAGGAGCGGCGGCTCCCTGGTAGCTCTCTGCCTGTCCTTCTGGTTTGGAACTCTGGGGGAGTTCTGTTAGGGCTTAAGCCACACAGTCCCAGGAAAAAGGGATGTTTAAAAATTGGTCTTGAAACGAATGGACATTTTTCCCCTAAGAAAATGAAAATTATGTCCCTGGATGAGTTTTCCCGTTTGCTGTTGCGTTAGGAAATACAATGTCTAGCTGTCGCAGCCGCTGGAACCCAGGTCTTATTTTCTGTGTGGCTCGAGGTCTGCTTCCTCAGGTCTGTTGGTCTATGGGTCTCCGGGGACGTATTAAGAGCGGCTCTGGGGGTAACACAGGAGGCCCCCCGTTTCCCTCCCACATCACTCTAACCTCCTCCCTCACGCCGCCCCCAAGAGCACCGGATGCCATGGAGCTGGGGACAGTCCTTGTCAATACACAGCTGCTTGTTGCATTTCGACTTTACAGTACAGCGTTTTGCTTTAAAAGAGAGAGAAAAAAAGAGTAGGACCAAGGACTTAGCCATTTAAATCCTATGCAAATAATTACAGCAAATAGATGAATCAGAAAAAATGTGCTTTGAGCTGGGCTGGCCTCTCCTTTCACTATTGCCTTTTATTTGAAAACAGGCAAACAGAAGAGGAATTGTATCTATTTGCTTTCTTTGTTGAATATTTTAATGGTTTGTTCTGTCTGAGAAAACCTGATGTTTAGCCGAAGCTGACAGGAACCACAGCGGACGTGTCAAAACAAGCCGGGGAAGGCAACTTTTGATGTGTTTTATTGAGATACCCGAGGTACTTTCCAATTATTTTATGCCAAGAAAGGTAGTCCTTCACACACAAAAAGAGTTCTTTTGAAAACCACAAGTGTAACTTGTCAAACCTTAACTATCATTTAGATCTCTGCCGGGGGAAGTTCTGCGGCGAGCCGTGGTCTCGGGCGGGATGGGGGAGTGGGTTCGGGGACGAGGCTGTCGGCATGGGGACCCCCTCCCCATGGGGACACCGGGACGCCACAGCTTCTCACGGCCCCTAAGGACGGCACGGGGCTCCGCACCCTCAGCGGCCCAGCTCCCGAGGGAGGGACAGGTCACGGCTCCGTGAGGGGCTCGGGCCCCCGGCCTGCGGGGCTGACCTGGCCAAGGCTGCTTGGGGTTCGGGAACGGCCCAGCCGGCCCGTGTCTGGTGATTCTAAAGCCGAAGGCAGAGCCTCCCTGAGACGCCTCCTAAAGTGGGGATGGGCAGCTGTGCCCCCCCGGGCAGTGTGGGCCCCGGTGAGGTACCGTGTGCGTGAGTGGAGACCTGCAGGCCCCAAGCAAGGTGGCCCGGGCCACCCCGGCCTCCGCCGCCTCCCCCGGCAAGGTGTGCGGCCCCGCCCCCCCGTGCCCCTCCCCCGCTGCGGGGTGAGAGATGGGAGTCCTTTGTAGAGGCAGGAACTAGACACACCGCCACTCTCCTGGGCACCAGCGTTTTCAAAAGGTGACTTAAGACCCGGCTCACAAAGGCAGAGACAATGGGGAAGGGAGACGTTTCCAGATCAGCCAGAAACCACATGAAAGCGGCTGGGGAACAGGAGCAAGGTTTGGACTTGACTGCGGCGGGTGGGGCCGGCGTGGGGGCCTCCGGAGGAGGCGGGGGGAGGCGGCTGGGGCCGGGGTCCCGGCCTGTCCCCCCGCAGCGGCGAATGCGGGGCGTGCGGCTCTCGTGTGCCGGGCCCAGGTGGCCTGGGCTCCGGAGGTGCGGCCTGCGCTCCACCACGTCCCCGCATCCCGCGGGTCAATCGGCGCCCCTCCTCAGCCAGGACACGGACGGCAGCCAGGACGGGTGCCCTGCAGCTCCCCAGGGGCCTGTGCCCCTTGACCTCTATCAGCGGGCGCTGGCCCTGCCCCATGCAGTGGTCTCCTCCTCCTCCTCCTCCCCCTCCCCCTCCCTCCCCTCCTCCCCTCCCCCTCCTTCTCCCTCTCCTCCTTCCCCTCCCCCGCCCCTCCCCCTCCTTCTCCCCCTCCCCCCTCCTTCTCCCCCTCCCCCTCTTCCCTCTCCTCCTCCTCCCCCCTCCTCCCCCTCACTCTCCTCCTCCCCCTCTTCCCTCTCCTCCTCTTCCTCCTCCTCCCTCTCCTCCTCGTCCTCCCCCTCACTCTCCTCCTCCCCTCTTCCCTCTCCTCCTCCTCCCCCTCCTCCTCCCCCTCTTCCCCCTCTTCCCTCTCCTCCTCCCCCCTCCTCCCCCTCCCTCTCCTCCTCCCCCTCCTCCCTCTCCTCCTCCCCCTCTTCCCTCTCCTTCTCCTCCTCCCCCTCCCCCTCCCCCTTCCTCCCCTCCTCCTCCCACTCCCCCTTCCTCCCCTCCCCCTCCCTCTCCCCCTCCCAGTCCTGCTGTCACCTGGTGGCAGGTGACCAGGTTCTGTGAGCACCAGGTGTCCCCCCCCCCCGCCCGTGTCCCGTGTCCCCGCCCATGAGCACGCTCGCCCAGGCCCCGTCTTGCTCTGGCTCCTCCCTTTGTGGCCTGGCTCCGCGGCTGTCCTGGGCCTGAGGGACCCCCAGGTGGGCAGCGTGCCCGTGGTTCTGACCCGTCCTTTCTTGTCCGCGCGGGGCTGTCCTGCTGCCCGGGATCTGCGCGTCATGGCGGACCCGGGTGCCCGGGGCCTTCTCAGTCTGAGGACCCCGCCTTCGGGGCTGAGCCTGCAGAGGGCGGGCTGCTCTTCCGGGACAGCCGTCCTCGCGGCTGGTGGCCCTGGGGCCGTGTGCTCCTGACTGTGGCCGCCCCCCTCTGGCCCCATCCCGAGCGGGGCTCTGTGTACGCGTGGAGGCCGGTGCCCCCCCCCCCCGCCTCCCTGCCCAGCGCAGGCCCGTGTGAGGAGCACGGCTGGGACTCCGCACCTTACTGCGCGCGGCCGTCACCGCAGCCAGGGCGGAGCCGTCCGCGGGGCGCGGGGCGGCCAGGGTGGCGGTATCCAGGGCCCAGCTAGGAAGCTGGGCGGGTAAAGCCTTTCTGGACTCGTGGGATTCTCTGCTTCCGGGGATCCCTGCGGACGCCCCCTCCCCCTTGCGAGTAGAGGAGCAGCGGTGTCCCTTAGACGGCACGGGGGGTGGAGACAGGACTCAGGGTCCTCCCCGGGCCCAGCTCGGCGGCCTTGGGGTTCACCTCGCTCCTCCCCAAAGAAGCTCGCTTCCTTCAAAACTGGAAGGAAGCCCCTGCAAGCACCGTGGGCCTCTCCACCCTCTGTCTGGGGTCATGTCCCGTGGGAGCGAGGGCCACGGCCTCTTACAGAGCCACCTCAGCCACCCCCCCCCCCCCCGTTCTCTTCCACTCCAGGGCCGGGACGGTGAGCGTGGCGGAGGGAGGCGGCGGCTCTGTCTCCCGGGGCCAGGCCCTTGTGCTGCAGCTGGGCTCCATGTCAGCCTGAACCACGCCTTCTCCCTCGGCTGTCTCCCGTGGTTTGCCCCGCGTGCCGTGTGGCCGTGGGCTCCGCGTGGCGTCCCGCGGGGACGGGGCGAAGGCCTCTCCTCCCCTCCGCACGGTCATTCACGGAAACGCGTGTCCCCCGAGGATGCCGTCGCGCCGCCGTCCGCCGGGCTGTCCTCTGCCCCGCCGCGGTCACCGGCTGGGGTCCCAGGGCCCCCCCCCCCCCCCGGTGTGGCTCCTGCCCGCGGCCCGGGCTCTGCGGGTCTCTCCTGGCCGCGCGCGGCCAGGTCCACCAGGGTCGCTTAGAGCCATCTCGGAGGCCGTCCAGCCCCGGGGGACACGTGGTGTGGGCTGCGTCCGGAGTCCACCGAGTGACACCAGGGCAGCCGGGGAGGCCGTGGGGGCCCCCACCCCGCCTGGACCCCACAGGAGGATATGGGATCGAGGGGGACCCGGCCACACGGCAAGCCACTGCCTTCCCTCCCCCCTCCAGCCCGCTCCTCCCCACGCCCCCCCACGCCACGGCACCAGAGGGCCCCGGGGGCTCTGCCTCCACCCCGGTGCCAACCCCAAGCGTGGAGCTCGGGCGGGGAGCGCCGGGCGCCCGCCCTCCGGTTCAGAGGCCATCGTGCACTGGCGGCAGCGGGCCCTGCCAGCTGGGGAGGCCGTGGCGTGGGAGGCCATGGTGGCGTGGGAGGCCGTGGTGGCGTGGGAGGCCGTGGCGTGGGAGGCCGTGGCGTGGGAGGCCATGGTGGCGTGGGAGGCCGTGGCGGCGTGGGAGGCCGTGGCGTGGGAGGCCGTGGAGACGTGGGAGGCCGTGGAGGCGTGGGAGGCCGTGGTGGCGTGGGAGGCCGTGGTGGTGTGGGAGGTCGTGGCGTGGGAGGCTGTGGTGGCGTGGGAGGCCGTGGAGGCGTGGGAGGCCGTGGTGGCGTGGAAGGCCATGTACGAGTGGGCCGCCTCTGCCTGCTCCGTGCACCCCTTGCTGGCTGCTCGCTGTCACCCCAGCCCCCCCCAGCCCCCCCCCATCTTCCCGGTGACCTCGCGGTGAGGGCCCAGCCTCTATAAAACCTGTCCCCACTCATTTTACGAGCGTCCTTATCAGACGGCATCACCGCACAGCCCTGCCTGTCGGGCAGGGTCCCTTCCTCCTCCCTCCATCAAGGCCCCTCCCGCCGCCGGGCCGGGGCTGCCATGCGGCTCGGCCAACCCCGGGCCTCCCTGAGATTTACAGGGAGCTCGGAGGTGCCAGCCCCGCGGGGGACGGACGTGGGCCAAGGAGCCAAACCTGGCCGACCTGGACGGGGCCCCGCCGGGAGCGCAGGCTGCTAGGAGAGGCGGGGGCAGGGGAGGGGCCCAGTCCGGGGCTCGCAGGCCCGGCGGGCCCCCTGGGTCGGGGCCTGGGGGTCCACGGCTCCACGGAGCGCTGGCGTGTCATTGTCCCCGCGTGTGGCTGGAGGGAGGCCGGGCCGCGATGGGGACGCGCCCCGGCGGCTGGCGCGCAGGGGTGGGGACGGCCAGTCCTCCGGGCTCAGGGCTCCTCCGGCGGGGCCCCCCTCGGGGGAGGCCATAGGCCACCCTACCTTTGGTGTCTGGGGAGGGGTCTGTCGGGGCGGGGAGGGTGCCTTGCGGGGTACCCACGACTTCTTTTCCGAGGGACTCTGGGAAGTGGGCGCCGCCGGCGTGGCCGTGGCCTAAGGAGGGAGGCGCTGGGCGCAGCGCAGACTTGGGTCCTCGCGCTCAGCAGCGGCGGGTGGGCGGGTGGGTGCGGGGGCTGGGGTGGGGGGGGCTCGGGGATGGGGGCTTGTCTTCCTGGTAGAGGTGGGCCAGGAAGCCGCTCGGCGGGGCGGGGCCTGGAGCTCGGAGGGGCGGGGCCTGGGATCTGAGGGGCGGGGCCTGGAGCTTGGTGGGGCGTGGCCTGGGGATCTGAGGGGCGGGGCCTGGAGCTCGGAGGGGCGGGGCCTGGAGCTCGGTGGGGCGTGGCCTGGGGATCTGAGGGGCGGGGCCTGGAGCTCGGAGGGGCGGGACCTGGGGATCTGAGGGGCGGGGCCTGGAGCTCCGTGGGGCGGGGCCTGGAGCTCGGAGGGGCGGGTCCTGGAGCTTAAAGGGGCGGGGCCTGGGGATATGGGAGGTGGGGCCAGGAGCTTGGGGGCGTGGCCTGGAACCCTGCGGGGCGGGGCCTGGATCTTGGAGGGGGCTCTGCGGAGTCGGGCACAGAGCCCGGTCCACATCCAGGCCCCGGGGGGCGGGGGGGGCGGGCCTGAGGCAGAGCAAGGCGGGACTGCGGTGCGCGCAAACCCCGGAGCGGATGCTGAGCCCAGCGCAGCCTGACCCCAGGGACTGAGCCGGGGGAGAGCAGCGCAGCCCGGCGGGCCTTGCCCCGCTTTGGGAGCCCCTGGTCCGGGTGGGGTGCAGTTCCCCAAGGCCGCCTCGACGTGAGAGCCGCTCTGGGTCTCGGGCCCCTCACCCCTGGACGGGGGCCGGGCTGAGCGAGCCCTCCACTCCATCCTCTCCTTCTAGAAGCGATGGGGCGGGTCAAGGCTTCAGAGCAGGGCAGGGCTGGGTGGGGGGCACTCAGCGACGCGCGGTGGGGCGCCCTGTGCTCTGCGCCACCCCCGTGCTCTCCGTGGGGCCACGCAAGCCTGGCTGTGTCCAGATGTCTCCAGCAGCTGGAGGGCCCCCAGCTCCAGCTCAGAGGCCCCCCAAGCTCACCCAGGCCTCCGCTGGGCTCTTCCCACCGCCCGCAAACCCCGCCTGTGCCCGGCTCAGCCCCCTGTGCCCAGAGGCCTCTGCACCTGCGCCTGCTCCAGCAGGGTGGCCACGCGGGGACAAAGCGTGCCCGCCGGCAGCTCCGCGCCTGCGCAGCACGCCCCTCCGCACACCGCTGTCCACGTGCTCGGCTGTGCAACACGCCCCTCCGCACACCCCGTCTCCTCATGGTGCACCTAAGGGCAATCTTGCCCTTACATTCTGTACTCAACCCAGGCCCCGCCCTCACTGGGCAACGCCCCTCAGGCCAGGCCCGGCCCCACCTGGCCCCGCCCATACCCAGCCCCTGCCCCCCAGCCCTCCACATGGCCCCGCCCCTCAGCCAGGCCCTGCCCTCCCCTGGCCACGCCCCCAGCCTCTACACCTGGCCCCGCCCTCACCGGGCCCCGCCCCCCAGCCCTGCCCTGCCCTCCCCTGGCCACGCCCCCAGCCAGCTTCCACACCTGGCCCCTCCCTCACCGGGCCCCGCCCCTCCGCCAGGCCCTGCCCTCCCCCGGCCACGCCCCCAGCCAGCCTCCACACCTGGCCCCGCCCTCACCGGGCCCCGCCCCTCCGCCAGGCCCTGCCCTCCTGGCCACGCCCCCTCCGTGCCTCGCTCGGCCCTCCCTCTCCTCGAGCGCGGTGCTCGCGCTTTTTCTTTCCTTTGCGCACGGCGTGGGCCGGGCCCCCCAGGGCTGTGCGCTGAAGAAATCACCCCTTCTTCACCTTGAGGGCCTT
Organism: Perognathus longimembris pacificus; assembly: GCF_023159225.1. Taxonomy (NCBI): domain Eukaryota; kingdom Metazoa; phylum Chordata; class Mammalia; order Rodentia; family Heteromyidae; genus Perognathus; species Perognathus longimembris. Next base: position 152,885,391 of record NC_063162.1, read on the forward strand.
ATCGCCCCCCTCACCCCCAGTTGATTGCCCGAAGCGATCAGCGCTGACGCGGCCTTGCGGACACAGGTGCATTCCTGGGCCATTACCACACCCTGTTGATTGCTGTAGCTTTGCAGTTGAGCTTTAAGGCGGGAAGGGTGAGTTCCCTGACTTTCTCTCCCCGGATTGATTAGACCATTATGATGGTCCGCTTTTTATTTCCATGCGAGTTGTAGGATGAGCTTTTCATGTGTGCAGAAAAGGCAGCTGGGATATTTACAGGAACTGGATTTAATCCATACATCCGTTTGGGGATATTTGCAATTTAACGATATTAAGGTTTTTTTGTTGTTGTTGTTGTTTTCAACTCGTGAATATGAGATGAGTTCCATGTATTAAGATACTCCTTAATTTCTGAGAAGGGGTGCTCCGGTAGCTTTCAGGGTGCAAGTTTTGTACTTGGTAGACTTTTCCGAGAGACCGTTTATGTTTCAGCTGGCATCTGCTGGCTGTACACGGTTTCACGTCCACACGTCCGTATTCGCGGCCATCAGGATGAAACTTGCCCCCTCTGTCGTCTTCCCTCCCCTTCCCCAGTCTCAGCTCATCTCCCTGTTCAATCCATTTCCCCATAGTGCATGAAGCATTTGACCCCGCTCACCCTCCTCCGCCCGCCAGGGCCTCGCCGGGCCCCTCCGGTGCCCCATGCCACGCCGGGAGCACGTGTGACCCTCTGGGTGTGTTGGTTTTTTGCTGAAGCACGTGCCAACTGTTCACAGGGGCTTCACCGCGACGGTTCACATTTGCAGCGGCCGTGCATTTGGATTCACACTCTTGATTTCACCTTGATATTGCTCCTTCCTGGTTTGTAGAGACACAACAGACTTTTTACATATGGGTTTGGAATCCCTCAACTATGCTGAATTTACCTGTTCTTTCCTTTGCCAAGTGGGATCATTATGATGTCCCCGCACGTAAGATAATTTCATTCATGAAGAGAAACAGTTCTACTCGCACTCTCGTGTAGAGATTTCTCTCCCTGGTGTGGTTGTCCTTGTTGAACCCCCCCCCCCCCCCCCCCGCATAGAACAGAAGCTGTAACTTTGGACATCTTTGCCTGGTTCCTGATTTTAGGGGAAAGTCTTTTGGCTAACACCATTAAGCTGGCTGTTGGGCAGTAGGTGGTTCAGAGATGCCTTTTATTGGGTTGAGGAAGTCCCTTTATCTCCTAGCTCGCTAATCAAGGCAGGACGCTGGTCTCTGCATCTACTGTGCAGGCAATGCTTTCTCCTATTCCTATGGTGCACAACACTAATCAGCTTTCCTCATTGACCAAACTTGTGTTCTTGTGCAAAGTTCCATTCCATCAAGCTTTATGTGCTGTTGAATTCGGCTCATTCGTTTTTTATGAAGGGCTTTTGCATCCATATTCCTAGAAATTATTTGCACTTTCCTCGTGAGTCCTTTTCCTGGCTTCGGACTCATGATGCTCTCGCACAGTAACGTTTCAAAGTGAAATTTGGACTAATATTTTTGGAATAGTTTGTGAAAACCCGATACTAATTTTTCCAAAAATATTTGCTAGGATTTACCAGTGAATCCATCCAGGACTGGGCTTTGCTTTGCTACAAGTTTAAAATTTATTAATGAAGCATGTTACAAATTTATTTAGAGTTTCTGTTTCTTCCTGAGACCGCTTTGTGTCTTTTTGTGAATTCACCCATGTCACCTCGCTGATGTAATTTGCTGTGTTTATTCACGGTTCCATCTGTCAATGATACATTTTATTTCTGCAAGGTTGGAGTGATGTCCTACTTCATTCCTGATCTGAGGAATTCAAATCTTCAAGATTATAGCTTGACAACCTTATCACGTTTTATTTTTAAATTTTTATTTATTTTTGCCAGCTCTGGGCCTTGAACTCAGTCAGGGCCTGGGCATTGTCCCTGAGCTTCTTTTGCTCAAGGCTAGCACTTGAGGCACAGCACCACTTCCAGCCTTTTCTGTGTATGTGGTACCCAGGAGTCGAACCCAGGGCTTCCTGCATGCTAGGCAAGCACTGTACCTCTAAGCCACATTCCCAGCCCCCCCACGCCACATTTTTTAAAGAACTAACTGTTGGGGTTTCTATTTCCTGTTCTCTAACTTATGGTCCAGGACTCGCTCCCCTCCTTCTGCTTGCTTTAAGTTCACTTTATCCATGTTTCCACTACCTTAAGGTAAAAAGTTAGCTTATCAGTTTGAGATCTTGTTAAAATTTCATTTCGACATATGATGCTATAGATGCATCTCATCAATGGTGGCATGTTTTTTTTTTTTTTTTGTGTGTGTGTGTGTGTACTCATCTCAAAGTTTTCTTTTTATTTCCCTTGTGATTTTTAGGACTATCTTGAAGTAGTCGCGCCAACAGCTGCCCCTCACTTTTCCTACTTCTGCAGGGTGTACATGGACTTCCCTCCTGCGTCCTCCCCGCCCCCTTTCCTCCTCTCTTCGTTCATCTAGGGGTTTGTTTAAATAGTCACCCATTTAGGCGTATGCTGTTTAACTTCCACATCATTTCTGATCAGCCAACTTTCTCTCCGGCTTCCAGTTTCCTCGCGTGCTCGTTGGAGAAGTCGGGGCGGCTCACCCCGTCAGCACCCCGGGGACTTGCTCTGCCTCCTCGCCTGTCCGTGTGGAAGGATACGCCGTGTGTGCTTGAGAACGCGCGATGGGGTCACGCAGCGGCGGACTCCACGGATGCCCGCGGGGCCCTTTCTGTCCCTCTGGCTTCTCTCTGCTTCCTTCCTTTGTATTAAGTAGATGACATTTCAATTTCACTTGATTGTTTCCACCACATGTTCAAAAATTATTTTTTAGTGACTGCTGTAGGGCTTACAATGTACATATTAATGTGGAATCTGCTTCAGATTTATGCTAACAATTTGTGGAGACATCAGGATGTCACTCCCGGGTAGCTTTACTCCTCATTCCTCTTCTTGTGCTGCAATTGTTGTTTAGAGCCAGCAATATCGTGTTGCAATTATTATTTTACATAACTGTGTATGCCTTTTAAAGGACCTCGCAGGGGAGCAAAGATAAATAATTTGTTTGTTATATATTAATGTTCTTGTATATTATTTCTTGTTCTCCTACTTCCTGTTATACATTATAAAATCTATTATAACATTATGATTATTAATATATTATATATTACACTATAATAGCATATACACCAGATGGATTCAAGTTACCATCTGGTGTTTTTTGCTACTTCAACATAGACTATTATTTGTTTATTTGCTCACTCATTTATTTATTTATTTTGGCAGTACTGGTGTTTCAATGTCAGGCCTCCCACTTGCTAGGTGGGTGCTTAACCATTTGGTCCAGGCCTCCAGCTTTGTTTTCCTGGCACTCATCCTCTTTGTTTTGTGACTGTGAAATATAATCCAAACCTACAGTTATATGCATATTTTGTGCAACTTCTTCCTGAATAAATCAGGAGAGGAAATAAGAAGAAATAGGTGATTATACTGTGTGTGTGTGTGTGTGTGTGTGTGTGTGTGTGTGTGCGCGTGCGCGTGCTGGTTCTGGGGCTTGAACTCAGGGCCTGGGCACTGTCCCTTACCTTGCTCAAGGCTAGATCTCTGCCACTTGAGCCACAGCTCCACTGTGGCTTTTTAGTGGTTAATTGGAGGTAAGAGTCGCATGGACTTTCTTGCCCAAGCTGGCCTTGAACTGCCATCCTAAGATCTCAGCCTCCTGATAGCTGGGATTATAAGAGCGCGCCACCGACGCCCAGCAGTTCTACTGTCTTTTACGCTTAGGTTATCATTACCTTTATCAGAGCTGTTTTCCTTGTGAATTGGAGCACTCTTGCCACTAGGCCATATTCCCAGCCCTTCCTTGTGAATTTGAGTCTCCACATGCTCTCACCAGCTAAGCCTGAGACCTTTCATTATCGTTCTCATAAAGCGTTTCTGTTATCTACAAATCCCTCTGTTTTTGTTTATCTGAAAATGTTGGTTTTACTTTAGTTTTGGGGCATAGTTTGCTCAGTATAAAAGCCTAGGTTGATACATTGTTCTTGTCCTTCCTTGCTTTGTTTTCCGCACTTCAGATCTTCCAATAACTGCTGTCTTCTTCCAATAACTGCTGTCTTCTTCCAATAACTGCTGTCTTTCTGATGACAAAGCGGCTGTTTACCTGACTGGAGTTCCCGTGTACATGATGACATGGTTTTTCTCTTGCTACTTTTAAGATTGTCTCCGATGCATGATGCTATGTGTCTGGGAGTCTCTCTGCTCTTACTTCACTTGAACATTAGTGCGTTTCTTAGCTGTGCTGGTTATCACTTTTTTAAACATCAAATTTGGGAAGCCTGGGGTATTTTCTCCTGCAGTGTTCTCGTCCTGCCCCTCTTAGTCCACCCCTCCCAGGGCTCCGCCTCGATTCCTACTGAAATAACCTCTGTCCGTCTACGGGTGTTCCGATTCCTGCCAGCTACAGTCTACTGCTAACCCCCCTCCAGTGGGTTCTTTCCAATTCTGGAATTATTTGGTCTTTAAAATGATTCCTTCATTGAACTTTACATTGCCTTCCTGACTTCCTTAAGCACGATTCCATTGAGCTCTCGGAACGCCTTTACGGTAGCTGTCCTGAAGTCACTGTGAAGTCTGACATGAAATTGCTTTGCCAGACATTTCTGTGGTCCAGCCCTCCCCTCATCCCCGCCCCCGAATATGGTGGTAGATGGGTCATAGGTATGCATGCCTCGCTTTCTTTTTTTAGTTATTGTTGAAAACTGGGTATTTTACAGAATCAATGGCAGGATCCTGTCTGGTATTTTTGACAGTGCCCCCGGGCATACATTGCTCCACAGCCAGTTCCAATTCAGCTCATGCCTGCGTCCCCAGCTCCTTTCTGGGGCCGGTCCTTGAGCCTCGTTCCAGCCCCGGACGGCCTGTCCATTGCCTCCTTCCCGCCTTCTCTCGGGTGACCTGTCGGCGAGTGACGGCTCAGCTGCTACTCCCCGAGCTCCCCGTCTCCTCTGAACCACGCACCGCTGAAACCTCCATTGTGGTCGTTTTGATTTCTGTTTTGAGACAGAGTCTTGCTGCACAGCCCAGACGGGCCTGGAACTTGTGATTCCCCTGTCTACGCTTCCAGAGAGTTCCGGGATTTCGGGCTTGCACCCGGGCCGGTTCCATTGTTTCTGACAGTACCCTTAGGCACGGACCTCCTCACGCTCAGACAAAGCCAGTGCCCTCGGGGATTGCTTCCAGGCTCTTGGTTCTCAGAGGCCGTCTCCATACCCCTCCCCCCATCCCCGTACAGGCAGAGCTCTGCTGGGATGCTGGCCTCCCCTCTTTTTGGCCTGCCTCTGCTGGTCCAGACCCACCCACCTGAGCTGAGTTTCTCCTTCTGGATGAGTCCACGCACACACAGCCGTAGCCCGCACACCTTGGCGTGTCTTAGACGTGTCCGGGCCTGGCCGTGCCCGACTGCCCAGGACATCCTACCGAGTCCTCGCACCACGAGAAGGGGGGACAGAGCACAGGACTGCAGACCTGCTCCTGCCAGCGCCCCCCAGAGGAGGGAGTGGGAAACTCGATTTACCCTGCGCATCTCCCTCGCCCGCCCTTCAACATGAGTTTCTGTCCCCCTCTCCATGTGCCCTCGTGCTGGCTGCTTCTGTCTCCAATACAGCTGTCAAAGGCACCTCCGCCCCCCCCACCCCTCATCCGCCCGCCACCACGTCACAGCCACACGGTCCTGTCTAGTTGTGCACCTCGGTGGTGGCTCATGCCGGTTATCCCAGCTACTCAGAGGCGGAGACCAGAGGACCAAGATCCAAGGCCTGCCCAGGGAACGGTACTGTGACATCCTGTTGTGACATCCAACTAGATGCAGAAAGACTGGGAGCCTGGCTTGGATGGTGGAGGACTTGGCCAGGGCATGGGGGAAATCCAGCCACACCTAGTTCCTTCCAGCCCATCTAAGGTTACCACTGTTTTCTCTCTCGGACCCTGGGCGACCCTGCGCCTGCCTCTTGGCAGATTCCACTCACACCACGCCTCTTTGTGTGGTGCCCTGTGGGTGCATTGGTCCATTGAACGTGCAGAATTTCTACCCAGTTCAGGGCCTTCGCGTGTGCCGGCCGTGTTTCCCAAAGCACCTTTTTACTCAGGACTAGTCTCTGTTCCCCACATCCAATATCCCCAGACGTGTTTCCTCCACCCTTGGGACTCAAGGGCACCGTGGACATCAAGTCTAACATAGGACAAGGTTGCAATTCATTTGCATAATTGCCTCATTAATATCTGTCTGTACTACTTAATCTGAAAGTGTTTAGGATACCTTTGTTCACCATTGCAGTCCTAGCACTTAACCCCGTACCTAATACACACACACACACACACACACACACACACACACACACACACACACACACGCTGGCTAAACATCACTCTTATTGACAGTAGAACAGATACTTCTTTAGGAAAAAGGCAAATGAGTGACTAAGTTGAGGAGCTGTCTCCTGGGCCGTGTTTCCGTCTCCTGGGCATGTTTCTGCTTTCTGGAGAGCACAGTCAGTCATTTGGTCCTCGAGCAAGCTGGGAGTTTAAACTGGACTGTCTTTCAGGTCCATTGAAGACAAAGTTTTGTGACTCAAAATAAAACTTAATTCCCTCTGAGCTTGGCCTTGGAGCAGACACATGCAAGGACGGCTTGATCCCTGTGGCCCGCACGGCTTCTCAGAGCCTAGCCCTGGGTCGCCAGCCTGGGTTCTGGGCCAGCTATGAGGTTCTAGGATCAGCCAGACCGTTTGCTGGTAGAAGACAGGGTTGAAGAGCGGTTCGAGGAAGCCTGGCGGGTCAGTTGCCAGGATGAGGACTGAGCTGCATCGTGTCCCTGAGGTCTGCACGGAGAGCAGGGGTACAGGGGTGCCCATGGTGGGAGGGGCTGGACACTCGCCGTGCAGGCAGAGGCCCAGGCTGCGGCCCCTCTGTGGGGGGAGGGGGTGGGTAGACAGTGCTGGCTGGTGTCAGGACGTGTGCTCCCCAACTCGCGCTTCCTCGGGGGACTGTAACGTGGATAGCATTTGCTGTTTCCAGAGAAGGACTTTGCTTCCACTTTTAGGCATGTGCCTTTCCTCAGTGTCTAAGAAGCGAGTCATTTAAATGAAGATATTTACACTTGAAGGTTTTCCTCGTTCTTCCAAAGGGAGACCTATGTGTTAATGCTACACAGAAGTTTCCAGTCAAGTCGGCTTTTCTCGCTAATGTTCTCTGTTTGGGGAAAACATGTCCTGGTAACGGTTTGCTACCGCACCTCGGGCGGGGGAAGAGGGCTCTGCTTTCTTCACTAAAGCTCTGTGACTCGTAGGTCGCGTGGGACGGGAGATCAACTAGAGAAGCCGGCCAGGCGCAGAGGGGCATGCCTGTGGTTCCAGTCCTTTGAGAAGCGATGGAGCTATACGTCGTGAACGTATGACACAGAGCAAGTTCTAGGCCAGCCTGGGCTAGATAATGAGACTATGCTTCAGAACACCAAGGATCCAAGACCACCTCCCCCCGACCCCTGTTCCGGGATGCTTAACCAAGCATGAGCACGTGAACTTCAAAATAATGAGTGCATTTTTATAAGCAATACCCCATGAGTCTTTGGGACATTTTAGAAACCCAGCTCTTGTCTGAAACGACAGCTGTGCTCACCTGACAGCCCGCCCCCGGACCACTCCTCTCGGAGTCCCCTCGGCACCCCAGGGGGCGCGAGACCCCTTGCCCTTCCCATGACCAGGGCATGGCAGCCGCACACTGCCAGGCCCCGAGCAAGGCCTGGCCCAAGTGGGAGAGGAAGCGTGAGTAGCCACGTCCCAGGGCCACGCAGCCCAGTCTATCTCCTAAACGCAGCCACAGCCTCTACAACCAACACAAACCTTGCTGACACACCTCCTGCCCACCCAGTGCCCCCTCGACCTTCCCCGCCCCCCACCCCGCCCCAGGCACAGGCAAGGCCGGAACGTTCTCCCTCCCTCAGGATAAGCCTGAACAAACAGAGGAGACTTGTTCTTTGCCTTGAAGGTTAAGGAAGCCGGGGCTCTGTTGCCCTCTTCTGTTGTTGGTGTTGTTTTTTTTGTCATCATGCACCAAGCATGTTTGTCACCTGGGGGTTTTTGATCCTATAAACATGGCACGACCCCCCACAAAGCCAGAGGATTTAAAGTGCTTCAATTCGAGTCCCAAGGCTGCGACCTGCTAGCTTTCTTGAAAAGGATTTCAATATCATAGCGTGTTATCTGGGGTAAATGGTGGAGATAGGAATAGAACAGGAATTAAAGAGCTCCCAAATACCAATATTGTCTGTTTCATGGAAGCCCCGTATGGCGGGCATTCTCTGACGGGACCACCCAAGTCCAACCCGGGTGTTCCCAGCTTGAGCCCAGGGCCTCGAGGACACGCAGAGTCACAGGTCAAGGGGGCTTCTGGAACTCTGCTTCCCAGCTCCCGAGAAGCCAGAGGAGCTGCACACAGGAGCACGGTCGCCAAGCACGGCCGGGAGTGACTCGGCTGTCCTCTGGCCGCTGGCTGGCGGGGTCCCTCCGCCCCTCTGCCCGGCCCCTCCGACGTGGAGGCCCCTTCTGCGGGCGGTGAGATCGACCCAAACACCAGGACCCCGGGAAGTCTGGGTTCACGGCCTTGGCCCGCGTGTGCAGTCCCTAGGAGCAGTGCGCGTGGCGCCGGATCCGATCTCCCTGGTGCGGAGCTCTGGCACAGGCAAGCCGGAGGAGCGCATCCGGGGTCTCCCCTGCCTGCCCCTTTGTGGTGGGCATCGGGTCACGGCCCGCATTGCCCCCGGAGAGTCCAGCACGGAGGCAGATGCGCGACTGGCCGGCACCGCCGTCCTGCTCAGTGCGGCTCCCGGCGCCCCCGAAGCAGCTCCTGGAGACGCCGGAGCCGAGGCCCGAGCGGAAGCGAACAGCAAGGCCCAGGCCTAGGCCGCCCCGGGAGAACACTCGGGCTCCTGCGGGGCCCCCCGGGGAGGAGGGGGCCCCGGGGCTCCTCGTTCTCCCATGGGGGTGAAATGCCGCGGTGCCCGGAGGCCCAGCCTTGCTCTTGGAGAAGGCGCGGCGAGGCAGCCCCAGCGTCAGGCGTGTCACAGCTCACGGGGGCCGTGACACGCGGGTGCGATGTCCCGGACGGCGTCTCTTGCGCCGGGCACCGTGGGATGGGAGCTCGGGGCTGTGAAGGAGACCAGAGGATGCGGGGTGGGAGGAAACGCTACGGAGCCCGGCCAGCCGGGGGGCCGTCATTCCGTTCCCCGCGTGGAGGGGACGTCCACAAGACGGCGAGGGCTTCGTGGGAGGCTGCCGTCCCTGTTCCGTGTGCGCACGCGTGTTGGCGGGGGAGCTGGCTCCTGCGTCTCACGCCCTGGCACCACGCTGTCCCCGGAGCCGGCCTGGGCTGACCGCCCCACATGAGGCAGAGGCCTGCGTGTCGGCCAGGGCCTCGGGTGGACTCCGGTTTCCGTCCTCTGCACCACGGGGTCCTTCTCAGATTCTTTCCCTCCTCCGCCCCACCCTTGCCGGTGCCTCTGCGTAGCTCGCCCCCACCGGCCCCCTTGGGAGACGGAAGGAGGAGCACAGGGACAGGCCCTCCCCTCTCGGCCTCCTCTGGAGGAGGTGCGGGTCCCCCTCCAAAGCCCCGGGGGGGGTACCTCCAATTGAGCTAGGCCAGGCGGAGAAGCGGTGGGACCCCGGGATTCAGTTCTTCGGCATTAGACCTCCAGAAATGCAGCAGACGTTGCCATTGCGGCAGAGGCGTTCCCACGCAGCTACACCCAGGAAAGCGTCCCCCACATGGATCAGAACGTCAGTGAGCCCGGCCTGGCTGCTAACTCTCATGTGCTAAGGCTCTCGGGGGGTGGGGGGTGGGGGGAGGGGGAGATGGCTCTGGCGATAAAAGCAGGATCATCTTGGACTGGTGCCGGTAGTGTGTTTCTGCCCACCTTAACCTTTTGGGGGCAGGACGGATGGGACATGGATGCAGGGCTCTGGGTGAGCTGTCTCTCCCTCTCCCCACCTCCCTTCTTGGAAATGGCATATTCATCAGCGAGTGAATCCACGAGTATAAGCCAAGCACCGTGGCGCCAGCGTGAGGGACCTCCAGGGTCACTGATGGTGTCTGAGGGGGAGCGTCAAAAGGATACAGGGATTCCACCACAGGAATCAAAAAGAGCAGCCTCCGCTTCCTTTTCCTCTACCTCGCCCTCCCCCTCCTCCTCCTCTTCTTTCCCCTCCTCCTCCTCCTCCTCCTCCTCCTCCTCCTCCTCCTCCTCCTCCTCCTCCTCCTCCTCCTCCTCGTCCTCCCCTTCCTTCTTTTTTCTTCTTGCAAGGGGCCAGATAGTAAATATTTTAGGCTCTGTGGCCAGACGGTCTCTGTCACAGACACTCAACTCTGCTGTTCTGGTGTGAAAACAGCCTCAGATGATATGTAAATGAATGCATGTGGCTGTGTGCCAATAAAACTTTATTTACAAAAACAGGCAGCAGGCTGGACCCGGCCCAGGTAGGTCTGCCAGATTTAACAAAGAAAAAAAAGTCCCAGGCAGAATTCTAGCTGGGTGTGAACTTCAGATAAACAGCAGATACACGTTTCAGTGTGTCCTAGATTACACAGGGCGCACTGGCTACCGCGTATTTTATCTGGCAGCCCGTGGTGTGCCCATGCCTGACTTGAATGGGCGGGTCTTCTGATGGAGTCAATTGAAACATGTGGCCTTGGCCCTGATTATCACAGAGTAAAGAGATTTTCCAGCATAGTCTGGGAAGGGAGGCCGGGTTCCAGAGATGGGAGGAGATTGGCCCGGTGTCCCGGAGGAAGTCTAGATGGGACAGAGACGGGGCAGGCCGGGCCGTGGAGGACGGGGCCTGGCTTCTCCCGGGAGGGGCACCGGTGCCCGCATGGTGGTTCTTGAAGCAGGTGCAGAGCAGGCCCCAGAGCCGCTGGAGGAAGTGCTGATCCTGCCCCTCAGGACGCGAGGAAGATGGGATTCGGTTGTCACGAACTCTGTGCTTCTCCGTGTGCAAGGCATGCAGGATGCGGTGTCTTCAAGGGGCAATCTCGGTCCACGTGGAAGCAAACAATCAAGAGGTAGGCCAAAATCAACTTGGAAAATGAATACGTCTCCTCTTACATGTCGATAGCAGAGTCCTACTGGCTATCCAGTCAGGACGTCCAGGTTTGAGCTGGGTGCGTGCCCGGGATAGGGGGCTTGCTGCGTACGGAGCCAGCGGGGCCGGTAGCCCTCGAGGCCCTGGCTTGAAGCTGCTCTGTGCTTCAAAAGCAATTCCCAGCCCTTTGTCCGCGGGGCCGACAGCAACCCCGGGGAATGCAAAACATTCGGACTTTCTTGTTTGGTTTTCTGCTTGCTGCCCCGTCTCCTCTCTCCCCTACATTCTTCCAAGGATAAAGGACACATTAAGGAACTCTTCACTGGCAACGACAATTAGGGTGTCATTTGTGAGCTAGAATTCGCCAGTTGCCTTCCTTACTTTGCATTCTTCTTCAAAATGATGCTTATCCTCTAGGCTGTCGGGGGCTGGCGGAGGGATTTCCTGCGTTACGCGTGTCTTTTCCACAGCTCCGACACGGTGGGTGGGTCGGTGGGCGTGCTCAGAGGAGGGAAGTGAGCTCCCACGGCTCGGTTATTCCCCGTGGTAAATGACAAAAGCTTTCAATAACTATTTCTTTATGTGCTTATTTGCATTGAACGTCATTTTTAGGTGATGGAGCAAACGCCTGTGAGCACAAGGCCCTGAGTTCAACCCCCCCCCCCCCCCCCCGGCTAACTGACCACCGACCCAGCAAGCCGGCAGGACAGGAGCGCACCCGCCCCCATCTTCTCCGGGGGCCCCCCGCCGGCCCCCCCGCCCTGCCCAGGACCCCCACGTGGATCGCGCGAGCACGGGTTCAGGAGTCGCGTCCCCGCGTGATTCCTCGCACGTGGGTGCGGGCCCCGCGGCGTGTTGGCCCTCCCTGGCTCCATCTTGGCTGTGTGACTTGGCTGACTGGGTCTCACCGTGGCGTTTATTTGTATTGCGTATTTAGTGTGTTGTTGGGCATTTCATGCTGAGTGGACGTCATCTTTCCGGGAGCTTTGGCTGGGGGGAGGGGCTCTGGGACTGAGGTCCCTTGGTCGGGGGTGGGGGGCTCTGGGACTGAGGTCCCTTGGCCAGGGGTGGGGAGCTCTGGGACTGAGGTCCCTTGGTCGGGGGTGGGTGGGCTCTGGGACTGAGGTCCCTTGGGTGGTGGGGTGGGTGGGCTCTGGCTTAAGCGTCGTTAATTCCCCTCCGAGATCCTCGTTCATTGATGACATAAGATCAGATAACCAGCTAATTAAAATGGGCGTCCACCCCCCACCGGAGTCCCCAGAGGAAGTGGCTTTCTGCCTTTGACCTTTCCCTCCTCAGAGCACGAGCGCGAGGAAGCGTGGTGCCTCTCTACGTCAGTGGAAAAGGCTGTCACCGAGACTGTCTCGTAAATACCCCGTGACCGTACATAAACAACCCCCTGCTGAACACCCCCCCGGCACACCGGGGCTGCAGACCGAGGTGCTAAGGAACAGGAAAGGGTCCAGGAGACTGACCGATACCGAGAGGTCACTGTGGCGGGCCAGAACAGTGTTGCAAAGGATTCTGGTTCAAGCTTGGGTCCTGGGTAGCTTCCCGAGGTGTGCCCCGGCACAGGAGAGGTGTGCGCGCACGTGTATACACGTGTGTGCATGGGCGTGCATGCACGAGTGTGGAACGTGGGCACACACGTGTACACCTGCGTGTTGTGTGTGCGTGCTCACGCATGCCAATGATTGGCCACCTGGGGCTCGATGGCTTCCGACCCCCCCGGTCCTGGGCTCCTACAACCCCTCCATGTGCACGATGGTAGCTGTCTAGATTTGAGTTTCAAGAGCATAGTTCTTGAGAAGTCCAGAAATGAGGGAGGGCAGAGGAAAGCTGGAGGGGGGGTGTGTGTGGCAGAGCGGGGTGTGGGGGGGCACCTGGAGGGCCCTGGGGAGCAGCAGCTGGTGGGTGCCACCTTCTGAGCTCGGCTTCCCTTTCCTGGACGGAGGCCAGGGTGGGGACCAGACCCCAGACAGAGGTGCAAGTCCGGGCCCCTGGTCTGCAGGTGGCAGGGAAGGCCCGAGAAGACCGGGAGCTCTTAAAGGTCTGGTAGGAGGCAGCCCGTGATTCAGCAGTGACCTTCACACGCTCAGAGCCAAGGTCAGACAAGAAGTGGGAGGAAATGCCAGTGGAGAAGCAGCCCCCAGACCACAGGCTCTTCCCCTCCAAGGGCTGGGGGGGAGTGGGGGGCTCTGGGACTGAGGTCCCTTGGGTGGTGGGGGAGGGGCTCTGGGACTGAGGTCTCTTGGGTGGTGGAGGGGCTCTGGGACTGAGGTCCCTCGGGTGGTGGGGGGGCTCTGGGACTGAGGTCTCTTGGCCAGGGGGGGTGGTGGGCTCTGGGACTGAGGTCCCTTGGCTGGTGGGGGGGGAGCTCTGGGACTGAGGTCCCTTGGGTGGTGGGGGGTCTCTGGGACTGAGGTCCCTTGGGTGGTGGGGGGGGCTCTGGGACTGAGGTCCCTCGGGTGGTGGGGGGTCTCTGGGACTGAGGTCCCTTGGGTGGTGGGGGGGCTCTGGGACTGAGGTCTCTTGGCTGGGGGGGAGGGGCTCTGGGACTGAGGTCCCTTGGCCGGGGGGGAGGGGCTCTGGGACTGAGGTCCCTTGGCTGGTGGGGGGGGGGGGAGCTCTGGGACTGAGGTCCCTTGGGTGGTGGGGGGTCTCTGGGACTGAGGTCCCTCGGGTGGTGGGGGGTCTCTGGGACTGAGGTCCCTCGGGTGGTGGGGGGGTCTCTGGGACTGAGGTCCCTTGGGTGGTGGGGGGGCTCTGGGACTGAGGTCCCTCGGGTGGTGGGGGGGCTCTGGGACTGAGGTCCCTTGGGTGGTGGGAGTGGGGGGCTCTGGGACTGAGGTCCCTTGGGTGGTGGGGGAGGGGCTCTGGGACTGAGGTCCCTTGGGTGGTGGGGGAGGGGCTCTGGGACTGAGGTCTCTTGGCTGGTGGGGGGGGCTCTGGGACTGAGGTCCCTTGGCCGGGGGGGAGAGTGGGGGGCTCTGGGACTGAGGTCCCTTGGGTGGTGGGGGGGGGGCTCTGGGACTGAGGTCCCTTGGCCGGGGGTAGTGGGGGGCTCTGGGACTGAGGTCCCTTGGGTGGTGGGGGGGCTCTGGGACTGAGGTCTCTTGGCTGGGGGGGAGGGGCTCTGGGACTGAGGTCTCTTGGCTGGGGGGGAGGGGCTCTGGGACTGAGGTCCCTTGGGTGGTGGGGGGGCCTCTGGAACTGAGGTCCCTTGGGTGGTGGTGGGGCTCTGGGACTGAGGTCCCTTGGGTGGTGGGGGGGGCTCTGGGACTGAGGTCCCTCGGGTGGTGGGGGGGCTCTGGGACTGAGGTCCCTTGGGTGGTGGGAGTGGGGGGCTCTGGGACTGAGGTCCCTTGGGTGGTGGGGGAGGGGCTCTGGGACTGAGGTCCCTTGGGTGGTGGGGGAGGGGCTCTGGGACTGAGGTCTCTTGGCTGGTGGGGGGGGCTCTGGGACTGAGGTCCCTTGGCCGGGGGGGAGAGTGGGGGGCTCTGGGACTGAGGTCCCTTGGGTGGTGGGGGGGGGCTCTGGGACTGAGGTCCCTTGGCCGGGGGTAGTGGGGGGCTCTGGGACTGAGGTCCCTTGGGTGGTGGGGGGGCTCTGGGACTGAGGTCTCTTGGCTGGGGGGGAGGGGCTCTGGGACTGAGGTCTCTTGGCTGGGGGGGAGGGGCTCTGGGACTGAGGTCCCTTGGGTGGTGGGGGGGGCTCTGGAACTGAGGTCCCTTGGGTGGTGGTGGGGCTCTGGGACTGAGGTCCCTTGGGTGGTGGGGGGCTCTGGGACTGAGGTCCCTTGGGTGGTGGGGGGCTCTGGGACTGAGGTCCTTTACCTTGTAAGAAGGCAGCCTGAAATAGAAATCTCCACGGAGGTCTGCAGAGCAATGGATTACCGCCGCTGTGCACCTGTGCCCCGCGAGGCGAGCTCCGTCTTTGACGCTCGAGCGTTCCCACTTCGAAGGTTTATTATTTTTTTTCTAAAAATTTGCTGCAGTGTCATCCCAGGAAACTGAAGCGACAAGAAGTAGGGGTGGCAGGCGCTCGCCAGGGTGGGTGTCACCGGGGAACTTGCTCACCTGTAAGTGGCCCCATTGGGCACACGGTCTCCCCGGCTCCCCAGGCGGGCCCCACGCGGGGCTGAAGGGCACGGGGCCGGCGTGGGGCGCGGTGCATGGTGGGTAAGGGCCTCCGAGAGGCGGAGGAGAGCCCAGGGCCTGGCCAGCCTGGGCCCCGACGGGGCTCACCCTGTCTGCTCCTGGCTTCGGTGAGCTCCTCGCGGGCCAGGCCCGGTAGCAGGCTGACGACCCCCCCCCCCCCGCCCCCCGGGCCCCCGGAACTCGTTCCTAGAAATGAGAACGCGTGGTGGCTTTGACAAGACAGATGTGGGTCGGGCCATCTTTCCGGTTTCCTGCCAACTCCACCCCGGGGCCCTTCACTCTTTTTGACTTGCTCTTCTGCATGGTGCCCCTGCCCTGAGCCCGCCTCCCACGCGGGCGGGAGAGGGCGCCCCGCTTCCCGGGCCTCCCCTGGGAGCGCCCCGACGGAGCGACGGCAGAGCAGGACGGCCGGCTGCCCCGGGGGGGCACAGACTCCCCCGCAGTCGCTCCCTTTCCGCGGGAATGGGAACGGGAGCACGCTTTCCCCCGTGTCTCCTTCTGCCCCGTGACTGCGCGGGGGAAACGGGCGCACGGCCCCTGTGTGAATCGAGCAGCGGCTTCAGTTCTTCTTTGCTCCGGCCTCGTCTTCGCTCCACACGCGAGCAGGAGACGCAGAGTGTCTGGCGTGGACGGCTCCACCGCCAGCTCCCAGGCGGGGCTGGGGTCTCCTTTCCACCCCCCACCCCCGCCACCAGGGTGTGGCGTCCGCCCCTTCACTGCAAACAAAGCCCGGAGGACTCGGTTCTCATGGCCACCCGGTGGGGTGCTGCCTGGAGCCCTCTGGGGTTGACTTGCCCTTCCGCTCCCAACAACTGTGGGGGACACGGGGCAGCTTGAAGCGACAGGGCCCAGCCCAGCCCAGAGCCCAGAGAGCCAGCTGCGGCGTCCGACCCGCAGCCCCCCCCCCCCCCGGCCCCGAGCCCGGCCAGGGCTCTGTGCAGCGCCCAGCGCCCAGGCCTTCGGTCTCCCGGGGCCCACGGCCCGCCTCTCCCCCGCTGTGTGGCCCTCGGTGCTTCACACTGGCCCTTGCTCATCTCTGGGGCGGCGGCCCAAGCACCTGCTTCTGGAGAGCTAGCAACGCCACGCCTGCCTGCCTGCCTGCGCCGCAGTCCTCCACCCGACCGGAGCCGCCGTTGACGTGCCCTCGCCCTTGCGGGTTCTAGGCGGGCGGTGGCCCCCGGGCCCGGGCTGGGCTGCAGGGCTGGGCCTCCGCCTCAGCCCCCGGGCCTCCCTGTGGCTTTCCTCCGGGACAGGCCCCTCTGTGCCGGGCGGCCTCCACAGAGCCGGCCCGCGTGGGGCCAGGCGATCGCTCCCGGCCCTGGCGCAGGGCACCTCGTCCAAGGGGGAGGGGCGGGCAGGGAGGACTCCAGGTGGCCCTGCCCCAGGGACGGCGAGCGTCGGAAGCAGGAGCTCACGTTAGAGGGGATGGGAGGGCCCCCCCAGCCTGGCAGAGGGGGCCGCTCGGGCCCATCGGCCTGCTAGGATGCGAGGGGCAGCCCCCAGTTCTTCCTGCAGGATGCTGGGGGGGCCATCCAGGCCCAGGACAAACCAGGTTGGGTCCCCAAACTGGAGGACAGGAAGCCGTGGGCAGTCTCACGATGGCCACGGGCTTCCGGGGCAGTGGGCTGTCCTTGGGGAGCACTCCTTCGTCTCCTGGGGAGGACGGCCAGCCAGGGAGGGGGGGAGGGAGGCCCTGCCCGCCCAGTAGGCTTCGGAGAGGGCGGCGTGGGGTGTGCCGAGTTCAGGGCCTGGCTGGGGGCACCTGCGTGGGAGGCGGGTGGGGGTCTTACCGCAGGTGGTTGGGAACCCTGGCTCTCAGCAACCAGATGAGGTCTTGGGTACTTACTTGGCAGCTTGAATTTTACAACTTACCAGGGAAAGGCTTGATCCTGGCGGGGGGCGGGGGGCTGTGGGGGGGAGGGGCTGTCCCCCGGAACCTCCCAGACTGAAGCAAGATGGAAAGAAAACGAGTGCTCCGCGGTTTCCCAAAACACCTTCTGTCCAAACGCTGCTGCCCGGAACGCGGTTTCCGGGCGCCGGGTGTGCGGGGCGCGGCTCGCGGGGCGGGCACAGGGCTGCCCTGGGCTGGAGACACAGCTGAGGGGGTGGGAAGCGGGGGTGGGCGCGGGGAGAGGGGCCTGGCCTTCCGCCCTCCTCCTCCCTCTGGCCTCGGGGGGACGCGGACACAGCCGAGTCCCCTTCTCCCTACGAAACCGTCCAGGGCTCAGGCCCTGTGCTGCATAGAGGGGGTGTGAGGACGCGGGCCCCCCCACGCGGGATGCTTAGGGGGCAGGAGAGGGGGGTCCAGGGGAGCAAGGGTGAATGAATGCACACACACACACACACACAGCTTCTCCAAGGTGCACGTTCAAGGCCACACCACACACACCCTTTGCACAGCACGGAGGTTGTTCCACCGCGGCCACGTTTGCTCCTGTCCGTGGCTGAACGACGCTCTTTTCTGGAAAAGACAGCGAAACATGTGAGGAACGCATGGTTTCCATTGCGTATCCTTGGGCCGTGGCTTTGGCTTCTTGCCCTCAGCACCTTGCTCTGCGTGGGCTCCTCTCCCTCCAGGAGGGACCTGCACAGGCCGGGCTGGCTCTGTGTACACGTTCTCTGTGGGTGGAGGTATCTGCACAGGCCGGGCTGGCTCTGTGTACACGCTCTCTGTGTGTGGGTGGAGGTATCCGCACAGGCCGGGCTGGCTCTGTGTACTCGCTCTCTGTGGGAGGAACCTGCACTGGCCGGGCTGGCTCTGTGTACACGCTCTCTGTGGGGGGAGGTATCTGCACAGGCTGGGCTGGCTCTGTGTACACGCTCTCTGTGGGGGGAGGTATCTGCGCAGGCCGGGCTGGCTCTGTGTACACGCTCTCTGTGTGTGGGTAGAGGTATCTGCACAGGCCGGGCTGGCTCTGTGTACACGCTCTCTGGGGCAGGGGGGAGGTATCTGCGCAGGCCTGGCTGGCGCTGTGTACATGTTCTCTGGGGCAGGGGGGGAGGTATCTGCACTGGCCGGGCTGGCTCTGTGTACTCGCTCTCTGTGGGGGGAGGTATCCGTACAGGCCGGGCTGGCTCTGTGTACACGCTCTCTGTGGGAGGAGGTATCTGCACTGGCCGGGCTGGCTCTGTGTACACGCTCTCTGTGGGGGGAGGTATCTGCACAGGCCGGGCTGGCTCTGTGTACACGTTCTCTGGGGCAGGGGGGAGGTATCCGCACAGGCCGGGCTGGCTCTGTGTACACACTCTCTGTGGGGGGAGGTATCTGCACAGGCCGGGCTGGCTCTGTGTACACGCTCTCTGTGGGGGGAGGTATCCGCACAGGCCGGGCTGGCTCTGTGTATACGCTCTCTGTGGGGGGAGGTATCTGCACAGGCCGGGCTGGCTCTGTGTACACGCTCTCAGCACCCAGGCTTGGCCCTGGGCTGAGGGGGAATGACCCAATGGAAAGTGAAAGGTAGACTCCAGTTCAAGTTAAACAGGCTGCCTTTGCACAGTGGTTGGAGATGAAAAGCCCGTAGACGTGATTGTTGCCATTGTCATGCATAATGGATGGGCTGAGAGGCCAAATGGAGCGTTCACATTGGAGAGCCCAAGGCCCGCGCGTGATCTGTGAGGTATAATTAGCTCTGGGCCGCGTCAGGGCCAGAGCCGCCCTCCCAGGCCGGGTGGGGCAGCCGGGGGGGAGCAGGGCAGCTGGAGGCGGGGCCGTGGGGTCCACATCACTGCAGGCCCCGCGTGGGGTCGGCCAGGGGGACAGCCGTTCGCTCTGACAGGGCCCACCGTGGCTGGACGTGGGGAGACGGCCCCTCGGGGGAGGCCTCCCCTCTCTCCCGGCCGTTTCCCTTTCCTTTCCAAAAGCGTTCCTTGGAAAACACCGGTTGTGTCCTTGCAGTGAGGCCCTCACCCGAGAGGCAGGGTGTGGGGGGGAGGGCAGGAGGCCCGGGGTCAGGCTTCTGCCCCAGACCAGTGCTCTGCTTCCTAGGGAGTCAAGGTCACCTCTGGAGAAGGGACCAGTTGCTCCTTGAGGTCATGGGGCAGGGGAAGGCGTCGGCCCCCTGGTGGCCTCAGACAGGATGGCCTGGGGTGGAGTCTCGGGGCCAGCCAGACCTTGAGCCATCTTGTCTCTGGTCAGAACTTCCTTGACCTTCCCTCAAGTGATTTTAGCTGGAGGAAGGGAGTGTGGATTGGAAGGGGCCAGAGACAGACTCCCAGCAGAAGAGCTGTCAGGGTTTGTCCCCTTCCACACAGGGGAGCCTTGACTGCCTAGCGGGCACGGGCCCAAGGCAGGCCAGCCCAGACCCAGGGTGGGCACGGGGGCCCCCCACAAGACTCGGCACATGGGCGTCTCCTCCCAGGCCTCCGCCTGGACAGCTTTCTGCAGAACTAAGCCAAATGGGGGCATTTTGATCAAATCACTCGTTTCTGAGAATTCCGTATTTGTGGACGTTTACTTCTCCCTCCTAGAAGGGGGAATGCGGGAATGGGTACATCCTCTGCAGGACGCTCAGCTGGTACTGACGTTCGGCACTCCCTGCACCTATCCTCAGAGCCAGTTTACCAACTCATTCAGAGAGCCTGGAGAACAGACTGTGAATGCGGCAAATACCAGGAATGCCAGGTAACTGCCCCCCGTCAGCCGCCTGGGCTGGAATCTTGTTTCCTAGACTCTAAAGCTCTACAGACCTTTGTTGTACCTGCCCTGAAGTGTGTGATGGCCAGCTAACCCTGAGCTGAGCTTCCCAGCCACTTCCGGCTGTCTTCACGGCTGACCCAACCCATTGAGATAGAGCAAGGAGCAAGGAGAGCTTCTGGGTCAAACATTCCCCTGAGATGATTTCGTGCCTCAGCCGTGAATAGTGTAGCAATGAACATGGTTGTGCTGGCAGCTTTACTGTAACCTGGTTTGTGATCTTCCCCGACCCTCACAGGTGGGTTTCTGGGGTACTGAAGCAAATCAGTTTCTCTGTGTTGAGGAGAGATGGAGTCCTGTGACACTGAAGACCCCTGGTCCGGGGTCAGTGGCATGGAGAACCTCCAAACACAGATGCCAGGAAGAAGGCCGAGAGCTCCCAGCCCCTGTGCACTACGAGGAGATGTGTGGGAGGTGCACATGTGGAGGTTGCCACAGTCTCAAGGACAAAAGGACAGTCCAAGGTCAAAGCAGAAGGTCACACCCCATCTCTGGGCACCTTAGTTCAGGGCGTCTCTGAGGCCCATAGCATTGGGATGAGAGGAAGCAAGTATCAGAAATAATTGCACACCGGGAAGAGGTGATCCCGGAGCTCTGGGGCAGCTAAGTGGGGGACCAGGAGCCCAGTGGCACCAGGACCAGCGCCATCAGTCCCGCCCACCCACAGGGCGAGCACGCTTAGCACCCATGCTTGGCAGGTATGGAGGCCAAGGCGAGGAGGGTTCATCAACTGCCCCTGCCTTCTCTTGCAAGTAGCCGTGACAGGCCTCGGGTCTTCCGGACACGGCCCCTCCACCCACTCCCTGGGGTGGGCTCTCCGCGCGGAGGAGCTGTGAAGCCAGCCAGGAGCAGCCATGCCAGACTCCTGCCTCCTTTGGGGCCTCCTGGAACAGGGAAGATCCCAGACCTCTCCTCTCAGTGCCGCCCTCTGTCTATCCCCCTCCGCCCCCCGTCACGGGGAGACACTCGTTGTGTCCTGGTGAGAATGTTCTGGGCACTCAGCCCCATCTCTGCCTTGAGGGACGTCTCGGAGGGCATTTTTGCACAGCACGGGCGCAGTGAAGTGGCTGAGGGAGAAGCCGGTTTGTGCTGTGCGGGGTATTCTTGTGTTCTAGGGGACGTCTGTTACCGCGCCCTCCTTTGAGCCACCGCGGGGGAGATCTGGGTGGAGCGGTGACCGCACAGGGGTTGGAATCAGCCTCTGTCCCCGGCCTGATCGTGCCGTGCCGCTCAGAAGTTGGCCGCCTGGGTTTTGCATTCCTGAAGAGTGGGTAATGGAACCCTTGTCCGCGCTGGGAGGGTTGAACACGGGAACTTGGCATGGCAGCCTGAACGGCAGAGCCCTTAAGAACCAGTGCCCGTCATTCTCAGTACTCCCGATATGACTTTTATGAATATGGTTGCTGTTAGAGCAGGAAGTTCATCTTTAAAAGCGAGGGTGGTGTTGTTCTGGTCGGCTCGCCCACGGGGACGTTTGGGAGTGGTTTGGGTGCCTCACAGACCGTGTGGATCAAGTGCTCTTTCCTGGCCAGGTACATGGCTCCCAGCTAGGCAAGGAGGTCAGAGTTAATAAGAAATGGCAGTGCTCTCTTCCTCTGAGTATTCACAGTTTTGAGGAAATGGTGGGACTGTTCTTGCATTTAATAATTAGATGGGACGCACTCATTTATATTTCAAGGATCTCCGAGTCCTCTGTTCATAATTAAGGTAATAGCATTGTGGGGGATTAAGACCTGAAGCCGTGATTGAGCGGTCCACCACGAAGACGCTCGGCCAGACAGGGCTCTGCCGCGTGGGGAAGGCCCTGCTCCTCCGCCCTCTGGAGCAGCCATCATTAGGCCTGATTTATTCCTCCTCGTTCTCATTTCCAGCCTGATGGATTGCGCTCGTTATTACTCTCAGCCATTCTGGGGCTGCAAGTGTCATTCCGCCTTCCTGTCCCCAGTGGAGCCTCTAGGCAGGGCGTGGAGGCTGCCTCAGTCTCCCCAGCCCCTGGGCCCAGTCCTCAGACAGGCTCGGCAGCAGCTGCTGCTCTGTATTCTCAATTGGGATAACGCAGTCCACCAGCCGTGGTCAAGAGGACGGACACCAACCTCCCGGTGGCGTGACCCAGAGACACAGTGGTGTGGGTCCATTATGAGAGGGTGGGTAGATGGAGGGAAGGGGGGGTGGGAGGGTGGGTAGATGGAAGGGTGGATGTATGGATGTCTGGGGAGGGAGGACCACAGATCCCACCCTCTGATAGAGGAAGTGGGATGGAAGAGGTCCTCCGTCATGACCGTGTCCGGCTGGCTCGGTATCAGGAAGGATGACCGTGGACATTTTTAGCCCTCGTCCTGAGGGAACCCGGTTACGTATCCGCCGGCACAGTCTGCCCCATCCTCTCCTGTCACAGTGCATCCCGAGTGAAGCCACGGGGCTCTCTGATAAGGATTCTCATTTTCCCTTTTGGGCTGATAATGTGGATCAGAGGAGAAAACGCATGACTAAGACTTGGAGTTTTGTGATTCGTTGTCCCCCCCCACACTGCTTTGCATTGAAAGCAGGCCTCTCGCTCACTGCACAAGCCCCCTACTCATCTCCATCCACACCCCCAGCACCCCGTCAGCCTTTTCTGATCCCTCTCCGGTGTGAAGAGTCTAGAACGGAGCTCTGACGAGAGGCACGGAGATTCCGCACGCGCATGGCACGGGGGGAAGGGTGGGTCTGAGGAGAGGATCGTGTCCAGTGTCCGGAGGCCCCACATGCAGAATTCTGAGAAACGGGGCCGGCTCGGGCTCCGAGGGGCAGGTGCAGGTGCGGGGCGGAGGGACTCCGCCAGAGCCGCGGCTGACGGGCCTCATCGAATGCAGAGCCGCCTTTCCTCTTCACGTGGAAGCCCAGGGATATTACCGGGTCGTCTCATTTGCTCTTCTATGTATCGCTGAGATAGAAAAACAAGAACAGGGAGAAGTGGATGACAGGAGGGTTTCTAAAATTAGCTTATATTAGTTATATAGGGAGGGGTTTTGTTGTTACAAGAAAGGGAGATTTTTAAAGCAATAACTGCAGTAGATGCAAGACCAAAACATAAAAGAAAACGGAGAAGAAAACAGGGGAGCCTTCATGACACGGAGCTGGCAGTCATTTCTTGGATATCACGCTAAAGCACAAGCAAGAAAAGGAATAAAATCAGTACATTAAGCTCATGGGCTGGGGGAAAATATTTGCCAATAATGCATTGAATATATTCAGGATATATTCCTATTTATGTAAGTAAATCATGCTTCGTTACTATCCAGGACATAAAAATAACTTAGAACTCAACAATAGCAACCAAAGTAAACTACCTGCCTGGAAATCAGAAAAAAATACTCGAATAAGCATTTCTTCAAAGAAGATGCACAAATAGCCAATAAACACACAGAGAGACGCTCAGCTGTACTAATTATTAGGGAAATGCAATTCAAAACTGCCGTTAATCACCACTTCATCGCTGTGAAGATGTTATTATTTTTAAAAATCATTGACTGGTGTGACAGAAATTGGAAACGCTGTAGCTTTCTGGTAGGAAAAAGTACAATGATTCCTTAAAAATTAAACATAGCCCAGGAATTTCACAAAAATAAAATCAGAGTCTCAACGAGGGACAGACAACTGTATCTCAGGGTTCGTAGCAGCGGTATTTATAGTAGCCCCCATGGGGAAACCCTAAGGGTTAACCGGAAAGCGACTGGATAAGCTGTGTGCGGTGTATGTGACTATCGTCCCGCTTTAAAAAGAGAGGGGACTTTGACACATGCGAGAGCACAGGCGACTCAGAGGACCTCACACCGGTCACAGGGAGGCCGCCACAGAGAACGAGCACTGTGGGCACACAGAGCAGTCAGATCTGCAGCGGCAGAGTGGCGGGCTGGGGGCCGGGGGTCGGGGGAGCCGCTGAGTGAGACTGAGGGGGCTCGGCAGCTGGATGGTGCGATGGCCGCACAGCCACACGAGGTTCTCGTAAGGCCTCTGAAGGGCGCCTTCAGAGATAAAATCAAGGGGGGGGGGTGTGCATGCGTGTGTGCTGATCCCGGTGCTTAAACTCAGGGCCTGGGTGCTGTCCCCGAGCTTTCGTTCTCTAGAATAGTTCTCTATCCCTTGAGCCACAGTTCCACTTCTAGCCTTTTGCTGATTAACTGAAGATCAGAATCTCACAAACTTTCCTGTCTGGACAGTTTCGAACTGTGGCCCTCAGACCTTAGCCTCCTGAGCAGCTACGATTACAGACATGATGGATTGATCTATCTATCTATCTATCTATCTATCTATCTATCTATCTATCTATCTATCTATCTATCTATCTCTATCATCTGTTTACCACTACAATAGTAAGAATTATTCCCTGATTTAAAAACCAACAAATGCCCATTGCACAAGTTTTACAAACTGCAGGAAAAGGAAAAGCAGCAATCATTTGTAATCCTTACACCCAAGATTTTGAAATGGATTCTTCTGATGACTTTCTATTCGTGCATGTGTAACTATACACATGAACTGTGTCTTGCACGGTTCGGGCTTTACTCTTCATTGTAGTTCAGACTTTGTCTTTGCTTTGTCTAACTCTATGAGTCTGCTAGAAGCATTTCCTGTGTATTAAAATTATTTTTGTTTTTTAAAGTATATAAAATATATAAATCATGTAAAGTATATAAAGTATATAAAATGGCATTTTCTTATTTAGTAGGCAAATTAGATCCATAGGGCAGGAGAAAATGTTTTCAAATCATACATTTGTTTTAAGATAAGCCGTTTCCTTTTGGAAAAGTTATCAAATCAACATTAGGTTAAAATGAAAACCATAGAAATCAAGAAAAAGAAAGAAAGAAGGAAGGAAGAAAAAAAGAGGAAGAAAAAGAGAGGGAAAGAGAGACAGAAGAGGGGAGGGAAGAAGAAAGAGAAATAAATTATCCCTATAATAATTAATAATTCAGGCCTGAGTAGCACATTTGAACCCTCACCGTCTCTTATGGAATATAGGAAATCATAGTGCAGTGTCATTTTGTAATTTAGTTTTATCTCACAGAGTGTGTAGTGAGTCCTCAAAACGTAGAAAAATAAAACTAGCTCATTGACACTAAGACCTTCCCCTCATCCTAAAGGTGAGCCGCCACATGGTACCTGGAGAGGAAACCTCAGGAAGACTCGGTGAACAGAAGGATAGTGCAAGGGAAAAGCCTGCTCAGTGAGTAAAAGGATAAGGATAGATGGATGGATGGATGGATGGATGGCTGGGTGGGTGGGTGGATGGAGGGATGGATAAATGGGTAGATGGATGGAAGGAGGGATGGGTGGATGAATGGATGGATGGGTGGATGTATGAGTAGATGGATGGAGGGAGGGATGGGTGAATGGATGGATGGGTAGATGGATGAGTGGATAGATGGATGGAGGGATGGATGGATGGAGGGATGGCTAGATAGATGGGTGGATCAGTGGATGGATGGGTGGATTGGTGGGTGGATGGGTGGATGGAGGGCTGGCTGGAGGGATGGGTGGATGGATGGGTGGATGGGTGGATGGAGGGATGGATGGGTGGGTGGATGGATGGATGAGTGGATGGAGGGATGGGTGGATGGGTGGATGGATGGGTGGATGGATGGAGGGATGGGTGGATCGGTGGGTGGATGGGTGGATGGGGGATGGATGGGTGGATGGAGGGATGGGTGGATGGATGGAGGGATGGGTGGATGGGTGGATGGATGGGTGGATGGAGGGATGGGTGGATGGATGGGTGGATGGATGGAGGGATGGATGGAGGGATGGGTGGATGGGTGAAGGGATGGATGGAGGGATGGGTGGATGGAGGGATGGGTGGATGGGTGGATGGATGGGTGGATGGATGGAGGGATGGGTGGATCAGTGGGTGGATGGGTGGATGGATGGAGGGATGGGTGGATGGATGGATGGAGGGATGGGTGGATGGATGGGTGGATGGATGGATGAGTGGATGGAGGGATGGGTGGATGGGTGGATGGATGGGTGGATGGATGGAGGGATGGGTGGATCGGTGGGTGGATGGGTGGATGGGGGATGGATGGGTGGATGGAGGGATGGGTGGATCAGTGGGTGGATGGATGGGTGGATGGATGGAGGGATGGATGGATGGATGGATGGGTGGATGGATGGATGGGTGGATGGAGGGATGGGTGGATTGGTGGGTGGATGGATGGGTGGATGGATGGAGGGATGGGTGGATCGGTGGGTGGGTGGGTGGATGGGGGGATGGATGGGTGGATGGATGGAGGGATGGGTGGATAGATGGAGGAATGGGTGGATCAACTAATCACTAAAGCGAGGAAGGAGCTGGTCACACCAGGTCTTCACACCACTAGGATGGAGTTTTTGAAGCATCTCGGTGTCTCTGTCCCTGGAACCCGAAGAACCTTCCCACTTGGGGACCCATTGGTGGCCCACTTCTTGGGAACCCCCACCTCCCAAGGCTGCTTGCTCCATCCCAGTTGGAGTTTCCCCATCAGCGCTCCAGTGCCTCTGGGCCTTGCTCTGATGGGAAATCCCAATGTGCCAGACTCTTTGAAGTAGAGCCCCACCACGCCTGCAGGGCTCCCCACCTCAGCTTCAAAGGGTGCAGAGCAAGTTCCAGCCGTGGAGGGCAGTAGGTGCGCGTGCAGGTGGGCGCTGGAGGATGGGCCCCGGCTCTCTCCCTGGGAGCCAGAGAGCTACGGAGGAGAGGAAGCCACATCCCCTCGTGGCCTCCCGGTCCTCTCTTCCACCGAGCCGGGGAGCCTCACCCCTGCGTCCGTCCACCTGCGCCGCCTCCATTCCTTCACCAAGGATCCGTCGAATGCCCTTCGTAACATGCACGAGAGCGCGGCGGGGCCGTCTCCTGAAGCAAGAGCAGCCCGGGCGCTGTGCGGGACTCTCCTCCCCGCGAGAGCCGGGGCGCGCGTGCGAGCGGCCCAGGTGTCTGCGCACCCCGGGAGATGGCCAGAGAGAAGCTTCCTCCGCAGGCACCTGACTGGGGCTCTTAGGGCGCGCGTGCACACACGTGTGCATTTCCGCTCATCCTCCACCCCCCCTTGTTCATCGGTGCGTTCACGTAGGCGCTCGGGGGATCCGTGCGCGTGAAGCTGGGCTTCGTGGCTCTTCGCTGCTTCAAAGGCGAAGCGAGATGTCTGCTCCCTTCTCCCTTGTAGATCCTCGGAGCAAGACTCCAGAACACAGCTCCACTCCCCCGGGGGGGGGGGGTGGGCATTAACTCAGCAACAGGTAGAAGTTTCACAATTTCATTTTGTTAAAGAAGGGGTCCAGCTGTTCTCTTTATTATCCTAAAATACCTTCCATTTCATGCAAAGAAAATCTGCACATTATTTCTGTTTCTTGGTGCTCCGATTCCAGATCCAATAGAAAGTCCCTGTCTACGAATAACACAGCATTTGGGTGCCCACGTAAGCTGCGGTATGCCGGGTCGGGTTCCCCCCCCCCCCGCCGTGCTAGCTTCAGTAGAATCAGAGAGAAGCTCTTTGGGGTGGCCCAGCTGGCTCCCCAGGCAGCCATCTGCTTGGGCGGAGGCCGGGGTGGCCAAGGACAGCGTTTCAGCCGCCCCCGGCTTGCCTGCCACCCGGACAGAGCCCCCAGCTCTCCGCCTGGGCTCGGGAGCCTTTGTCCCAGCCAGAGCTGGGAGGAGAGGCCACGCTGGCCGCGGAGCTTCGCCACCGCTCTGTGTCACGCCGGCAGAGAGAGAGCAGGGGCTGCCTTCCCCGCCCGCCGCGCGCAGCCCCCTCGGGGTCCTCCGAAAGCGGCCGTTGGCTGGAAATCCGGAGGTATCGATCGCCTTGCCCGGGCGGCGGGCGGCCAGCCGCTCTCGGGCACACGTGTCCCGTCCCCCGCGGGAGCGCCGCTCCGCCCGGCAGCTTCTGGCAGGCCTCCTGCGTGTGGAGCTCTTGTCTTAAGCAGCTCCGCAGAGGTGCCTGCCCAACCACCCCCCAAGCCCCCCTCAATTAAGAGCTGTGGCATCTTGCATCCACCCACACGGCGTGCCAGCCCAGGCTCTGGCTTCCAGCTTATTTTCTTCTTGATTGCAGACTTGCCTGTCAGCTATATGTAAACATTAATTAAATCAGGGTTCTCGTCTTGCAGGTGGCTCTGATCCCTGGCACAGGCGTACGCGGTGATCGTTTCTGCGGGGCTTTGGAGATAATGCTTCCAGTCAGCTCAGGAGGTGGAAGGCCTCCGATTTCCGGGGTCCCTGTTGCTGTGCGGTCGGTGCGGTTCGCGTTATAAGCCCGGTTCCTTAGGAAACATGGTGGATGTCCACGCAGCCACGAAAGCTCACACCTAGCTCCTTGCATGCCAGGAGGCTGAGAGCGGCACCGTTGTACAGTTGGGGAAGTGGAGGCACTGTGTTTATGTGGCTGGTCGGGAGATCCACGCTGGCAGGCGGGCCAGCGCCCTGTCCCGGGGGTGGGCTGGCTCTCTTCCGCGTGGCCTGGGAGCCGCTCAGCCGGCTGGAGTGTCAGGATGAGGGGCGGCGGTGTCCCACTCACTCCGCGCCCAAAGGCTCCCTCCTGGGGGACGCAGACCTGTCCTGGGCCCCGGGCCGGGCGCCATGTCCTCCCTGCCCTGGGGGAGGCCACCAGAGTCCCACAGATCTTGGTTCCACACCCATCGAATCAGTACCGTGTGTGCACCGTGGCTTTGTTCCTGGGCCTCCTGGCAGCACCAGCCTTCAGGGGTCGGTCTCCCTCAGGGAATGCTGGGGGCCACAGCACCTCTCTGGAAACCTAGGCCTGGGGTCCTGTCCTGGGTCTGGGGTCCTGTCCTGGGCCTGGGGTCCTGTCCTGGGTCTGGGGTCCTGTCCTGGGTCTAGGGTCCTGGGTCTGGGGTCCTGTCCTGGGTCTGGGGTCCTGTCCTGGGTCTGGGGTCCTGGGTCTGGGTCTGGGGTCCTGTCCTGGGCCTGGGGTCCTGTCCTGGGTCTGGGGTCCTGGGTCTGGGTCTGGGGTCCTGTCCTGGGTCTGGGGTCCTGGGTCTGGGATCCTGGGTCTGGATCTGGGGTCCTGTCCTGGGTCTGGGGTCCTGTCCCGGGTCTGGGGTCCTGGGTCTGGGGTCCTGTCCTGGGTCTGGGGTCCTGGGTCTGGGTCTGGGGTCCTGTCCTGGGTCTGGGGTCCTGGGTCTGGGTCTGGGGTCCTGTCCTGGGTCTGGGGTCCTGTCCCGGGTCTGGGGTCCTGGGTCTGGGGTCCTGTCCTGGGTCTGGGGTCCTGTCCTGTGTCTGGGGTCCTGTCCCGGGTCTGGGGTCCTGGGTCTGGGGTCCTGTCCTGGGTCTGGGGTCCTGTCCCGGGTCTGGGGTCCTGGGTCTGGGGTCCTGGGTCTGGGGTCCTGTCCTGGGTCTGGGGTCCTGGGTCTGGGGTCCTGGGTCTGGATCTGGGGTCCTGTCCTGGGTCTGGGGTCCTGTCCCGGGCCTGGGGTCCTGTCCTGGGGTCCTGTCCCGGGATCCCGCCCCGAGCCTGTGGTGGAGACCAGCTAAGGCCTCTGTGTGCATGGGGGGCTCGGCTCCCGTGGTCGCTGTGACCTCCGAGGCGTCTCCTCTCTGCAGGATTATGGTCCCGCCACACAGTGCTCCCACCCGGCTCTGCCTCTCCTTTCTTTTCATGGTCTGTCCAGCTGACAAAATACCCCGACGTCTTATCTCGGCCCACAGTTTTGGAGGCCGCAGTCCATGGCCACTTGGCCCTATTGATTAGGGCCCCTGTTGAGTCCAAACATCTTGGTGGGGAACAAAGCTGCTCACCTCATGGAGATCAGGGAGCAAGACAGAGAGAAGACACCGAGGCCCGATAGCCACTTCCAGGCGCGTCCCCGGAGACCCAGCTGCCTTCCACCCAGCCTCGTCTTGCCTTTCCCCTCATGCCACGCCACGGGCTTCACACGTGGCCTTGGTGGAGCATTTCAGCCCCACACCACCCCCCCCCCCGGTGTCAGGATGCCGGTTCACGTGACAACTGCATCCCGTTCAGCGATACATCCCGTGTGCGAATCCTTCTTCCCCTCTCACTGCGTGCAGGGTGAAGAGCCAGGCATTTCCGGTGCCCTCGTTCCTCACTCCGAAGTTCTAGAATGTTCGACAAAGATGCCGTTCCCTCCTTTTCCAGGGCCTGGCCCTCCCTGGGCATCTGAGGCCTTGTCAGAACCCCCTTTGTTGCCAGGACGCCGATCATGACACCCCCGGTTCGCCCCTACGGCTCTTCTCTCCTTCTGGGCACTGACCGGCACTGCCTTTCATCCTCCATCCACTGCGATCAGCCCGTTCCGGGACCCCTCCTCCTCTCCCCCCCCCCCCCCCCCCGTCGCCACCCCTTGTCCAGTTTCGTGTAGTGATGGCGGCCCCACAAAACCATCGCCCAGTGAACTAGGACTCGGCCAAGTCTGCGGTTTCCCCACAGCGGCAGTCACGCGGCAGCTTCTCGGGAACACGCTGTCCTCGGCCACGGGTGCAGGGCTGCGTGCTGGGACGAGAGCCTCGCCTCCCGGTGCCCAGGTTCCGCCTCGGTGTGATTTCAGTCAGAGGGAGTTGAGGGACCGTGGTGGGACTGTGGAGGGGGTGGAGGGGGCGGGGGCGGCCGGGGAGACACTGCGGCCCCACGCCGATCTGGGGTCACGCGATCCGGCCCGGCTGGTGTCCGCGGGTCGGAGCCGCTCAGCGGTGCCCACAGCGGGCCTGCCTCCCAGTCGCACCTATCAGTGCAGCTAGTGAGACCGTCGGCCAGAGCCCGGGCCTGGACTCGGGCTCCGCGAACGCCATCGCCCGGCCTCCCGTCGAAGGGGTGCGACCGGAGAAGTCTACTCCCGTTGGAGCGGCCCCGGCTCGCGCCCCTCACGTGTGAGCCAGACGTGGGCGGCCGGACGCCGGGAGCCCCGGGGCTCCGCCGCCCCAGGAGGTCACCACAGGGGGCACCGCAAGCACAGATCACGGCAGACCAAACGGCAGGCGTGCCCGCAGGCGTGCCCTGCTGCCTCCTGAACGCAAATGGAACGCGTTTCCATCCGCTCCGCAGCTGGTCATTAACCAGATTATTTATCTTATTCTATCCAGTTTCCCGCTTGTGCTTCTTCCCGTGCGCGTTCGCAAATACCTTCGCTTTGTCCGCTACGCACGTTCCCTTGGCTGCGTTCTCGTGGTCGGAGGTGGAAATGGCTTGGACATTGGCTCCTGTGGGGATGGACCAGGGGCGGACAGAGAAGGAAGCGAGTGGTTTCTGCCCTACGCCCTCCAGCTTTATGTAATGAGACAGCGCGTGCGGTCGCGCAAGCAGCGATTCCCAGTGGCCCCTGAGCCTTTATGTGAACTGAATGACCTCCAACATCTTGACCTTTTGCCTACGGGACCCACTGTAATGGATTACATAAAGTGGAGCTTCTGTGTAGTTTACGCGATTGCAACATTTTCTTTCGGGTGAAATCAAGTTGAAATTGGCCAGAGGTGAAAAGGAATGTCAACAATTCAAGCTACTTACCTATTCCTTTCCTTATTAACTCAGTAAGAGCTATTTTTACTCTCCCACCACAACTCTGAAGGACTCGAGTGCGGGGACTCTCAGATGGCAGAGATCCTTAGCACACTGCAGTCTTGTAACGTCTCAGAGCCGGGTCTCTTACAAAACACATGGGATTGGGTTCGGCCTTCTGAACATAGAGGAGTGAAAGAGGGATCCTGTGGAGGACAGACAGAAGCCATGGGGCACTGCCGAGCGAGAAAGCGGACCCGCGACCCCGGGAAGCAGACCCGCGACCCGGGAAGCAGACCCGCGACCCCGGGGAAGCAGATCCGCTCTGTGTTTATGTATATGTGTCTGCACAACAGCTGCGTGTGCCTGTGCGTTCATGTCTGTGTGCACCGCGACTGTGCACCTGTGTCTGAGCGCACGGGCGTGTGTATGTCTGTGAATCCAGATGAATGTGTGTGTGTACGTGTGTGTCTGTGTGTGTATTCACAGTCCTGTGTAGGTGCCTCGAATACAAGTGAGTGTGGGTGTGTACACTACGTCTCTGTGCGCATGGGCGCGCGCGTCTGTGTGGATGCTGAGTGTGTGTACACCGTGTGGGGCCTTTCCTCTGGCCCCCCCCAGCCCTCAGCGCCCTGGCCCCCGCGCGCGGGGCTGGCACGTACCCAGTCCTCCCGTTCTCTTTCGGATGCACGTATGACCGGGACGCCCGGGGGGACGCCGCCCGCGGAGGCCGGCGGCCCTTCTGGGGTCCCTCCCCCCCACCTGTTTGGGCCCTGCCTGCTCCGGCCTGGTCTCCACACGCAGCGGGAGTCTGCGTGGCGTCTGCTCGTGGAGCCCTGGCCCCCGTGCCGAGGAGGTCATCAGACCCGAGCTCGGACTGTGCGGGACGTCCCGGTCAGCCTGGGCGGCCCCACGCAGGCCTTCCCGGTGCCCCTCCGCCGGGACACCGGCCCAGAGCCCAGGCTCCGCTCCCGCGTGGGCCAGCCTGTCTCCTCTGCGGATAGCAGCAGAGCCCTGGCGTGCGCGTTGGTTGGCCTCAGAGTTGAGACTCCATTAGGCTCGCTCTCTGTCAGCATCTTCCCTCTTCTCTCTGAGCTTGGCGTTTGCTGGGCCCGTCAGGATCCCAGCGGAACGACCGCCAGGTGGCCAGCAGGTGACCATGTCCTCATGGTGGCTGGATCGCCTGCTGCTCAAGGGCAGAGTCCTCAGCCAGCAGCGCTGGGGCGGGGGGGGGGGCTGGTGACGTGGCCCCTGTTCCGTGGCCCCCATGGGCTATGACAGCTCCGTGGTCTGTCTGATGTGTGCGTCCACGCACAACATGCGGCCCCTGCCCCGTCTTCTTCCTCCCTGGTCTCTCCTCAGAGAACTCAAGTCCCCAAGTCCCCACCTAGGCGACCCAGTTTCAGGGCCGACATTCTGTGCCATTTCCCCCACTTCCGGACAGAGGATTTGTCCAAACGAGAATCTGGATGTGGGGGGGACCCGGTGGGGTCTAAGAGCCGCGTGTCTGACAAGCCCCCGGGCCACGGTGGAGAGGGCTCATCCGCCGGGGTACCCCGGGGCCTGCGGGGGGGTCCCGGGGCCTCTGCTTCGCCTGTGGCTCTGCCACCCTCGGAGGGAGGGGGCGGCCGTGTGGCCGGCAGTCCCGCCTCACGGGTGGCGGCTTTCGGGGCGCACACGCAGGCCTCCCCCTGGCCCGGCGCTCTCGGGAGCCAACTGCAGGGACACCCACCGGTCCAGATGCCGTCGGGAGCTCCGTCCTCCCCGGTGTCTCTTGAGTGGCAGTATGCCCTCCGCCAGACCCCACGCCCCCCCTCCCTCCCGCTCCCCCCCCTCCCCGTGCTCCCCCTTGCGGCTCCGCTCCTCACCCAGCCGCACAGTTCGTTCCAGACGTGGTGGCCAGTGAGTTCCACTACTGAATCGATTCACCCTCTGTCCCCCGTTTCTGTGCTTCTCCTCCCCAGAGCAGATAAACCCACGTACAAGACCAAGGGTCCAGAGCTACAAAGACCATGCGCAAGGGAATAAACCAAAGGAAAAAGAAAAGAACTGGAAACAGTGCAATCTTGCCTCCCTGTCTTAGCGTTCACTTCAATAGTCCGCGTTTTCTCTGATCACTGGCAGGTCGCGTGGGAGGCCCTGGGATCCCCTTTGCGCTCACCGTGTGGATGTTTGGAGACCCTAACTTCTGTTCTGAGCCGCCTCCTGACCGGCCACCCCTGCGTGCGGGCTGAGCCCCATTCCCCGGCGCTCCAAAGCCCCTTCCTTCCTTGGCCTAACCGTGCCCCACAAAGTGGGGGAGATGCTACCACCATCCAATGGCAGAATCCGAAACCGCACCAGCCCACGCCTCTCCCACCCTCCTCAGAGGCCCAGCTGGCCTCCCAGGTGAGGGCCAGGAGATAAAGGCCCCGGGGCGGACCCTACGGATCCCACCCACCCGTGACGAGCAATGTCCCCTCTTCCCCTGCCTCAGACCCTCAGTCTCGGCTCTGCACGGGCTTTTCAGATGCCCAGGACCCTCTCCTAATGAAACACTGGGATCCCAGGTATCAGAGCCGCCCAGCTTTAAAAGTACAGCCAAGATTAAAATCGACCGCGGAGACAAGGCTTGACTTGACGCGCTGGGTACCCAAGGATGTTAAACTATTAGGGCTACACAGGAATCACAGAACCCCTCCAAAGCTCACCCTTTCATTTTGTGGGGAAAGCAACTTGCCCAAAGCCACATAGTTAGTGGTAAGTCTAGAACGCGAGGCACCTAATTTCCAGCCCTGTGTTCTTTTTATAACACCTGACTTGATCCACCTCGCAAGGGAAGCTTACCATAACAAAGCAACACAGCCAAGGGCACAAACGCTCCCTGGCAAATCTGAAAAGGAAGAAAACATACTTTGAAAATATTAAAGGTTATTACCAGATGTCAAATGAATGTCATGAAAATAGCTTCAAGTTTTTCAACGCACTGAGACTAATTTAATTTATTTAAATGTCTTTGTTAGCTTGAGGAATTCTGAAGACAGTCCCCTGCTTGTCATTTTATCCCACTATTAATCACCTGCAAGCTAACCTGAACTGGAAATAACTGTAAAATTTGTTAGACTTCAACTGATCAGGGTTCAAGGTGCTTGATGCTTAACAGTTTGTGTAGGATCAAAGATATGGCTGCCCTCCAAAAGAGTCGGGATGTTTACATCAAAGTTGAGGTTGAATCCTTTTCAACCTTGCTCATCTCTGTAGCGCTTAGACTTAAGTTCTTGTTGAAAACTTTTAAGTAGAGCAGCCTCTCTCTCTCTCTGTGTGTGTGTGTGTGTGTGTGTGTGTGTGTGTGTGTGTGTGTGTGTGTTTGAATTGCAGCCAGTGGTTTCAGTCCAAACCCTGGCTCCTTGGAGTAGCCAGGTGGAGGGAGATCGGCGTGTCTTCCTGGCTGATCGGCAGCTGTCTTGAAGACCAGCAGAGCCGGGCCCCTTTGAACAAGGGCTCAGGGAGCTGCAGTTTCCATTCTTTCACGTGTCACTTCTCGCCCATCAAGCTGCTTTTCACGGCCTCCTCCGTTCTGCCTTCCTTCCTTCCTTCCCTTTCCCCTCCCTTCACTGACAAGGAAGATCTGACTTGCTTAATAAAGCCATCAGGGTGGTTTTCTTCTTTCTTTCTTTCTTTTTCACTTGTCGGAGGGTCTGACTGACAGTGAGGCTGGAGATTCTGGGAGCTTACACAAGAAAGGCTGGGGTGGACAGATCTGTCTAAAGGTGACAATTTCACACCGCTGGTAATAACTTCACACCTACCCAGCGTGAGAGATACTTGACTGCTTTTGTCAAAGTGTCTAAAGTTAACCTGCGCAGGGAACACCAGGCATAAATACTTTCATGTCTGACTCACTTAAGCTAGAGTTGTAACTTAACATTACCATGTGCCTTTATATTATGAACTTTAAAGGAATTCCTTTCAAAACCCAATGTTTGGCTCATGATGAAAGGGAACGGAGCAGCTTACCCTAAGTTACATTCAATAATTACATAAGTAACCCTTTAAATACTAGATATGCAAATAATGCACTATTCTTCCTGTAATTACTCTGTGTACAGGGTTTGATAAAATCCCAAGATTGTAATGCATGTTTATGAGAAGATTAGAAAATCTGAGTTCACACACACACACACACACACACACACACACACACACACGTATGTTCCTGAATGGCAGGAGTAAATAAGGAATTTAAAGGTGTTTGCTCTGGGCTTGGCTGAGCTCCCCCGCGCCGCTTCTGCCTAGCGTTATCCCAGCGGAGCAGCAGCCCGCCGCTCCCCGACGGCGCGGCTCTGGTCTGCAGAGGACAGTGCCGTCTTTCCGGGCCGCAGACCGCTCGGCGGGCCTCTCGGGGATTTCGGTCAACTCGGCGGGGAGGAGGTGGTTTTCTCCCCCGCACCGCAGGGCACCGGGGCGGTGGGGGCTGCCACCGGCTGGCCTTGGGTCTCCTTCTCGGGATTCACGGTGGGATCCGTGCGCATGGTGGGAATGACCCGGGAATCCAGCGGCGGCGTGGCCCCGTTCGTCCTCCTCCTTTCCTAATCCCACGACCGGAGGGGACGTCAGCGAGCTGCTGTGCGCATCTGCACACGTGCTCCGTCCCAACGGTGCACACCTGCACTCGCGCCTCCTCTAAGCTGTGCACACCTGCATGCACGCTCCATCCAAGCCGTGCACACCTGCCTCCCCTAAGCTGAGGGACTGGGGGATGGGTCTTCTCTTTGAAACTCCCACGCCTAGCTAGCTACTCAGGAGGCTGAGATCTGAGGACGGCGGTTCAAAGCCAGCCTGGGCAGAAAAGTCCACGAGACTCTCATCTCCGATCTCCAACCAACTCCTCAGAAAAAAGCTGAAAATGGCGCTGTGGCTCAAGTGACGGAGTGCCCGGCCTTGAGCACAAAGAAGCTCAGGGACAGCGCCCAGGCCCCGAGTTCAAGCCCCAGGACTGGAAAAATATAAAAACCCAACCAACCAACCAACAAAGCGCTCTCGGGGGAGCTATCCGGAGTCCTACGAATAGGAATGACTCGCTTTCTTGTGACCCGACCACCCCTACAAAGCCCCGCTCAGGGCTGGGCACCGCTCCCTTCCCCCCCCACCCCCTCCCCAGGAGCCCGTGGGGCACACGGGGCCCCTAAAGGACAGCACGGATGGGCAGAGCTTGTGGGTCCAGAGGCCTCCTTGAGGAGAAGTCAGGCGAGCCGAAGCCCTGAAGCGCGCGGACGCGGAGGACGTGGGCTCCAGCTGGCGGAAACAGCGGAGCCCACGGCTGGAGCCCCGCTGGGGGGGAGGGAGGCCGAGGGGGGGCCACCGAGTCCCGCCGGCAGAGGGACGTCACAGGGAGAGCGGGACGGTAGGAGAGGTTTGTTTTCACCAGCAAATCTTTTATTATTCCCGTCTTCTTACAGGCGGCCTGTGGTATCCTCACGTGATTTTTGTTGCATTCCCCTGGTAACCAACAACCCTTCTGATCATCTTCAAGCAGCAGCACAGAGGAGGTTTCGGTCACCGCGTCCGTGGACGCCGCGTCATTCTCCCCTCCCGCCCGGCCCCCCCAGCCCCTCCGCGTTCCCAGCTCCCCCTTCGTACCTCTGCATGGAACGCCGTGCCTGCCTTCGCCCGCCCTTCCGCGCTCCGCTCCTCTCCGCGCTCCCCTCGGAGGAGGGTTTTCCGCAACCGAGGGGACGCCCGTGCCCGCGTGAACGGGTACTAGATGTGGGGGTGGCGGGAGGCGGCGGCCGGCACGGGCGTTGGAAGCGGGGCTCATGGCCGAGCCCCTAGCGCAGAGATGGGATGGGGTCGCCGCCTCGCGGGGGGGGGGGGCGCACCCAAGGAGTTGGTGGGACGAGCCACAGCTGGGAAGGGCTCTACCTAAAGAGGAAGGAGGAGGAGGAGGAGGACGGAGGCCAGCCCGGCCCGACACAGGTGTGGACAAGAAGGGAGGGAGGGGGGGAGGGAGGGAAACAGTGTGCCACGCCAGCGGGCGTGGGAGGTGGGTGTGGAGGTTGCTGTGGATGCTGGCGGCTTCAGGGGTAGTAAAGGACATGAGGAGTTGTCCCGTGGAGGTCAGACCCGGCCAGCGCCATCAGCGGCCCCGTGGTGGGTTGCACTGCCTGGCCTCTTGTCTCGAGGGGCGTGCCTGAATTTCTAGAGGAAAGGAAGTCCCACCCCCGGGGGATGGGTGTCTCTGAATTTCAAGAGACAGGGGCGGGCACATGGTCTATAGGTGACTGAACCTGTCCGTCAAGTGCCTGGGACCGGGAGCTTCCTGTGACCCTGCCCCCTGACCTGACGCTATTTAGGGTCCGGCCAGCTCAGGCGCCATGACGCCATGCCACCGTCTCCGTGTTCGTGTCCGGTGTCCTGTCTCCTGGCTCGTCTCCGGTCACCTTGGCATCCCACTTCAGCTCTCCGTTGGAGCTGGGTTGGTTTGCTGGCATGGTTTTTGTTCTTTCCTCCCTCTCTGGCCTGTTTCCCGACAGTGTTGAGGGTCTGTGTGGGCTGCAGGCCTTTGTAACCGCTGGCTGCCCGCAGACTGCGAATGCTCTGATAAACACTCCAAGCCTCGATCTTCCCGTAGTACGTGGCTTCCTGGATAATTTGCTATATAACAGAATGGCGGCTTTTGAGGAACGCAGCCTTCGGCCTGGCCGTCTTTAGACAGTATGTGTTGACTCTAGGACTTAAAGGACTAATGGATCGAAGGCATTAGTTGTTTGATTTTTGGACACGTCGGTAGAAGTTAGTATACCTGTCTGCAGGTTAGACGTAAAGATAATGCCTACATGTAGTCGCAAGAACTGGAGTGTGCAGAAGTGTGTGGTAACAGCCTGGAAGGTAAGGGCCACCACCCTCTCCTCCCGTCCCAGCCTTCAGCAGTCGTGTTAGGACTTCCATCTGCTCTCTTCCGTGTTTAGGATAAGGCTGCCCAAGCCTCCATTCTTGGCTTTATCGACTGTGGACGTACCCATTGACTTTCTGCTGGAAAAGGGGGATAGAAAGTTTCCTTCTGCCCACGCCTCCATGCAACCGCATTTCTCCTAGTTTGGCTGCGTTGACGGGATGATTTCCGCTTCACTGTATTATATTCGGTACGTGCATGGTTTGGCTGAGATGTCCTTAATCCATGGACATCAATAGAGAACTGTATCGGGTTCTTGTTTCAGACGCTTTCAGAAGCATCAAGGTCTGTCACTCTTCCACAGACTTCTATCAAGTGGTCTCGGTTCGCACAGTCCCTTGCTTCCTCCGAGCCGGCTCTTGGCCTTAACCTGGAAAGAGCTGAGCTGCTTCCAGCCCGGCCACCGTGAGGATCACCATGCATTCTACGTTCCCCGATGGGTCCTGCTGACTGGCCTCCAGCTTGTCCTCTTGTACGTGGGCCTTCTGGAAACTTCTCGAGTGTTCTTGCTGTGAGATGCGGTCCATTCTCTTCGTCAGACTGGGTGCTTCTGCTTCCTGTTTTCTAACGCTTACTGGAATCATTCTCCTGTCACCAAGGTCACTGACCTTCCGTGGCAGACCCTAGACTCTGACTCAGAAATCATGTGACCTTGAGAAAGTCCTTGAATACTGGAGCGTCCGTTTACTCTGTTTAGAGTTGATCCCATCAGACCTGGACTGTGTGAGGGGAAAGGGCCGAACTGGGTCGATCTTTCCGACTGTCAGTGTCATGGTGGCAGCTCGAGCGTCTCTAGCTGGAGAGGGGAGGGTGAAAGAGCACTGTGTTTAAGTGCTTGGGAGCAAGAATGATTTTAGGAGTTCGAGGCTCCCCCCTCGCCCCCCCACCCCGCCCCCGCCCATGTCCACGTGGGAGAAACGTGGGCATCTCTCAGCGTTGCCGTTTGCTGTCTGAGCACCTGCGAGCCGAGCTGGCCGCTAGCTGTCCTCCTGTCACGGCTCCAGGCCGAGCCTCCGCCTTGTTTATTGCATACCACTGGCTCTCTGCTAATGACACATTTCAGGGGTAATGAACCAAAACTGGGGTCCAGGCAGAGGAAGGCTGGAAATGGAGCTGAGCTGAGCCTTTGTCAGCAGCCTGCCTTTCAGACCCCGAAGACCCGCCGCCCCTGGCTGCAGACAAAACAATCCCAGGTGACGGGCCGATCGCGGGGGGCCGGGTGCGGGGACTCGCCCGCTGGCGGTGCTGCCCGACCCCGCGGGCCTCCGGACCAGACCCGCAGGATGGCCGCGCCGCCACCGCAGCGTCCCAGCAGGAAAACGGAGTTTGGGCAGGATCGGGGGGGGGGGGGGCTGTATCTGGATGAACGCTACACACCCCGCGCACTCCGACCGCTCCTCGAGAACCAGCAGTGCCTGTTTGTCCCAGGGCAAATGTTTTCCTCCCTCCACGCCCACGCGTTAGAACCCGAGCCCCCGTGTCATGCAGCGGAGGTGGGGGAGCCCACGGTGGAGTCTGGGTCCCCACGAGCACAGGAGGGTGGAGCCGAGCTTCCCTTTCCTTTCCTGGGCCATCGGTGGGCGCGGGGAGGCCATGGCTGTCTGGAGCCGGGAAGGAGCCTTACGGGGGGGGGGGGGGGCCCGAGGGCGTTCTCCGCGGGGGCCTTTCCCTTGGACTCCGCCTCTAGAGCCGGGAGGAGGACCTGCGTGCTCACTGAGCCGCCCTGTCCCCGCCCGTGGTGGGGACAGCGAATGGCGGGCTGGGAGGTCCCCGGGGGGTTGGAATGTCCTGCGTGGGTTCAGCGTGGTGGCCACTGGCCACACATGGCTCTCCACCACTTGACATCGGCTCCCGTGACCAGTGTGACCAAGGAACTGAGGACAGGAGCTTCCTTTAGCTGTATTCAAATAGTCAGAGGTCACAGCTGAGTTTCGCCCACCCAGGGCGGACGTGGTGCCGGCTGGAGGAGCCACCTCTGCTCGCCCGTCGCCAGTCTTGTTCTGAGCCCTGCCACAGGCTTCCGGAGGAGTCCAGACAGGGACCCCAGCTCTGTCAGCCCTCTGCGTCCACTGAAAATCACGCACGGCCCAAGCCCCAGGGACAGCAAGCCAGGACTGAGCCCACAGTGCAGGGATGGAGGCCGGGCTCTAGTCTACCCCGGTGATCGGCTTCTACAGAAGACACGGGGGTTTCCCGCAAGACACGGGCTATGCCGGGGCGCACGGTGACACACCCCTGCTGGCCTGGCCTGCTCACGCTGCGGCTGCGTGAGTGTCGAGGTTATTCTGCCCTGAGGGGACCATCAAGACGTCTCTTGCTGAGGGGGAAGTGTGGCTGGGAAGATGGACGGCTGCTCTCATGCAGCTTTCTGTTCAGCCGGTGGGCGACCCCTCTGCAGCTCGGTGATGAGAGGCGGTGTCACCTGAGGGCCTGGCGTCTAGGCAAGGTGAGGGACTGAGAGAGGACCATGTAGTGTGCCCTGGAGGGACACAGAGGCCGAGGCCCGGGAGGCCTTCCCGCAGGGCGAAGGGGCTCTGCCACTCCAGCATACATACAACATGGGGGCCATTCACCACAGGGTAGACACACGAGCAGACGAAGCTAAAGGCACACGCATGACCCTAAAGCGTAGAGAGAAGTCCACGCGAGAGGAGAGAGCAGCACAGTGTCCTATGTCTGGATCTCAATCACTCGGGATGTCGGGGTCTGGAAGATCATGGTTTGCCTGCCAAGGCGGAAATATTAGTGAGACCTCCCCCCCCCCCCACTCAGTCAGGAAGCTGAGCGGGGAGACATGCACATGCCATTCCAGCCACGAGAGGACGCGCGCACGCGTGTGTGTGTGTGTGTGTGTGTGTGTGTGTGAACAGGAGGGTGGACGTCTGAGGCCAGCCCAGGCAAGAAAGAGATGCCTTGCCTGAGAAACATCAAGTGCCGTAGCGCCACCCTGGCAAATGTGAGGCTGCGTTCCGCAGAACAGAAACGAAACACAACCAACCTGCAGTCAAAACCAGACACCCTCAAAAACCCAAAGCAAATAAGCACAAAGCAGAAGTCCGTGCCCTGGTGTGTGAGCCTCAGGAAAGGCTGACAATGTCGGTGTGGATCAGGAGGAAGGAGACGTGGAGGAGAGGAGGAACATACTCTGAATCCCGTCCTTTTCTTCCTGTGCATCTTTGTGGCCGGAGGCTCCGTGGAGTGACATCTGCATCTCTGGAAGTCCAGGGAGATTGATCTGGCTTCTTGCAGAGAGAGGAAGGATTTCCACACATCGTCTCCTCAACCCAGCTTCCCGCTGGCAAAATGGAGCCCCCATTCCTTCAGTACCTGTCGAGGTGACCCCTGAGTTCAAGACTGTCACTCCAAAAGAGCAGGGCGTCCACCACTTCGGCCACATTGCAGCATCTTGAATGCTGTGGATGTCTTCTGTTCGTGCAGTGGGTGGGGACGGATCGTGAC
The DNA here is from genome assembly GCF_023159225.1 of Perognathus longimembris pacificus. Taxonomy (NCBI): domain Eukaryota; kingdom Metazoa; phylum Chordata; class Mammalia; order Rodentia; family Heteromyidae; genus Perognathus; species Perognathus longimembris. The sequence continues at coordinate 152,927,254 of NC_063162.1, forward strand.
AGAGCAGCCCAGGCCCCCACAGAGCAGCCCAGGCCCCCACAGAGCAGCCCAGGCCCCCACAGAGAAGCCCAGGCCCCCACAGAGCAGCCCAGGCCCCCCGCGTCTTCACAGGTGCTTGCACAGAAGAAGTAGAAACGTCTGACTACGCCCAAATCATCAATTCCGACACAGGCTTGTTGAGGTGACAGGAGACACCCATGATGCACATCCCTGAGCCTGCAGGCAGCGGGGGAAGCACATGCAGCGTAACCATGTCATACCTCTGAAGCTTGCAAGGCTGGGAACCACTGGGAACCTGAGTCTGTGACTGAAGTAGGGAGATTGGGTCTGGCCGGCGCCATCTTGGCCACACGGTGGATGGTAGGGTGCCCCGGTCTCCCCGGTGATGGACAGGTGATCGGTATGCCAGGATCCCTGGAGGCAGAGGTGGGACTTGCTGATAGGTTACTAAATCTGTCAATCCAGTGCCTGGGACTGGGAGTTTCCCGTGACCCTGCCCCCTGCCCCGACCCTGCTCAGGCCTGGACCAGCTCAGGCCCTGATGGCATGCCACGCATCTCCACGTTTGTCGCCCGTCTCCTGGCTCTTCCCTCGCCGTGGCGTTCCCAGGGTCAGCTCTCTCACAAGCGGGGGGCAGTTCTCATGGGGTGCAGTGAGAACCTTTTTATTTCAACTTTGGGAGGCTCACGGATGTGTCTCAGTGGAAATGTCCGGGTGTGTCGTTGACGGTGTCGACGGTGTTGTTGACCCCTGAAATCAGAGGGAAAGCCACTGTTTCCCCTCAGTGGAGATGGTGTTCCGCATGCCACCCCGGCCTCCGTCCTGCTCCGGCTCCGCCTGCCGGTGCCTCGCCCACCCCAGCCCGTGTGTGGCACCGCGTGGCCACGAGTCGCCCGGCTCCCAGCCGAAGGCCTAGGCCTGCTTCCACCCCTCCCAAAGCCCGGCTGCCAGGGCACACCTGCGGCTCGGACTTGGGCTTGGAATGAGGAAGACACTTTACGCATCTTGAGTTTCACTCGGTCTTGCAGACGATAATGACCCACGATGGACGCCGGGCGCGTGGATTCCGTCACAGTGCCGCCCAACATCTCGCCCGCATCTTCTTTCCCTCGGAGGTGGAGCAGGCCTGCGTGCTGACAGAGACTCCCGTGTCTGTCTGAGGCAGATGATGGAGATGAACAATGCTTGGAAAGGATTAGAGATGTTGTTACAGGAAGAGAGGCGTGCCGGCGGGGATCGTCCAGAAGGTGGGGGTCCTATGGAAGGTGGGGGTCCTATGGGAGGTGGGGGTCGTATGGAAGGTGTTGGTCGTACGGGAGGTGATGGTTGTGAAGGTGGCGGAACACGGACTGTGGCCCTGTGCCGGAGCCCTGCTCTGTGGATGCTGCACTCTCCTGCACGTACCCATTTGCCTGATGATGGCTTCAAAGCACACCGAGCCGGGAGCCGCTCCCTCCATGCCCGCGCTCCGCTGCAGGAGCCGCCTGCACACACAGCCGCCCACCTGGGCTCCCTTCCTGCCTTTCCTCCTCCCCTGCCCCGGGAGGCCGCGGAGGCCTTGGTGGCAGAGGCCAACCCCGTGTTCGGTGAGGGGAGCGGTGACCTTGGCTGCGCTGCGAACCCGGCGGAGTGGTGGGCTGGGAGTGGAGCCCCGGGGCGGGAAGGCCTTCTGCTGACAGGTCCACAGCATGGTTTCGGCGAGCTAGCGAGTCGGATGGCGCTTCCTTCGCAGTCCACGCAGTGGAAGGTCAGCTGCTTAGCGCCTTGCACTAGGTTCCGGGACACGCACGGTGTCTTACTCGGACTTGGCAGCAAGCTGGGTGATAAGGTTTTTAACCCGGACACAGCCTTCCTTGCAGGTGGAACAGGAGCTTGTTGGCTTGCTGGAGTCTTCATCCACGTGAGCAGCACCGCCAGTGTGTGTGCCCTGCGTGGACTTGGTGGAGACTTGAGGGAGGAGCGTCAGAGACGATGGTCCCGCACTCTGCTCCGGCTTCTCTCACCACACTCTGTACCCCGCCCCCCAGCAGCTCACCCCCAAGGCTCCGGCTGTGCCCTGATGCCCATCTAGGACCTCACCACCCAGCTTGGCGCTCAAGCCTTCCTGCGCTACCTACCAGATCCGTGGACCTCCCCAGGCGCCTCCCTGCTGCTGGCCACTGTCGCCACGCTGGTGTGGGAACCGCCTGTCTGCTCTCCTTGCGGACCAGACTCCCACCGAGGGTGATGGGGCCTCTAAGTCACACCCCGACGCCAGGAGGCGTTTCGTGATGCCATGCCCTGGCGGTCCTGGGATCTAGGGGGCAGAGGCTGGGGATTCCTGCCAATGGCCTCGTGCCCGGGGGGTCCCCACAACAAAGAATTAGCCCCAGCACAAGGGCAGCAGGGAGGCGGCTGAGAGGTCCCAGCTGCCCTGGACAGATGCCGTATCTTGGCCACGTCCCTGGCTAGCAGTACATAGAAATGCCCAAGAAGCGTTTGCTGAATACCATCGAACAAAGTCCTGCTGACATACGAGAGGGAAGGGAATGGTGACGTTCACCGTGTGCGCGGGGCGGCACTCAGTCCAGCTGACTTGGAAAGCTTATCCCTAACGGTGCGAGCCTCTTCCCGGAAGCTCCTCCGCCCCTCTGCAGCGCTCCCCCTGCGTTAAGCGGGCGGCGGCTGCGTGTGGACAGAGAACCTCAGCACAGCGGGCCTCTTAGCTGAAGCATCGCAGTGCTAGATCGTAGGAATATTCTCCACAGGCTTGTCAGTAGAGCTGAATGCGACGGCCAGGCAAACTCACGTGATTCTTCAGACATTTCAGTGGCCCCAATCTCATCAAGAACCGTTAGGAATCACTTCACAAAGAATCTTCTCGTTACAGCCTGTGGGGCATTACGGGTCTAGTGTTCTTCCAAAGTGAGCTGAGTTAGTAAAGGGAAGAGCAACTTCTCTCGGTACCAGTGGGGTCTCCTGACGGGAAGATGGACAGTTCCCAAGAGCGAGAGACTTTGTGGGACAGAGAAGTTGTCTGAGTGAGGCCTGGTTCCTTCTGAACCAACAGCAACTACAAGACGATGATGGAGAGTGCAATGGCTCTTAGCTCAGGACAGAAACAGGGGAACTTCTGGACACACATGGCTGTATAAGCCGGCGGGGAATGGCTCTCATTCCATGGGAGTCTTGGCGATCGTTAGCCTGTTCTTTTGTGATTAGAACTTTTGGCGGGAGAAGAGTTGAGGTTCATTGGCTAATGCAACTTTCGGTCTTCTGGGTGCACGGAGCGGCGGTTAGCCGTGCACTGTGAACTGATGGCCACGGCCAACCGAGGTGCCACCGTGGTCTACATGCTGTCTTTCTTGTCTGGTGAGCATCCCGAAGCCCCAGCCCCACATCCCCTTGCGGCGCGCGTGCTCCACGGGGGGCCTCTGCAGCTGCTCCCCTCCAGCGGAAAGCGTGCGCCCCGGGCCCCTCCCCCCACGCCACTCTGTTTCCGCGAGCTTGACCACCGTCGCTCCCGCTTACAGGAAGAGCAGGCACCGTTCCCCCTGGTCATTCGGCAAAGTGCCCTCCCCGTCCACCCGTGTCACGGGTGACGACGAGGCATGGGACTGCCCCACGGTCCCCGCGTGCCGCGGGCCGCGTCTCCTGCAGCTGCTTATTGGTTGGGGGGACGCTGAGTTTGTTTGCGAGGCTTGCTGAGTGACCGTTGCTACATGAGCCCGAGGGCGCTGAGTCCAGGACTCTGACGTCAGTTATCTTGGTGCACGCACGAGAGCTGGGAGTTCTGGAGCCTGTCCTAGTTCCTTGTGAGCTCTGGGTTTTGGTTTTTTTTTTTTCATCTCACCAACAGCATAAAATATTCCTTCCTCTCCAAGTCCTTGCTAGCATTTACCTCTTGTCTTTTTTTTTAATCATAACCATCCTACTAGATGCAAAAGAGTATCTTATGGTGGTTTTGGTGTGCATTTCCATCAGAATTCTATTCTAATAGCTGTGGGCTATTGTTGCCTTCTTGGGCAAGATGTCTATGTGAGTCTTTTTTGTTATTGAATCAAGTGAGTTCCTTCATACGGTTTGGCTCCACAACCCCTGACTGGTCCACGGTTTGCACACGTGTTCCTCCGTTCCCCGGGCTGGCTCTCATCTGTTATTTTAAATCTGTATGACTAATGGTAGCTTAGCCACTTCTCAGAAATGAGATTTATGAACTGCATTGTAGTTCGGCATGCTTAATAGATACTTGCAATGTCAGTTTTTGGATGATACTAAAATCAAGTCAATTAATTAAAATCTGACTCATTTGATAAAGCATTTGAAGGAGATGGAATAAGATGTTCAAAGTGTAGACTCAGGAGTTAGATGACAAGGAATGCAAGGCAAAGGAGGGCGGAAGCCAGCCCTGGAATCCGCACACAAAGTTGCTCACAGGTGACATTGTCCAAAAAGAAATGGATTCATTACCTGTCTTGTGTAACTCTAAATCCCTGTATATCACCTTTATCATGACAATAAAAAATAAAAATAGAATATTTTCTGCACAGATGTAAAAGGCAAGTCAAAAATCAAGGCTTGTTCTTCTCCTGCAGCAGAGAGGATATGGCTAACTGTAAGAGTTACAGTGCCATAAATTAAAACATAGCAGTCAAAATTAATTAATTGCTGGTTTCAAAAGCCCCTATGTCAAAGATCCAAAAGAAACTGTGAAAATTAATCTGGGTTAAATTAAGAAAAGCACAATTTCTGTGAACCTAGTTACGAGGGAAATGAAATTGACTTTGCACTTTTTTGTGGTTCTCGGGAGTCGGGGACCGAGGGTCGCGTGGAGACCGAGTCACTAAGACCTGTGCAACCCCAAGAGGCGGCAGCTGACCCACCTGCTTCTATTTTTACACCTTGAGCAAATAAACTAAGAAAGTAAATCTCTCTACCACATCAAGAATCCCATGGATGGGCAAACGTCTGCGATTGACCAACCCACTTCTATTTTTATACCTTGTGCAAAGGAACTAGGAAATGATGTTGACTAAACATTAGCCACTACAGATTTCCTTAAAGGGCATAAGAAAACACCTAAACTGTGGGCCACAGAGCTGTTCCTGACGGTACCCTGTGTGCTTGGATCGTAGGACCATGGAAACGGTCGTCGTGATGGTAGCCTGGGCTTGAGACGGGGCTCGGGACGGCACGAGCACTGACAGGAGGAGCTGGGCCTTGCTTCTCTGCAGGGCAGCCGCCAAGCCCCGCTGGCTTTCCCGGGCCCTGGAACGTGGCCAGTCTCAATGGAGTGTGCTTCAAGTCTAAAGTGCATCCTGGAGTTCAAAGACTTGTTACTAAAATAAGAATGCAAATACCTTATTCAAAAATTTTAATTACCATGCTTGAGAGTATTTCGACACTCTAGGTGAGCATACTATATCATTAGAATCAACTTCACTCTCTCCCGTAATTATTGGTGTGTCTAATAGAAAAGTCAAACTTCCCGTGTGGACCGCGTTACTTTGTCGTAGGCCAAGTTGGTCTAGAAGTGGAATCGCATCTCGGGGGCCTTCCACCTAGAGGATGAGAGTTTCTGTGTCGCAGTATCTTAGACTGACACGTTCATAGCTGCACATCGCCCAAAAGCTAAACCGCACACGGATGACTAAGAGTGGTTTTAAAATATGTTATTATTTTATTTTTAAAATATAATTTTATTGCTATTATTAACATGCTGCACGGAAGAGTTACCATTTCATAAGTCAGGTAATGAGTATATTTCTTTTTGGACAATGTCACTCCTTCCTTTACGTTCCCCCAGTTTGCACCGTTGGTAGGTCAGCTTCCCTTGTGGTTCTTTGCATAGTTTTACAAGAATAGGATAGGCATACATTTTTGTATCTTTTAAAAACTCAGATTGCACTATGAGTTTTCCCTTCTCTGTTACAAGTTTGAAAACAACACGTACGGCATTTACGGTCTCCTAGGTAACGCTGTAATTTATGTAGGTGTCATTTCTTTGACATTCGGGCCACACGGTACTAGTCATCGCTGTAAGTAATGCGGTGGTAATTGGAGGCACTCCCCGCCCCACGGGGAGGCGGTGTCCCCAGAAATCCCGCGGTACAATGCCTGGACCCCACTTCGCCTCCCGTGGCCCAGCCGTGCGGCGTGGCGTGGGGACTTCCCTGCGTGGCTGCGCGGCTGGCGGGCAGCCGTGTCTCTCTGCCACTGGAGCAGACGGCCCTGCACAGCCCCAGGCCGGGAGCGAGCACAGCACGTCTCTCCCGGCCCAGCCGTGCTTCCGACGTGTGGATTCGTGTCACCGTCACGTGTGCCTCGGCACGGACTCCTCGCGACCCATCGGAGGGCCAGACATGTCACGACGTCTCACAGAGCGCCCGGCTGGCCGCCATCAACAGCTCTGGGTTAGGAGGACAGCACGTCATCAGGGCTTTGTGGGGGAAGTGAATTGGCTTATTTCTCCTATGGGTTTCCTGTTTGCTGAGTTAGCCTTTCTTGTCCCTTTGCCATCCTCAAGAATCGTGCTATTTATCGATAAGAAGACCTTTGTGTCTTAAAATAGTCCGTCATTACCTATAAAGTCTTCCCAGCTCATCGTTTGTTTTGATAGCTTTGTGTGTCCTATAGTCATGTATGTGCCTGGTCACTCTCCCTTGGGAACGCTGGCCGAACCTTGCTCTGAGTTTCCAGTCTGGCTTTCATGCAGTGGCAGTAAAATCCTCCCCTAGGACTCCCGACCTTGTCAAGGTTTCCGTTCCTTACGCTTCAATTTCACTTGATCTGAAGTGCATCTTGGCGTCGGGTGTCTGGGGATACTGTGCTGGTGAGGGTTTGGCAAGTGTCCCCAGGGAAGATGGCTGGATTGCGACGCTGGCCACTTCCTGGGGTGGCCCGTCACGACGTGACAACTCTCCCCGGTGAAGGAGGGCTTGTAACGCTGAGCGCACTCGCCGTGACTCCCGGGAGGAAGTTCATTCTGTTGGTTTGTTCCTTGGTACGTGAGTCGCCCATGAACACGGTGTTGAATGCGAGGCTCGCCTTCCATCCGTCCTGGTGTTGGCTTTGTTTTATGTATGTCTTCTCACGAGCTACGTCTTCCGCCTTCTCCAGTGCTTGAAACACGTTTGTGCTTCCTTGCTCTTCTTTGAGGCAGGTGTCCACATTCTCTCCTAACATTTCCTGAAGTAAATTGCTTTGCCATGTCTCCGAAGCTCCGTCGTGGGAGCCTGGGCGTCTCCCCAGCTGACAGGGTTTTGTCGCTCGCCCTCGGCGCTCACGGGCCCGGTGCCGAGCTCTCAGCGGGGCTGGGAAGGGGCAGGGAGGGACGGCACTGGGTGGGACAGGTCCCAAGTCGGCGCTGGCGAGGAGCTTGGCGTCCTCGGTGCGGGACACGGGCCCTCGGAGGTGGCCCTCTGAGCGTTCTCGCCCAGGGGTGCCTTTTATAAAACCTGCTTCCATCGCCCTTTGTTTCTAGTTCGCTTCCTCTCAACCCCGCTCCCCTTTGCACGTTGGGGTGTCAGGCTTCCCGGCTGGGGCCCGGTCACGGCCAGGATGAGCTATGTTCCACGGCTACCCCGGTGTAGCGTGGTGGACGGGATGCGTGTACGAGGGACTTCCCGGAAGCCGGTGTGCAGCCCCCGGGGCCTGAGCCGGATGCCCTGGACGAGGGACGGGAGGCGGCACGAGAAGCCAGGCCGTGGGCCTGCCCGCGGGGCGGGGCTGGGACGAGAGTCCTCTCTCCTTCCCGAAGCAGCAGGTGCGCGTGTCAGCGGCGCGCACATCCCCTGGGCGCGGTCCCGTGTGGCGTGGAACGGGCGGGAATGGGCGGGAATGGGCTGGCCGGCCTCGCACAGGCGGAGCTGAGCTGCCCTCGGCCTCGTAGCTCTGCATGCGACATCGCGTAGTTAGTGCATCTCCTCAGCCCATTCTGTTTGTTCTCGGGTAAATGGCGCCGAAATCGCCACCAACACAGCGAGCGAGCGTGAAGGAACAAGTGCCTCAATGGCCCAAACAGTCAACATGGCCGTCAACCCGTCAATAAGCCGCGCGACTGTCCCAGTGCACAGCTCCATGAAGCCCAGCAGCCATCTTCAAATCCAAGTTGCTCTTGAGCCTGACCCAGCTTCTCATCCATTAACTGCGATCCGTCCAGAGACATGCTGCCCTCGCAGGAGCCTAGGCGGCCGCAGACGGCCATGGGGTCCACGCACGGGGACCTGAGGACTCGGGCTCCCCAGTTCTCCCCGCGCCCCCCGCCCCCCGCTTCCCGGGCCTCCCCCGTGTCTCCCGCCCACACAGGACGCGCTTGTAAAGAGGACGCGGGCACGCAGGCCTGGCGTCTGGGGTGGGCGCGCGTCCTGGGGTCTCAGCATGGGTGGGGGCTCCCCGTGAAGAAGGGGGGGGCGGCGCGAGGCTCACGGCAAAGCTCCCTCCGGATGGCGCCGGGCCGGGTCGGTCCTCCTGGGAGTCTCGCTCTTGCCCACCACGATAAACAACCGGGCCGACAGGTGCGGCTGCCGCCCAGCGGTGCCCGGAGGAGAACTCGCCCCGCACGTGGCCCCCCCCCCCCCCCGCCTTTGAAACCGGCGTGGCTTTGTGCGGCGCCTTTGAAGCCCCGTCCTGGTGTGCGGCTCGTCTCTCGATCCGCCCTCATCTCGGCTTCGTGAGTGCCTCTGGCCGGGCATCACCGCCTGAAAAGGGCATCGGTGCTTTGAACGCGTGAATCCTACCCGGACGGCACCCCGGGCTGGCGGCGCCCCCCCCCCATTGTCCCTGGGCCCCCCCGGGCCTCTGTGCGGCGGCTCCATTGTGGTGTGCGTGCAGCGCCCTCGCTCTTCCCTTTGAACCGGCTCCGGCTTCTCAAATGCAGGGAAAACAAACTGTTCAGAAAAGCCCTCTGTACCCTAGTGGGTTGTCACCGTCGCCCCGGCGAGCCCTCCTGCGGCCCCCCCCCCCCGCGAGGCCTGGCGGTCCTCCCTCCCATGCCGCCCCCGTCCTGAGCGGCGCCAGGCCTCCGCCCGCTGCTCCTCAAAGAGTGCGGGGCACCTGTAGGAAAGGCCCCGGCCGTCCTCTCCCCGGAGCTGTCGGGAGGCCCCGCCGGGGCTACAGCTACATCTGGATCTGAAGTGAGGAGTGAAGATTCCGCAGGAGCTGGACACTGGCAAGGGGTGGGGGGGGAGGGGGAGAAGCGGGAGGGGCCGGGAGCCTGGGCGGAGGAGCAAGTGGGGTCCCCCAAGACCCTAGGAGGACGCCCGGGATCGTCCTGAGAAGGTGGGTGGCTAGGGATGGGGGCCTGGAGGGGCAGGGGGTGCGCAGAAAGGAGAACCAGAGACCCCGACTGACCTTGGACATCGAGGTCAGCTGCGAATGACCTGCGCCGTTCTCCAAACGACAGGAGGCCTGCTGAAGGGGGGAGTGATACAGAGCCTTCTAAGATCGTGTCTGTGCAGGTCCCATGTTCGTGGAGGGGGGCCGCGTGAGCCCCCCACAGACAGGGGACACAGGCACTGCGCGGGCCACGCCTGTGGCGTGAAGACAGCTGCACTGAGGGGGAGCAGTGGGCACTAGGCGAAGGGGGGAGGCCGCATCTACTGGGGGGCCCTGCCTTCCTGTGTCCTAGAGGCAATCCTGTACCCTGGAGAACTGGGGGGCCCAGCCTTCCTGTGTCCTAGAGGCACTCCTGTACCCTGGAGAACTGGGGGGCCCTGCCTTCCTGTGTCCTAGAGGCAATCCTGTACCCTGCAGAATTGGGGGCCCAGCCTTCCTGTGTCCTAGAGGCAATCCTGTACCCTGCAGAATTGGGGGCCCAGCCTTCCTGTGTCCTAGAGGCATTCCTGTACCCTGCAGAACTGGGGGGCCCTGCCTTCCTGTGTCCTAGAGGCATTCCTGTAGTCTGCAGAACTGGGGGGCCCTGCCTTCCTGTGTCCTAGAGGCACTCCTGTACTCTGCAGAATTGTGGGGAGGAGCCCCTCTGTGCCCCACGGAGTAGACCGCAGACAGCCCCGAGCAAGAGCACTGCCAGCCCTGTGGGTGCGATAGGATGGAGGGCCTCGGTCAAGTTCTGAGCACGGGAGAAGTGTCAGGCTCCGCCCCGAGGGGAGAACATAAGGGGCAGAGAGAATGGCGTCTGTGGTTCGCGTCTGGGTATTTTGGTGAGACGTTTGGCTAAGTTGGGGAGAGAAGAGAAGGACGGGCGCTTCCTCTTGCTCGGCTGTATGTGTTCGGCCTGGTCTCTCCCGCGCGAATCCAGCCTGTCAGTTGTGCGTGAACTGGAAGAGAAGACTCCTGTATCTTTGAATGTTAATAACTCAGAGCAACGAGCTTGAAACAAGACTTGGCAAGACTCGGCATTCATTCGCTGCTGCTGCTGCGTAAAAGAATAATAGAGAGGTGGAGAAAGTGGCTACTAAGTTCTTTTTGGAGACAACCAAAGTAAAGAACAGAGACGGATTTACTTTGGCAATAGTTCTTGATTTTTCTTTTTTAACAAAGAGAGCCATAATTCTCCAGGTGCAAAGCTAGAGCCCGAAATATCCTTGCCTTAGAGAACACTGAATCAGCAAGGCGGATGAGCCAAGAAGAAACACTGCTTGCAACTGGGTCAAATGCCCTGGGTTTTGTATTTTCACCAGACCAGACCAAACTAAACACCAAATCCACCCTGAGGATACATTTAGGAAATGTTTCTACTTCAAAAATGAAACACTGTATCCGTGAGGACAGCTTGGGCCTTATCCCATCTTCCTGACCCTGGCTACAGAACAGCAGCCTGTTGCCCATCCTCTGACTTTATGCTGTGTGTTCCAGTCAGGGCCGCATTCCTGGAAGCCATTCTAGAACACTCGAGCACTGACAGCAACTCCTCCAGCATTAAATCAACAAGGTATGAGATGGCAATATGTTCCGTAACTTATCATGCAGCAGGCATGTGGTGTGTGTGTGTGTGTGTGTGTGTGTGTGTGTGTGTGTGTGTGTGTGCAGTGTGTGTGTGTGCAGTGTGTGTGTGTGTGGTGTTTGCGCACATCTGTGTGTCTGGGGCAAACGCGTAGGGGTGGGTGGTGAGGAAAGGTGGAGGAAAGGACACCTGCCCCCTGCCAGGAGGGTCTTTGAAATCAAGGATAGAATATTCTAGAATATTGTGAGGGTCATCGTCACACTTCCCACTGAGTCTAGAAGGCAGTCATAAGATGTTGCATGTTTGAATGGAACACTAAGCGAGCAAAGATTCCATCTGATAATTTGATGTCTTTATTTATGAGCTACATTCGGATCTCAGGAAATATCAAAGAGATGTCAAAATGTAACACGTGTTCCGGCGTCCACAGAATGCAGCAAGTCCACGATGCAAAGATTTGATGGATAGAGTTCGTGCAGAGATACAGAGATAAATGCATAAAAGGAGCTTTACGGATAGAGGAGAGCGTTCCTGGGACACTGCGTCGGTGCGCCCTTGCTTTCCGGTAGGCGGTGTGTGTGTGCATTGAGAGTTGGTTTCTCCGGCTCTTCCTTCATCCGCTGGAAACTCCTTCACGGCCCGTGTCTGCCCATCGCGGGGCCCCTTGTCACTGACCGCTCCGTGTTCCTGTCCTGTGTGTTGGCCACAGGCGTGCTGGCTGTACGGTGGCCGTGGCTGCCCGTCGGCAATGGGGGGGGGGTGCTGTGCGCTGGAGGCGGAGCTGTGCCCGCCTGGGCGGGCCAGGTCACCAGGCACTTGGACCGCTCTCTGCAGAGCATGGATGCCGGGTTTGGAGAGATGGGCGGGTCGTGAGGGCTCCCAGGGTTCACCGCATGGACCCCTCCGCGCCCGGCTCTCATGCCCCCACCCCCCCTTTCGCTGGTCCCTCTTTCCCCAAAGTCGTTGCTTCCTCCTATTTATTTTGGACCTCTATCAAATATTTCTTTTGTGTTTGCTAGTACTGAGGCTCAAACTCGGGCCCCGGCACCGTCCCCGAGCTTTTGTGTTCAAGACTAAGCACTGAACCACTGGAGCAACAGCTCCACTTCCAGGCTTTTATTCGTGTCAATTGGAGGTAAGGGTCTCATGGACTTTCCTGTCCAGGCTGGCTTTGAACTGGAATCCTCAGGTTTCAGTCTCTTGAGTAGGTAGGATTGCCCCCAACTTCTGTAGGGAGCGCCTGCTGTCAGGCCGACCCCGCTTCCTCCCTAGGCTGGGGGAGGGGCTCACACCACGTGTACGTGAACAAATAACACAAGACCCTATTGGCCACGTGATGCATAGAGAAACAAAGTGGGCTTGGAAGGGGGCTGGGCCACGGGCGGCGGGGTGGGGGGGAGCGGGCACGACTAGGGGGCTCCTGCAAGGCCGTCCAGTGGCCAGAGGACCTCCGGGCTGCTGGGGCTGGGACGCGCCGTCAGCCATCAGCAGACGCCAAGGCCACCGGAAGACCCGGACCTGGGCGCCGGAAGTGCAGCGCAGGAGCCCCAGCAAGCGGGGCGGGGAGGCCGTGGCCCTCCCCACAGCTCCCGCCTCTGCGGTGCGTGGCGAGCAGCGGCTCTGGCCCACCGTGCCGGTGGAGATTTCGTCTGTGGTGCAGCCGCTCCCCACCAGACCTGAAGGGGTCTGGCCTTTAACGTTTGCGTTAAATCGCGGCCCCTCCGTCGGGCTAGAAACCCCAATCCGACTGCCTGGTAGTTAGACGCGTAGAAAGTAAAATGACAAGAATCCTAAGGCTGTACTGTTATCCCCACAAGGAAAGAAGAAATCACAGCATTAGTAAAGAAGAAATCACAGCATTAGTAAAGAAGAAATCACAGCATTAGTAAAGAAGAAATCCCAGCATTAGTAACACACCGCAGACGTGGAAGCAGAAAGCAGCAAGAGAACAAAGATGATAATTTTATATTGTACAGGGTACCATTGACAACCAAGACGGGTGATCGCTGTGACCTTTTGCGCTTTGAATTGGGTTGTCTCTAAGCAGGTAGATGAATGTCCGCGTTGGAGAGAGAGGGACGGGACCACACGGAGTAGAGGACGGAGGCCGGCTTCCCTGCCCGTCTTAGACAGGTCACTTGAACGCTCGGTAAGCCTAGGTACGGGGGAACGAATGAAAGGTCTGGGTGTGATCAGAGCTCCAGGCCAGGGCCCAGCGCCAGGGGCACCGCAGGGTCCGGTACGGAAGCCACGGTGTCTGTGTGCGTCCATCCTTCTTTCTAGTTAGGCCTTAGAGGCTCTGGGTGATGTCTGAGACCAGAGGCCGGCCGAACGGGGCTGGAGGAGGCCCAGCAAGGCCGGGGTTGCCACCGCACACGGAGGGAAGTCTCCTGGCCGTTCCGCCCTCCGGCTAATGGGGAGTGACCGCGCCCTCCCCCCACAATCGCATTGGGACACGCCCCCATCTCCGTTCCTCTCCGGGCACGCTCCCTGCTGCTTGAGGAGAGCCCCTTGCGATGGTTCATTTCCCTCTGCTGCCTTGACTGGGTCAGCTCCTTGGTCGAGCATTCGGGGTGGGTTCACACAGGTGTTTCTGGGTGAGGGTGAGATTAGTGTTTCACTGGTAAACCGAGGAACGCGGGCAGCCCCCTCCGGCGGGGGGGGGGTCGCTGTCGAATCCGTTTTATTTCATCATTACACTTTATTCTGACAGATTGACGTTCTTTGAGTCATTTGAAATAATACTTGTGTTGTAACACAAGAACAGATTGATCTGGGTTAATTTTTTTGTTGTCATAAAATCAGTGTTTGTGTTTCAAAAACTTCAAACGTCGAACACTGCACGTTTAAGGCACATGAGCTGCTTATTGAAAGAAAATAGAAGATTAAAAAGAAGGTGGTGGAGAGAAAGAGGCTGAGACAATGAGAGTTAGAAAGCCCTATGGCACATCGAACCCCCGATGTCTCCAAGTTATATCAACTACCCGTATGCCCTCCCTCAAGAAACTTAACCTTTTTGCACTTATAAAACGAAAGGAAGATAGTACTTACGTAATAAGGTTATCATGAAGACTACAATAGCTGGGTGCCAATCAATGGCTTATGCTTGTAATCTTAGCTTCTCTGGGGGCTGAGATGTGAGGATTGTAGTTCAAAGCCAGCCTGGATGGGAAAGTCTATGAGAGACTCTTATCTTCGATTGACCACCAAAAAGCCGGAAGTGGAACTATGGCTCAGTGGTGGAGTGCTAGCCTTAATTCAAGGAGCTTAGGAACAGTGCCCAGGTCCTGAGTTTAAGCCCCAGAACTGTCACACACAAAAAGATAATATATTTAATGTTACTTAAGCACATGGCTTGTTATAGAGTAAGTGTCCAAAAATTTACTATGAACAGGTAGCACACTTCGAACCCTACAAGCTGATTTTACCAATCAAAGTAGACACAAAACTCTCGAGTAAAACATTAAGCATTCCTTTAACATTCTATTGAAAGATTTATCACATAAATCCCAAAGGGAATATTTCTTTTATGATATTATTATTTTTCAGTTACATGTTAATGTAATTCAACATATGTCAAAAAAAAACCTTGACACTACAAGTGTATGCATCAAAAAGCATTTATTTCTGATTAAAATTAAAAGGGGGGTCTCTTAATAAACTAAGAATCTATCTCTAGCCTGTGAGCTATATATCTCTCAAAGCAATATGTAAAATCACACCTTCTGGTAAGGCAGTCTCATTAATTTTCACACGATTAGTGATATTAATTCAAAGGTTGCTATTGGGACAATCGCACCTAATTATTCATCACACTAAGGCAAAATAAAGCAAAAAAATAAGATTGGGGCTGTAAATATTAGAAAATCATACAGGCTGAGTAGTATAATCCCCAAATGCCCCTGTTAAAATCCAAACTTCCCGTGTCCGCTGGTGAAGTGATTTGGAAATGGGGTCTCGTAGGCGATCGCGGTGGTCACTGGCGTGCTCCCGAACCCAGGACGCCTGGCTTCAGCGTGAACGGGGCTTCGGTGGAGAGACACATGGAGATGCAGGCCCGACCTCCCCTAGAACGCCGTAGCTCGAGCTGCGTGCGGCCCGCCGCCCCTCCTGCTCGGCTGGCCCTTAGCACTGGGCGCAAGTCACCTTCTGCCGGGAAGCTCCCGGCTTCCAGTGCCCGGTTTCGACAGCCCCGAACACACACCAAACCATTCCCACAAACCCGGAGTCATCAGCTGAAGTCCCACGCCGAATGGATGAAGTACGGTTGCTAAGTCTAAAATAAATACACGGAACCCTACATAGAAGATTAAAAACCGAACCAAAAAGTAGAACTAGGAAGACGATCTAATTTATAATTTTAAAAAGGTAAAACCATGGCAACACGTGTAAGTTGCTCTTCCCTGGGCGTGTGGAAGAGGCACAGGATAGTTCTCACAGAGGGAACAGCAAACAAGGGGAGCAAACGCCCTGGCCTTCAACACGATCGTGGGAAAAGACACCGGGGAAGACCTCGGGCAAAGCCGACCCCACGCACGCGTGCACATTCTCACCCCACGCACGTATCTGCACACACACGCTGTACTTCCCTTGACATCTTTCAAATCTTTGTTTTTGAGTTAATAGGAACACGTGCGCCTTTAAGAAGACACGGAAGCGGAAAGCCGCACGTCGGGACGGATGGGGACAGAAGCTGAGTGGAGGAATCAAGCCTAGCGGGTGATGGTAAGCCGCCTGGAACTGAAGGGTGCTGGTAGCCAGCGCTATGCCCCCCAGGTAAAATCAACACACGGGGTTCTAGTCGAGCCCGCGTTCCGTACGCACAGTGCTGATGGAGTGCGGTTTCCTGTGGACTGAGTCCATCAAAGAGAAAGCCCTGACCGAAGTCCCAGGGTCATAATGCAAGTCTTATCCAATTACCAGGTAGCGTAATGCTCCCCCCTCCCCCCCGTAAGACACCCTGATCCCCAAAACTTGAGCCGTGTCACCCCAAGTGACAAGCTCTTTGCAGGCATAGCCAAGGACCTGGAGCTGAGGAGGGGACCCTGTGGATGGAGATGCAGTCGCCACAGGACTCTGCGGCGAGGCGGCAGAGAGATGAGATCTAACGAGGGCGGGGGGGATGGGGGAGAGGCTTGATGGTATCGTGAAGATGGGGAAAATGTCTGTGTCTTCAGGAAGCAGGCAGAGCCCCCCCCCCCCCCCCGAAAGGAGCACAGCCATGCTGCTATCGCTGTGCTAGGATGGCCCCTCCCCAGAGCTGGGAGGAGAAAAATCAGTGCTGATTCGTCCTTTGATTTGAAAGATGGCTGAAACAGGGACGATGTCCAAGGCTGGAGACAGTACGAGGCCCGGGCGCTCTGACGCGCTGTGGGTGGATCCGTCTTCTGAGAATATGTCTTGGCAAAATACATGCACATTTTTACGTCATCTAGCGGGTCTGCTTCTAGCGCTCTCTCTAGAAGATGACCAGAAAAATCACTTGCAAAAATGCATCTTCACACGGTGTGCACGTCAGTTACACAGTGGCCTAACAATAAAAATCGTCTCGAAGAGCCCAGTAATAGGAAGCAAGTTGGTGGTTGGGCACACAGCTAGGCTGGACTGACGGGCAGCAGCCAACAACGGTGAGATGCATCTGTCTTCATTGGTACTGGCCAAGAGATCTGTCACCGGCAGTTCAGGAAGGAAACAAACACGCTACCAGGGAGGACACAAACACGCTACCCACTCCTGCCCCGCAGTCTCTGCGTGTTCTACACCACAGGAAGAGGTGGGGGGAGGGGGAGAGACAGACGTGGCCACTAAAAGCCCGAATAAAACCCTGCTTCCATGTCATAAGCAATCACACAAAGGCAACTTGGTACAAAGGAGCTTCGATTTTCTTTATTATACTGCTAGTAGAAAAAAAAAGCAATGTCTACTGGTTGCTAACTCCCGGCTCTTGCTAAACGCCAAGGCGTTTGTCAAATGGCGACCCGATGTCAGTGAGGCTGTCCTGGATCTCGACTGCACGGCACGGCCGTCGTGACTACGGTGGCCGTCGCCGGTGGCCAGCAGCCCCGGGCCAGCTCCAGGTGGCTCCCCGGTGGCTCCCCGGTGGCTCGGAGCTGCGGGCAGTGCACTGCGTCCACACAGACGCCCGCCCGGCGAGGTCAGGCCCAGGCTGCCGGCCGTGGAAACGGCCACTGTCCTGTCCACCACTTGGATGAAATCCCACTGAAAGCTTTCTGAAGACTCTTTTTATTTGATTAATCTCTCCAATTTATAAAGCTGGAAAGTTTTTTTTTTTTAAAGCACAATTGCATTATCTCATGGAGTCTTTATAGATTTGAGCCACCAATATGCATTAAAATAGCCACAATTAAAGGAAACGAAATGTCTTTGTTGGTGGGGTCCCGCTCTCCAGCCTTCAGAACTGCTATCTGTGTACTTTATCTCGTGTGGGGGGACGGAATGTTCTGTTCAAACACGCCATTCATCAAAGCGGAGATGAAACTCGGCTTCAAAAAAGCGACCTTGCTGGGGACAGCTCCTTCTCAGCCCCCGGGAGCTGGAGAGGGTTATGGCGAGACCCTGAAGCAGGCTTACAAACAAAGCAAAACAAACACCCAGAAAAGCCCGGCATGAGGTGCCCTCTGGCAGATTCCTCTCCTTCTTGGCTCCCCAGGCCTGGATTTCTCTGCCTAGGGTCAAATACATACGCCCCAAGGCAGGCAGTGCGGTGGTGGTTTCAACTCGGAATGGGGTGCACATGTCTGACTCCAGCCTTTGCCAGAACCGGGGGGGCTGGGTGAGCTCGCCACCACCCGAAGGAGAGATGGAGACGCCAGCGGTATCGGCACGTCACTTTCAGGGTTTGTTCTGGCCGCACGACAGGCGACCTTACAAAACCACCGGAGCAGGGGCGATATCGTGGCCGATTTGTCTGCAACGTTACCACCCAGGAAGACATCTCTCCGCAGCCTCGAGGAGGGAGACGAACGTCGGGCGCGGACGTTCCGCGAGTAAGAAGCCAACGCAGCCAAGCCACTCGCCAGGCAGATCGGCGTGGCCTGCGCTCCACTTCCAAGGGAAGGCAGGCAGTGAGCACCGAGGGAGCGACGGGCACCCTGCTCCCTGCCGGCCACGCCTCGCCCCTCACCTGTTCCTCGGTGGCCCCCTGGGAAGCGGGGCTCCTGTCGCCAGGCAGGCTTCTTTCACCCAGAGCCCCCCCACGTGCAACAACTTCCCCCCGAGTTCCGCGGGGCCGTGGGCATTTCCCCTTCCGAGGCACGTGCACCTGTTACCGCCTCGCCACGGTAATACCGTGAAGTTCGACTCAGAGGCCTCTCGTCTTCGGAGAGCCGCTAGGCCTCCTCGTTATTCTGAGAGTTCAAGGAGATTTGGAGGTGACACTGAAGAGCAGCAGGAAACCGGCATGTTGCTGTTTAAAACTTCAGGCGAGGGGAACAATCTCATCGCCCTCAACTCTTGAAAACCCCTCGGACGCGGACGTGCTTTTGCGAAAGGCCGCGGCGGTGGCCGGGCCCCGCGCGGGGCCGTTTCCTCAAGGTGACCGCGCAGGGCGAGGGAGGGGGCGGGCGTGGCTCGAGGGCGGGACGCCCGCTGGCCGCGGTGAAGCGCCGAGTTCAAGCCCAGCACTGCCACGGGAGACGGCGCGGCGGCGCCGGAGGCTCGCCCGGAGGGGAGGCTGGAGAAGGCGGAGGCCGCCCGGCGGCGGCTGCCGTTTGGGGCTCCCCCCCCCCCCCCGCCTTGGTCCCCGCCGCCCCTCCTCCGCCAGGAGGCCCAGGGCCGTCGGGTGGCCCGGCGGCTTCGGATGTGAGGAGCTGGGCCCGCAGGTGAGCCCGGCGGTGCCATGGAAACGGAGGCCCTGGAAACCATGGCAACCCAGCTGCAGGCCCGGCAGGGAGGGAGGGAGGGAGGGAGGGGGGGCAGGTTCCCGCCGCTCTCCCGAGGGTGGGCGGCCGCGGGGGGTGAGGGGCCCGGCTCTCACAGGGACCCCCAAACGGCTGGGGCTGGCGGGGGGCGCCCCGCCCTGCACACGCAGAGCCCCAGCCGCCCCAGCGGCCCAAGAGGGGGCGGTCGGGAGGACGGCCTGGCGGGACCCCCGTCGTAAGCGATGGGCCGCGTGGGGCCCCAGAGCTGAGCCTCCAGCCAGGGCGACTCAGAGCCGTCTCTGCGTCCCAGGCCTGCTCTGGGTAAACCTGCCAGAACCTTCCGGAAAATCCACCGAGGCGCGGAAGGACTGGGCCAAAGACCACAGGGGGAGCGCCGGCTCCACAAGCTCAGAGCCCCGAGTTCAAACCCGGGTGCTGCCAGAAAGAACCGCCAGACGCACGCAAGGAGGAGCTCCCTCCCCCACGGGCCAGCGAGCCAGGCCTCGGCACCGTGGGGGGGCACCGTGGGGTACCGTGGGGGAGGGCACCGTGGGGGGCACCGTGGGGCACCGTGGGGGAGCACCGTGGGGTACCGTGGGGGGCACCGTGGGGTACCGTGGGGGGTCACTGTGGGGCACCGTGGGGGAGCACCGTGGGTACCGTGGTGGGGCACCGTGGAGTACTGTGTGGGGGCACCGTGGGGCACCGTGGGGGAGGGCACCGTGGGGGGGCACCGTGGGGCACTGTGGGGGGCACCGTGGGGGGGCACCGTGGGGCACTGTGGGGGGCACCGTGGGGCACCGTGGGGGAGGGCACCGTGTGGGGGCACCGTGGGGCACCGTAGGGGGGCACCATGGGGTACCGTGGGGCACTGTGGGGGGTCACCGTGGGGTACCTTGGGGGGCACCGTGGGGTACCGTGGGGGGGCACCGTGGGGCACCGTGGGGTACCGTGGGGGGTCACTGTGGGGCACCGTGGGGGAGCACTGTGGGGTACCGTGGTGGGGCACCGTGGGGTACTGTGGGGGGGCACCGTGGGGCACCGTGGGGGGGCACCGTGGGGGGCACCGTGGGGTACCGTGGGGGGGCACCGTGGGGTACCGTGGGGGAGGGCACCGTGGGGCACCGTGGGGGAGGGCACTGCTCATGTGGGGATGGGCACAGGGGCAACCCTTCCTGCCCACCTCCCGGCTGCCCGAGGACCGCACTGAGTGGGGGCGGGACGTCAGGGAGGACGGAGCTGCGGTGCCCCCACCCCCCTCCTGTCCCTTCACGACTCCTGTGCCACCATCCTCCCCGTCCCCTCCTCCCTCCTGTGCCGCCGTGCTCCCCTCCCCTCCTCCCTCCTGTGCCGCCGTGCTCCCCTCCCCTCCTCCCTCCTGTGCCGCCGTCCTCCATCCTCCACTCCCCACCTCCCTCCATCCTCCCCTCCCCTCCCCACTCCTCCCGTGCTGCGGTCCTCCCCTCCCCTCCTCCATGGTGGCCCCCGGGGCTCGGGGCCGGCTCTGCATGCGGCCGTCCGCCCCTGGCCGGTCCACCCTGGGCGCCCCGAGTCTCTGCCTTCTCCGCCGTCTCGGTCACCGGCCCTGGCCCCTGCGCCCCGGCCCCTGCACCCTACCCTGCCACCAGGCCACGACGTGACCCTGAGGGTCCCCCGAGCTGTCCTTGGGGCGACTGCTGCTGCTTCTAGGGGCTGGGGGGGGGGGTGAGAGCTGCCCGGCCCCCACGGCCCTCCAGGTCCAGAATGGAGGCCGGCCTGCCACCCCTGCAGGGAGACGCCCCCCACTCCTCCCCGCAGGGGACCTAGCCCTCCTCCGCCTCAGGGGACGCTCTGCGGAGGAGTTCAGTTCACCTGCAGCCCTCAGGGTGGCAGTGCTCCCGGGACGCCGGGGCCTCCCCCCCCCCCCGCCACGGAGGCCCCGGAGCCTGCCTCCCCCCCCACGGAGGCCCCGGAGCCTGCCTCCCCCCCCACGGAGGCCCCGGAGCCTGCCTCCCCCCCCACGGAGGCCCCGGAGCCTGCCCCCCCCCACGGAGGCCCCGGAGCCTGCCCCCCCCACGGAGGCCCCGGAGCCTGCCTCCCCCCCCACGGAGGCCCCAGAGCCTGCCTCCCCCCCCCACGGAGGCCCCGGAGCCTGCCCCCCCCCCCACGGAGGCCCCGGAGCCTGCCCCCCCCCACGGAGGCCCCGGAGCCTGCCCCCCCCACGGAGGCCCCGGAGCCTGCCTCCCCCCCCCTCCCGCCACGGAGGCCCCGGAGCCTGCCTCCCCCCCCCCACGGAGGCCCCGGAGCCTGCCTCCCCCCCCCCCACGGAGGCCCCGGAGCCTGCCTCCCCCCCCACGGAGGCCCCGGAGCCTGCCTCCCCCCCCACGGAGGCCCCCCCCCCGCCGGCACCGAGGGCAGATCTCGTGGGACCGAGAGACGCGGGAAAATGCCATCTCCAGCATTTAGGCCACAGCTGGTGTCCTGCCAGAGGTGTTGCTTTGTGCACGCGCACGTGTGTGTGTGTGTGTGTGTGTGTGTGTGTGTGTGTGTTAGCTCTGAACCCGGGGCTCCCAGCTGCTGGTGCAGTGCTCCCCCAGGGCCGGGCGGGGCGGGAGCTGCTGGTCTCCGGCGGGCTGAGGAGTCATTCTGAGCGCTAGGGAAGGGGGGACCTTGTCCGCAAAGCGAGGTGCTCTCTACTGGACACGGGACTGGAGCCCTCTGCACAGCACCTTCAACAGCACCTTAAAAAATAGCCTGCCTCCTGCTGGGTTCTAACCGCAGGTGACGCTGACAGACGCTTCCCGGGACGCCGGGACCGCGCCCTCGCGCAGACCTCCGCCTTCCCTGCGCCCTTGCCGCTCTGTAACCCGTGGCCGTTTCCCTCCACACGCGTCGGTGAGACGGCGGGAGGTTGCGTGGCATCTGCTCCTGGTGCCAGCAGGCAGACGCCGAAAGGCTTAGCATCCCCACGCGCTCCTGTGCTCCATCAGGGCCGGGGTGGGCGGCTTAGCTGGTGGTGGCGGGAATGCCGCCGGACACGGCCAGAGGCCTCTCTACCCCGCACAGCCTGTGAGCAGCCCCCCCCCCCCCCCGTGAGCGGCACAGAAGAGCCGCCAGTGCCCCCGAGAAGCAGGGACGGCAGCCCGCGAAAGCTTGCCGGAGAAGTGAGTATCGTCATTAGCGGATTTCTAAACACCGACGCTGGGCGCCACGTAGGGTGTTCTGGTTTCGAATCGTGTTGCTCTCCGTCGACCCTGTGGTTGTATCTAGAAACGAACGTCCCTAGGTCCTGAATGAACTTGCCTCTAGGGTGTCATAGGGTGCCAAATGTGTTTTTAGCCTTAAAAAAAAAAAATGTCAGTCCTGGGGCTTTAACTTGGGACGCTGTCCCTGAGCATTTTTTTTTTCTCAAGGCTGGTGCTCTACCACTTGAACCACACTTCCATTTCTGGCTTTTTGGTGATTAACTGAAAATAAAAGTCTCATACACTTTCCTGCCCGGGCTTCAAACCACGATCTCAGATCTCAGCCTTCTGAGTAGCTAGGATTACAGGTGTGCTCCACCGGCGCCTGGCTATTGTCTTCTTTTCTTTTCTTTTTATCAGTCACGGGGCTTGAACTCAGGGCCTGGGCACCTATCCCTGAGCTCTTTTGCTCAACACTGGGACTCTGCCACTTTGAACCACAGCTTTACTTCTGGGTTTTAGGTGGTTAATTGTAGATAAGAGTCTCATGAACTTTCCTGCCCGGGATGACTTCGAACTGCAATATCCTTGGATCTCAGCCTCCTGAGTAGCTAGGATTACAGGGAGGAGCTACCAGTGCCTGGCCCAGCTATTATTTTTTTTTAAATTAATTTATGTTACTGTTATTATAGCGGTGATATGCCGAGGGCTTGCAATGATATGAGACGGGTAACGAGTACATGTCCTTGCTTCAGGGTCTTCTGTGCCTCCCCCTCTCCCAGTCTCTCCCTCCCGTCTTCACCCAAGAGCTGCAAAGTTCACTTTTATCCGTGTCCGGTGAGTTCCACTGCTGCACTTTTTCACCTTTTTTTCCCTGGAGTTCTGTGCCCTCTTCCCAGTCCTCCCAAAAATCTATACTTGAAGACAGAATCATCATAAATTAGAAACTAAAATAATAAAAAAGAAAGAAGAAAAATGTTTCTTGTTTCCATATCTTGGAGTTCATTTCAACATGTATATTATCTTATATAAATATGAGGAGGCACTTAGGCAAGGGGCCTTGGTGCTTCTCTCCTGAGTATCCTCTTTTGGTCTCAATGTGTGTGAGTATCTAGAACCCTGTACAATTTGTCATACTCCAGTGCAGTTTAGATCTAATTTCTGCATATCAGAGAGGATATGCACCATTTGTCACTCTTATCTTAGCTTACTGCACTTAACATGACTTTTTCTAGTTCCATCTGTTTCTCTGCAGACGGCATTATGTTATTCTTTCTAAGGGCTGTGTAAAGTTCTTTTGTACATAGGCACACCATTTTTGGGATCCAGTCATCGATTGTGGGGCATCTGGGCTGTTTCCATATCTGTGCTGTTGTGAATAGTGCAGCAATGAACATGGGTGCATAGGTGTCCTTATCCTATCCTGGTTAATGGTACACAGGGTAGACGCCTAGGAGCAATATGGCCGGGTCGTAGGGAAGGTCTATATTTAGTGTTTTGGGGAGGTGGCTGTACTAGTTTGTATTCCTACCAGCAGTGCAGTACAGATCCTTTTTCCCCACATCCCTGCCAGCATTCATTGATATTCAAATTCAAAATGTTGGCCAATTTAACTAGGGTGAGATGGAATCTCAGGGTTCTTTCCATTTGCATTTCCTTTAAGGCCAGGTATAATGAGCATTTCCTCATGTGTTTCTTTGCCATTCTTACCTCTTCTCCTGAGAAGTCTCAATTTAACCCCTTTGTTTAGTGATTGGTTTATTAGCTTTGGGAGGGGTTCATTTCTTGAGCTCCTTGTATATATTGGATATTAGACCTTTGTCTGATGTCTTATGGTAAAGATCTTCTCCCGCTATGTCATCTGTCTTTCCGGTTTAGTAACTATGCCCTTAGCCAAGCAGAAACATTTTTTCTTTTGACATAATTCCACTTGTCAAGTCTCTCTCCTAACTGTTGTGCCCTTGGGAGTCTTTTCAAGAAGTTTCTACCTATACCGATAAGTTCTAATGTTTCTCCTACTCTCTCTTGCAGTGGTTTCAGAGTTTCGGGTCTGATGTTGAGGTCTTTGATC
Source organism: Perognathus longimembris pacificus (assembly GCF_023159225.1). Taxonomy (NCBI): domain Eukaryota; kingdom Metazoa; phylum Chordata; class Mammalia; order Rodentia; family Heteromyidae; genus Perognathus; species Perognathus longimembris. The sequence goes on from NC_063162.1 coordinate 152,951,251, forward strand.
CACTTTGAATTGATATTGGTGCATGGTGACAATCAGGGACCCACTTTGGTTTTCTGCCTACTCCTCCCCAGTTTTCATTCTCACCATTCTGATAGGTGTGGAGCAGTTCAGCTTTGCATTTCCTCATGGCTAATGATGTAGAACATCTTCTCATCAGCCTCTTTTCACGTGTATTCCCTGTTGGCAAATGGCAGGTCTCTTCATTTCTTTTGTGCTTTTTGTACTTTTTCACTATTGGGGATGTGAGGATATGCTCAGATACGAATGCAAATGTTTTTTCCTACTTCTTCCCTTTTCACCTCCCTTTTTCCCTCCATTTCTCCCTTCCTTCCTTCCTTCCTTCCTTCCTTCCTTCCTTCCTTCCTTCCTTCCTTCCTTCCTTCCTTCCTGTTGGCACTGGGGCTTAAACTCAGGGCTGTATACTTGCTAGGCAAATGTTAGACCACCTGAGTCACACCCTACACCATTTTGCTCTAGTTGTTTTTCAGATAGGGTCCTTCATTATTTTTCTGGGTCCAGCCTAGGACTCTGCTCCTCCAAACATTCATCACCACATAGCTGGGGTCACAGGCAGAGGCCTCTTTGCTGGCTTAATGAGTAATTTCTCACCAGAATCTTTTACAGAGTAACACTTAATAATTTTTCTCTTTTGTTGTTATTGTCAAGGTGATGTGCAGAGGGGTTACAGTTACGTAGGTAAGGCAGTGAGTACGTTTCTTGTCCAACTTGTTGCCTCCTCCCTCTTTTTCTCCCACCTTCCTCCTCCCCAATCCCCCCGCCCCGAGTTGTACAGTTTGTTACAACATGGTTTCCCTCATTGGTAATAATTAGTACACGTCTAGGATAGTCCTAGCAGAAGATCACAATAGCTCAATAGCTACGTCCAGATGAACACCTAAGATGATGCTAAGCGAAATGAACTCCAAGTCATGGAAGCAAACGGTTTATCATCGTTGTTATTTTTTAACATACTATGTGAAATTATTTCTTTTTTCTCTTGTTTCCCTTCCCTGTGGTTTAGTCCCTGTATTTGATTTTTGTACTCTAGGTACTGTAAGTATGTTTGTCTGAATTAGGGAAGGGAAGGGGAACATCAAAATAGTGAGACAAAGGGTGAAAGGCGACCTAGTGCCACGGCAATGCTTACTCATTTTAATAAAGGACAGTTTATCATTTTTGTCTTTTAAAAATCTTGCTTTTGATGTCAAGACCAAGGACACATGTCCAAGCAGAGAACCTAAAAAGTCTTTTGTATATTTTTTTCCTAAAGTTTTATAGCTTTACACTTTACACGATCCGTTTCTGAATAAAGTGGAGGCTTATTTCCTTTTGCCAACAGACTTACCATTGCCATGAAGTTGGGAAGGCCTCTCTCTATCTGCTCCATTCCCTCTGCGTCCTTGTCAGAAGTCCTGCCTGTGTGGACCTACTTCTAGGCCCACTGGTCCCTTTCTGTCTCCATGTCTTTGGTCACTGCAGATAGATGAGTCTGGAAATGTATACCCTGATTCTCTCCACTTCACTCTCCTGCTTTGTCCCGGTGCAGGCAAAGGAACACAGCCGCGTTCTCAGTGACACATCCGTGTCCAGACCTCTCCCTGCGTCCGCTAATGAGGCTGGCCCTCCCGTGACCCAATCACCACCAAGACCTCCCCCCCCCGACACCCCCGGACCCCCCGCCTTGGTCCAGGCACACTGGGGATCAAATGTTCCACACTGGAGCAGGTTTCCACAGTTCCTTTCATGAGCATTTTAGGGAGGAGTTACAAATGGTATCATATTTTAAAGCCGGCCTCTTCACAGAACGCAGGGCAAGGAATTGGGCCAGGAACGCGCACAGTCTCCTGTAGTCTCTGCTCATCTGTAACCTGCTCTCCAGCCCTGTCCACCCCAGCCCAAGTCGTTTCCCTGCAGCTTCTCATTTGTGTGGGTAGGCCAAGGTTTTCCTGTGACTCGGAAAAAAGCGCTTACTCTGTCACCGAAGCTTGATCCCTTTCCCCCCCTGCCCGTAAATCCTGTCAATTAGGTTAATAATAGAAGCAAACTTCATCATGAAACAAAATCTCCCCCAACGTTTAAACCCAGCCGCGGCCTCTGTGCCTAATTGTATTAATAAAGTTTTTAGCAACATAGTTTCAGGGATCAATGCCGTAGACCCTGCCAATCAAAGACTTTTCTGCTTACTGAAAAGGTGCTAGACTTCTTAGTTTCTTTGTGACGGACTCAGGAAAAGCCGAGTTGCCCCCAGAAGATTAAATCTTTAATTTCACATTATTTCCAGCCATCTCTGCGGAACAAAGTGGGCTTTACCTGTTGAATGTGGGCCGACGAGACCTGAAGGACTCTTGAGACGCGTAAGAGGCGGCCGAGAATGGTCTCCGCGACTTAAGCGGAGGCAAATTCTAAAGGGATTACCACTGCATTTTCCATGAAGCGAGGAGTAAAGACAGGCGTGGGCAGCGCATGATCACAAATGCATTCCTGCAGCGTGGAGGGCCATTCCCACTGCCGCCCGGCCGGGCAGGAAGCTCTCAGCCCCACACAAGTGTGGATTTGTCAGGGTCCAATTCATCATGAAGTTAGGCTGCATACTTTGCAGATTGGCTGCTTAAAAGAAGAGAGAGAGGAAAAGAAAGATACCCTTCCTTCTCCTCGGGCCCAAAGGTGAGAAATGGTCACTTTGTTTTGACATCATTAAGATATCTTTTGTGCAAAGTGTTAACCTGCGTTCTCCACGAATAAGAACAAACCATTCCTTGGGAAGATTTTTCTTGAGTGATTAATTATGTTGGTTGCAAAAAAAAAAAAAAAAAACAACAAACCAAAAAACAACCTAAACCCTGATGTCTTTCCAAGGCTAAAAGAAACAGGGACCCCCAATTAAAACCTCATCCTCCTAATCAGCTTAAGAACCTCAACTAAAACAAAAGCCCTATTAAAAATGTCGCTGTGCTTGGGGCTGCTCGTGTTTTACAGCCTCTTTACACCCCAAACACATCCCGATTTCAAAGCTGATGACTGAGATAGAAAAGAAAATGACAATAAATGCTATATCGGATGGTGTGATTTAAAAATCTGAAGGTAAACAAAGGAGCAATGGTTCTCCTGGACTCTATGTTGAAAATGAGCTGCACAATTCGTGGATTGGATGAGAGGGAAAAATTGGGAGACGGCGAGGAAAGGGGAAAAGGGTAACATTATCCCCAAAGAAAAATACTCTTCAGCTGATTTATGCAATCATAGCCCCTCTGGGTTTTGTTTTTAGCATTTTCAAAGAAAATTAGAAAAAAAAATAAAATTCTTGTATCCCTAAAAACAATCTGAATTCTCCTAAAGTCCAGCAGAAGTAATAATCTCCTTTCTGAATTGGAGGGAGTTTGGAGTATAGAGATGAAATCCCCTCTTCTTGGTCATCCGCCCCAATTGAATGGAGAATGAACTTTCCCATCTGACCGTGAATCACAGACAGGAGATGAGAAGGACCCTTCCTATCACACAGCTTCTCACAGCTTCTGGGGATGGCGCGTTGTGATGGGATTCTTCCTAGCGCTAACTTTTGGTACTCTAAATAAGATCATTCTGATGTTTTTCAACTGGGCTAAGACGGACGACTATGAGACCAGAGAAGCGAAGAGCTGTGCGTTTGGCAGGGTTGAATCTTCTCGCCCTGTGGCTCTGCGACCCCTTGCTCCCCATCACGAATCTAGTCAGTAGGGGGCTGGGTGTCCCCTGCTCTGTCCCCCGTCCCCCGCATCATCCCCATCTTGCCCTCACCCCTGGGCCTCCCCCCCTCCCCCCCAGGGCATCAAGGACGCGGGCTTGGTGGCCGCCAGACGCAGCTCCTCCAGCTCCTTTCCACTTACGGTTCAACCTCAGAACTGTCTCCCACACTGGAGAGACGCCCGCGTTAGGATGGTCACGCGCGGGTGAACACGGAGGGACGGGTGTGCCTGAGAGGGGGAGCTCGGATCCCTGGCAGGACGTGCACGCGATTCCAGCGCTATGTGCATGCACACACGCACGCGCACACACGTGCATGCACATATACACACACGCACGCGCACGTACACACACGCACGCACATGCACACAGAGAAAACGCACTTCTTCCTCTTTTACATTCCCCTGTTTCACGCACAGCTTTGTTCACCGTGGCCTTTGCTCACCCACCGCGAGGCGGAGCGCAGTTCACGGGGTCGCGCTTCTAGAGTGCGCGGAGGACAGGGGTGCGGGGGTGGGGGGGAGGAGAATGCTTCCATCCCGCCTCCGGGGGAGGGGAGAAGGAAGAGACGCTGGCCACGGGGGGGGGGGGGGGGGGGGGGGGAGGGGGTTTGCGCCCAGGACAGGGACTCCGGTTCAGGACTGCCGGAGGCCGATCTAGAAACTTCTCGGAGCGCTGTTCCCAGCTGCGAGCCTTGGCCGAGCCCCGGCCGCCCTTTGGAAGGCCAGTCCCCGTTGGTGAAGCCTGGGAGGAGAACGGCCCCGCGGGCGCCCGCCCGGAGCAGGCGCGGGGACGCGTGGGGAGCTCCCCCCTCGCACACGCGGCGCCGCCCGCCGGGGCGGGGTGACCCCCACAGAGGGCAGCGGGCTTCGGGGGCCCTCGGTTACACTGCAGACGGAAAAGCCCTCCGGGGACAGACGTTGAGCAGGCGCTCCGGATGCGCAGAGCTCCTTCCAGCTCCCGGGAAGAAGCCACTCGGACACCGCGACGCTCACACAGCCGGGCTCCTGAACGCCCGGGGCTTCGCGCTTCAAGCCCCGTCTGCCCAAGCGGAGAGGAGCCAGGGGCACGCGCTGGGGGCCGCAGCCCTCCCCACGGCCCCAGGACCGAGGGTGGGGGCCCGGGGGGGGCTATGGAGTTCCAGGTCTACCCCCGAAGTCGTCACATCGCAGGTGACAGGCCGGGAGAGGGCAGAGGAGCTGTGTGCCGCGGGCTCCTTACGACAACAGCCGGATCCCTGAAGCTGGCTGGGACTGGAGGGCAGAGACAGCACCCACTACCCGCAAGGCGGGCCGGGCCGTGGACACTGCTGACAGCGCTCCAGACGCCCCACGGGGGCCTCGCGTGGCCAAGTAAAGAGTGCCGGGGCCACACTCGCGAGAGCAAAGCAAACCCGAGCGCCGCGGCACGGGGGGACCCTTGTGGGCCAGCTCACTGTCTGACCTTGTGGTGTGCTCACACCTGCACTGGAGTTACACCCGTGTTGCTGTGGTCACACCTGCACTGCAGCCGCAGCCGCATGCAAGTCGCCTGTGCGTTGTAATCGCCTGTGCTTGGGCACGCTGCGTTGTGGTCACACCCGCACTGTGGTCACACCCGCACTGTGATCACACCTGTACAACAGTCATACAGGCCTGTGGTCACACCTCTATTATGGTCACACCTGTACTATAACCACAGAAGTCACAACGGCATGGTAGCCACCCCTGTATGGACACACTTGCACTGTACTCACACCCCTATTATAGTCACACTTGTGCTGTAGGAACACATGTATTATAGTGAAACCTGCACTATGCCACACCATAGTCCCAGTGGCACTGTCATTATAGTTGTATTGTAGTCACACCTATAGTGTAAAAACACACCTGTGTTGCAATAACATTTACACGGTAGTCACACATGTGTCATAATTACCCTGTATTGTAGTCACACTTGCAAGCACACCAATATTGCAGTCACACTTACACTACAGTCACGCCAGCATTGTTGGCACACTGGCACTGCGATCACACTTATCATGGCTTCGGGTAGTCACTCCCTTTAAAGAGTCTCAAAGCAGCCCATCTCTTCCCCCTGAAAAACTGAAGTCCAAGCGCACCGTGGAACTTCATTTCAGAACGCGACGGCTTCCCCTCCCCGCTGGCCGCCCCCGCCGGCTGCCTCCCCCCTCCGCTGGGTCCTCGTGGCTCGCGCCCTGTCCCCGGAGGAGACGCTCCCACAGACGCCTCCGCAGGGGGCGCACCCCGTCACTGCCGACGCCCCGGATGTCCTAACGACGGAGCCGGCGTCGGGACCTCGCCTTGTCGGTCCGCCTCGTTCGGAGCGGGCGTCGGGGCCTCGCCTTGTCGGTCGGCCTCGTTCGGAGCCGGCGTCGGGACCTCGCCTTGTCGGTCGGCCTCGTTCGGAGCCGGCGTCGGGACCTCGCCTTGTCGGTCGGCCTCGTTCGGAGCCGGCGTCGGGGCCTCGCCTGGTCGGTCGGCCTCGTTCTCTCTCCCTCTGGCTCTCTGAAGGCGAGGGTCGGTTGGCTGGCGGACGGGCCGATTCCGCCCTGCGACCCGTGGTGAGCTGGGTTTCCCTGCAAGGAAGGCGACGTTCCCGGACGCCCGGCTCGCTGTCAGGAGAAGGGCCGTCCTCTCCCCCGGGCCGGGGCTCCGGGGCTCGCGGGGACCCGCGGGAAGCCATGGACCCCCGGCGCCACGGAGCGCGGGCCGGCGGGGCGTAGGCTGCCGCGGGGGACCCTTATCTGGAGGTAAGGCGAATGATAGCTCAGCTGATCACATTTTTTTTTTAATAGATTAAAGACATTTTTGTCATTTTTAATGTCTTACTACTAGTACTTCATAAAAGGCATTTGAGATTCTGTTGACACATGTTTTGGAACTGGAGTGGTTTCAGGCGTATGTAATGGGTGACTTATTACCTCTCCGTCCAGTGCCGGCTTGGTGGTGCGGGAGAAGCAGGGGCCGGGTAAGAGGAAGAGCCCTGCGGAGAGAGCCGGGAGCCGGGGGAGCAGCCGAGCTGGGGAGGCGTCGCCTGGCGCTGGAGCCCGGCCGGCTGGGCCCCGCGGCCAGGAGCGTGATTCTCATAGCAGGACGTGGCTCGGTTTGTGTCCGTGGTGGTGGGGCGTCTTTGGGCAGTGTTGGGGTTTGACTTAGGGCCTTGCGTGACTTACTTGGCCAGGCCTCCACCGCGTGAGCCCCGCCCCGCCTTTGCGTTCCCGTCACGGGCCGGCCCCAGCCCACGTTCTTCCCGTCGCAGCCTCCTTCCTGGACGGCGCGGGGTCGCCACACCAGGCCCAAGACGCTTCAGCCTAAAATGTAGCTTAATTTACCGTCAAACACCCGCAGGAACAGCCACACGCCCGTCCCGGTTCCTGGTGGGATCGCCCCAGAGAGCCCAGAAGACTCGTGGCAGAGCGTGAACTCCGTCAGCATGGGGCCGTCAGCTAAGGAGACGTGACCCCCCCCCGTGGGGGTCACAGGACAGCAGAAGGAAGCGTGCTGGGCTCCGGGGCGTGCGGGCGAGGACAGGGCCCGGCCGCGGGGCTGACAGGCCCGGCACCGGCTCCCGGGACCAGGCAGGGACGGTCACCTCGACTGCAACGTGGTTTCCAGGACTCCGAGCAGGAGTGCAGGCTGGGACTCCGTCCGAGCTCACTGTTCTGTGAGGGGAAGGTGGAGGCACCGGAGGAAAGCATGTCTTCTGTAATCACAGAGTCGCCCAGAAAGGCCGAGTGAGGCTGTACCCCTTTCTAAAAATCAGGAAACGATTAACAAATTCTTTAAAATCTTCAAGGACACCCAGAATTCCTTAGTAATAACCTACTGTTTTCTCAGAAAAGTGTCAACAAAAAAGTAAGGTTCAGCTGAAGAGCTTTGTTACACACCATCTATCCATTCATCCATCCTCCCATCTATCCATCCTTCTCTCCATCCACTCATCCATCCTTTGATCCATCCATGCTTCCAGCCAGCCCTCCCATCCTTCCATCCGTCTGTCCATCCATCCTTCCATCTGTTCATCCAGACCTCCCATCCTTCCTTCCTTCCATCCATCCTTCCATCTGTTCATCCAGCCCTTCCATCATCCATCCTTCCTTCCTTTCATCCATCCATCCATCCTTCCATCTGTTCATCCAGCCCTTTGATCCTTCCATCCTTCCTTCCTTCCATCCATCTGTCCATCCATCCTTCCATCTGTTCATCCAGCCCTTTCATCCTTCCTTCCCTTCATCCATCCATCCATCTGTTCATCCAGCCCTTCCATCCTCCCATCCTTCCATCCTTCCTTCCTTTCTTTCATCCATCCATCCATCCATCCATCCTTCCATCTGTTTATCCAGCCCTTCCTTCCTTCCATCCTTCCTCCCATCCTTCCATCCTTCCTTCCTTTCTTTCATCCATCCATCCATCCATCCATCCATCCATCCATCCTTCCATCTGTTTATCCAGCCCTCCCATTCTTCCTTCTTTCCATCCTTCCATCCATCCTTCCATCTGTTTATCCAGCCCTCCCATTCTTCCTTCTTTCCATCCTTCCTTCCTTCCTTCCTTCCTTCCATCCATCCATCCATCCATCCATCCAACAGGCGCACTCAAGGTGCCCAACAGCGACGAGACCTGGGAAGCTCAGGAGACAGTGTTGGCAGACCCAGCCTCAACCCTGCCTGTATGAATTTCATAGCCTACCCCAGGGTTGGCAAACATTTTCTGCAAAAGACTGGGTAGTGAATCCTTCTGACTGTGTGGAGCCTGGTCTGGTCTGGGCCCCGCTGCTCAGCTGTGCTTTGAGGTTCCCAATGGCAGAGCTTCTTCAGGAAAGAGCAAGCATAGCTGTGCCCACAGAAAAATACACACATAGGTTGTGAAGTGCGAATTGCAAATGTTAGGAAACAATGGTCTTTTGAGTTTTCTAACCATTAAAAAAACGGTCATTGTTCATGCATGGATCACAGAGGGATACTTCCATTTCATAGTGGTAGAATACGGGGAACACCTCTCGAGCAGGGACAGAGGTCACGATGCAGTCTTGCGAGGCTCTGGTGGTGGCAGACCCTGACAGGCCAGGGCAGGTACATCTCAGGGAGACGGGATTGGTACAGAGGCTCCTACCCCAGAGATAAAGGGGGGCCCGCTGCCCTGTGCTCCTCCTTCCTGTCTCCTCACCCCTGCATCTCCCAGGACAGCTGGTGAAGGGGGGCAAATGGAGGGATGTCGGAGGCTGTTCCTGCCCAAGGCCTAGGGGGAGGCCCACTTTCAGAGGGAGCAAAAAACCAGAGCTCTGGGGACCTGAGCTCCCCGGAGCCCAGATGGCTCTGTGCTGTGGATTAAGATGCAGATGAGTAGCCGGGCAGGGAGCCAGGAGGGGGCCGGCCGGGAGCCGGACGCGCTGGGTTGCCATTTGCGGCGTCTCTGATTGACTTAAGCAGGGCGAAATCAACTGACTTCTTGAGAGCTGGAAACAATGGCTGCTCTAATTTGGACTCGCAGCAGAGCAATTTGCTCCTGGGCTCCCGCTGTTCTGACCACACTAGGGGGTGGCTGCTCATCAGGGCTTCCTCCCCCCCCCGCCCCCCCCGCCCCCCCCCACCCCGCAGGGTCCCCTCACCTGGGATCCGCGTCCTCCCACTGTGCCCTGTGGTCCACGGCCACACCCATCTCGGGTCCCCCCGGCTTTGTGAGCGCCCCTCCTCGTCTCTCCCTTCCCGGCCTCCGTCTGTGCCTCCAGCTCAGCTCAGCTCAGCCGCGACGGGCCTGATGCGTAACTCTCAGTTACTTGGTGGCTGATGGCGGCCTGGTGACACCCTCGGCCCTAGAACCTTCTCCTTCGGTCAGTGTATCTGTACGGTAGATTGGTCCAGCGTGTCAACGGGGCCGGCACAGGCCGCCGGCTCCAGAGACGGGGCCACGGCGCAGAGGAGAAAGGGGCGCACGCCTTTCTCCTGCAGCACCGGTTCGGAACCAGCCACCGGCCCCTGGAGCGCATCTGGACGTCAGGCACGAAGCCTGGAGACCACAGCCGACCCTCGGTAAAGAGCTGGAAGACATGGCTGATTGGGCGCTGGGGAAACATGAAAAGCTACGGTACCGGCGACTTGGCTGCTGCTACAAAGCAGAGCAGGAAAGATGCCAACGACGAAAGGGAAATACTGGGGAATCGAAAGAGACCACCTCGGGCAAAGCCCGGCCCAGCCGGTGCCAGGTGAGCCTGGACAGGGCCATGGGAGCTGGGGGGGCGGGGAGTGGGGGGCGGACACCACCCTGGCTTCCGGAGCCAACAGCAAGAACAGAACGGCTTCTGGGCAAGGGATAAGCTCGCGGCTAAGTCCCCCGTGCCACACCTGCAGAGGCCGGGGATGGAGGAGGCACCTGGTACCAAGCACACCAGAGATGGGGGCGTGCTCGGCGCTGAGCCCCTCGAGGTGTGGCGCCCCGTGCAGAGGGAGGCTGCCCTTGCCTTCGCGCAGTTCACGTCTGAAGAGGCAGAGGGCCTCGTGGACAGCAGGGGCAGGCGCGGGGGCGGCAGTGCCCACCGGGGGGAGGACTCGGCCTGGCGCTCCCTTCCTGCCCACCTGGCGGGATGAGAGAGCAGGGCCGGGGCCCAGGGACGGCTCAGTCTGTGCGATGCGCTGAAGAGGGGCCTGGGGTGAGCAGCGCGGGGCACCCGGTGCCTCCAGCCCTCCTGGCCTAGTGACTGGAAGTTAGGTTATTGGGGTGTGTCCTTGAAGGGGTTAAATCCTGGACCCTCCTCTCCTTCCTCTTCCTCCTCCTCCTCCTTCCTCCTCCTCCTCCTCTTCCTCTTCCTCTTCCTCCTCCTCCTCTTCCTCCTCCTCCTTCCTCCTCCTCCTCCTCCTCTTCCTCCTCCTCCTCCTCCTTCCTCCTCCTCCTCCTCCTTCCTCCTCCTCCTCGTCCTCCTCTTCCTCCACCTCCTCCTCCTCCTCTTCCTCTTCCTCCGCCTCCTCCTCCTCTTCCTCCTCCTCCTCCTGCTCCTCCTCCTCCTTCCTCCTCCTCCTCCTCCTTCCTCCTCCTCCTCCTCTTCCTCCTCTTCCTCTTCCTCTTCCTCCTCCTCCTCCTTCCTCCTCCTCCTCCTCTTCCTCCTCCTCCTCTTCCTCTTCCTCTTCCTCCTCCTCCTCCTCTTCCTCCTCCTCCTCCTTCCTCCTCCTCCTCCTCTTCCTCCTCCTCCTCCTCCTCTTCCTCCTCCTCCTCCTTCCCCTCCTCCTCCTCCTCCTCCTCCTCCTCCTCTTCCTCCTCTTCCTCCTCCTCCTCCTCCTCTTCCTCCTCCTCCTCCTCCTTCTCTTCCTCCTCCTCCTCCTCCTCCTCCTCCACTATTCCTTCTGCTTCCTTATTGTTCTTATTCTCGTCTTGATCTTGCTCTCTCCCTCTCCCCCCTTGCTACTCCCCGCCACCATCTCCTGCCTCACTACCGAGGGGTGACCAAGCCTTCCCCAGTGATGTGTCCCCCACGGGCCCAATAAGGCCCAGTGGCCACGACTGAAAACTCTGACGCCATGAGCCAAAGCAGACCGTTCCTCCTCCAAACCAGCCACGCGGGCGCTTCGTGACGATGACACCGAGCGGACGGGCACAGGAGACAAAGCCCTGTGCGGGCACCGGGCGTGCGGGCCTGCATTTCAGGAGGCGAAGACCCGGAGGATGTCTGTTCAAAGGCAGTCCAGGCGGAGACAGCCGCACGATTCTGTCTCCAAAACAGTCATCAGAAACCTGGGGGGCTGGAGGTGGCCTGAGGCGCGGCTCAGGCGCGGCGTGAGCGCCCCGACTTCAAACCCTGGTACTGGCGTACCCACACCCCCCCTGTGCACGCACACACTGTGCACACACACCGTGCACACACACCATGCACACACCGTGCACACACCGTGCACACACACCGTGCGCACACACCGTGCACACACCGTGCACACACACCGTGCACACCTTCAGGTGGTCACACAGAAACCACGGAGCCCCCACGCTGCGTCCCCCTCTCGGGGCTCGGGGCGACGTGTTCTGCGCCCGCTGTTTGCCCAGCACTCGTCACCCGGGCACCGCCCACAGTGGACGAAGCCCAGGGCTCTGCACCCCGTGAACCTGGCCGTGGGGTTGAACAGGAAGCTCTCCAGGTGGAGTTCCTCGCAAGTGAGCGCTCGGGGAGAGTCAGTGCGGGCCGTGCGCTCCCCCGAGGCCGGCGGGCGTCCTTCCGCGCCGGCGGCCATCGCCGCGGTCGGTCCAGCCCAGCCCAGCTCCCATCGCCGCGGTCGGTCCAGCCCAGCCCAGCTCCCATCGCCGCGGTCGGTCCAGCCCAGCCCAGCTCCCATCGCCGCGGTCGGTCCAGCCCAGCCCAGCTCCCATCGCCGCGGTCGGTCCAGCCCAGCCCAGCTCCCATCGCCGCGGTCGGTCCAGCCCAGCCCAGCTCCCATCGCCGCGGTCGGTCCAGCCCAGCCCAGCTCCCATCGCCGCGGTCGGTCCAGCCCAGCCCAGCTCCGGCGCGCGGAAGCAGCCAGGCCAGCGCGCGGAGGCTCCGCGCTGTGCCCCGCAGGCCCGTCCCCCACGCAAAGGGCCCCCATTGTCCGCAGCAGGGCCACTGCCGTGGGCACCGACCCGGTCAGCCCCCCCGCTCCCCTCCCCTGGCCAACCCTCTGCCGCCACAGTCCCGTCCCCAGGCTGTTCTCTGGGCGTTCGTGGAAGCGCGGCGGGGCCGTGTCCCGCTACGTCGCGTCTGCACTGAGGCTCAAAGCCGAGCCCCGTCCTGGGTCGCCCTCCTGCCGGGCGGGGCCCCAGACACACCGCCCCCCCTCCCTGGCTGTTTCCCTCCAGCCTCCCAGCGCCGGCTTGCTCTCCTCTTCCCTCGGGTCTGTGCCCTTTCCCTGCCCAACTCCCACCCTGCCTGACACCCCCGTCCGCCCTTCCTCGGCGGAGTTCGGCCCGCGCCCTCCGGTGCCGCGACGATTCCTTTGATAACCGATCACATACCTTTTAAAAATATGTGTATTGTCTTCAAGGAGTGGTGCAGAGGAGTCGTCATCCCTCTCAACATTCTCACCCACCCCTCCCAACCCATCTCTCCCCTTACTTAATTTTAGATTACGTATCGAATTATTATTTTTTTTACAATTTAACAAAGCAGTTCGTGTGTTCAGTGCACCATGATTTGTGTCATCCCTTTCAACACCTTCACCCCCCCTCCAACCCACCCCTTCCCTTGTATTTCTCCATTCTGATATATGCAATTCATCTTGCCTGCATTCTCCCCACTTCCCCCTTCATTTTCCTACCCCTCGCCCGCCCTCTTACAAGTACCCATTTCCTGGAACTTATTTTGCTGGGCTTTGACTTATTCTTTTCTAAAGAATCATACTATTTGAGCTCTCCATAGAGTGTATTGCGCTTCAGTTAAATCATTTGTAAACACTTGCTTACCACCCAGTGTGTTTACTTGTAGACTTATAGGCACATTCTGGCTCCCACGGATGAGGGGAATCACACAGTCTGTGTTTCTCTGGGTCTGGCTTACTTCCTTGGATACAATTTTTTCCAAGTCTATCCATTTCCTTACAAATGGTACAATATTACTCTTTCTGATAGATGGATAGAATTCCATTGTGTATATGTACCACATTTTCTTGATCCACTCATCCACTGAGGGGCATTGGGCTGATTCCATATCATGGCTGTGGAAAATAGTGGTGCAATGAACATGGTTGTGGTGGTAGCTTTAGTGTGGCCTTGTTTGTGCTCTACTGGATAAGTGCCCAGGAGTAGGATTGCTGGGTCATTGGGAAGCTCTATAGTTATGCGAGGAACCTCCATACTGCTTTCCAGAGTGGTTGAACAAGTTCACAGTCCCACCAACAGTGATGTAGCGTTCCCTTTTGGCCTCAACCCTGCCAGCATCTGTGTTGGTTTTCTTGATAATGGCCATTCTAACAGGAGTGAGGTAGAATTTCAGTCTTGTTTTGATTTTAATTTCCTTTGTGGCCAGAGATGTTGAACATTTCTTCATGTGTGTCTATTGGCCATTTTGACTTCTTATGAGAAGTCTCTGTTTAAGTCATTAGCCCATTTATTCATTGGGTTATTGTTTATTTGAGCATTTATTTTTTTTTTGGGGGGTGTTAAGTTTTTGAGTTCCAAGTATGTTTTGAACATTAGACCCTTGTCTGAAGCATAGCTGGTAAAATCCCATTCTGTGGGCTTTCTACTTACCTTGCTAGCTAGTTCCTTTGCCATGCAGAGACCCTTCAGTTTGATGCAGTCCCATTTATCCCGTCTTGCTTTGATTTGTGATTCTGGATCTTTACTTAGAAAGTTTCGACTTGATAACATAACTTATATACCACACCCATTACATGTCATTTACATATACCTTGCCTCCACAGAAATCACCGGGATTTATCTTAGATAGTTCACAAAATCTAGTGGAGTTCTAGGCACAAATGAGTGCTTACAGGAATTTAATATTAGTGTGAGCCCAAGACTTTGGTATCTTGAGACGGAAGGAGATCGGGGGGCAACCCCCAGCCACATCCTGGGCATCTCCCGTGCACATGCGGCTGCCGGTGACCTTGACAACAAGCCGCAATGCCACGATCGCCTCAGAGGCTGTCACAGCATGCCTGGCACAGGGCTGGCTGACGGGAAGGATGCTACCCCTCTTCCCAGTTTCCTGCCATCAGCACAGACCTACCAATGCCCCGGGGAGGGGTCTGGTACCTGCCAGCCTCTGCCGACCAGCGGGACTCTGACGATGCCCCCTGGACACGTTGCCTCTTTCCCTGGGCTCAAAAGAAGGCTGCGGGGGTGGGGAGGGGAGTCCTCTGCCCCAGTCTACCTGTCCCAAGCCACACCCGCTACTCCATAAACCTGAGGTGACACTGCCTGACAGGGGAGGGTATGGGATCAGCAGCACCCAGACAGATGATCTAGGAAGTGACCAGAGCAGAAAAACAAACACAGAGCACATGAGCCCAGGGTGTTCTGCTTGCAGCGCAAGCTCTATTTGCAGCCCACAGCCTGAGTCTGAATCACTCCACTCTGGATTAGTGGAAGTGGGAACGCCCTGAGAGGAAGTGAGAATGCCCTGAGAGGAAGTGGGAACACCCTGAGAGGAAGTGGGAACACCAGGAGAGGAAGTGGGAATGCCTGAGAGGAAGTGGGAATACCCTGAGAGGAAGTGGGAACGCCCCCAGGGAAGTGGGAATACCCTGAGAGGAAGTGGGAACGCCCTGAGAGGAAGTGGGAATGCCCCAAGGGAAGTGGGAATGCCCCGAGGGGAAGTGGGAATGCCCCCAGGGAAGTGGGAACGCCCTGAGGGGAAGTGGGAACACCCCGAGAGGAAGTGGGAACACCCCGAGAGGAAGTGGGAACGCCCCGAGAGGAAGTGGGAATGCCTGAGAGGAAGTGGGAACGCCCCGAGGGGAATTGGGAATGCCCCGAGAGGAAGTGGGAACGCCCCGAGGGGAATTGGGAATGCCCCGAGAGGAAGTGGGAATGCCTGAGAGGAAGTGGGAACACCCCAAGGGGAAGTGGGAACACCCCGAGAGGAAGTAGGAACACCCTGAGAGGAAGTGGGAATGCCCCGAGGGGAATTGGGAATGCCCCGAGAGGAAGTGGGAATGCCTGAGAGGAAGTGGGAACGCCCCGAGAGGAAGTGGGAATGCCTGAGAGGAAGTGGGAACGCCCCGAGGGGAAGTGAGAACGCCCTGAGAGGAAGTGGGAATGCCCTGAGAGGAAGTGGGAATGCCTGAGAGGAAGTGGGAATGCCTGAGAGGAAGTGGGAACGCCCCAAGGGAAGTGGGAACGCCCCGAGAGGAAGTGGGAACGCCCTGAGAGGAAGTGGGAACGCCCCGAGGGGAAGTGGGAACACCCCGAGAGGAAGTGGGAACGCCTGAGAGGAAGTGGGAACGCCCCAAGCGGAAGTGGGAACGCCCCGAGGGGAAGTGGGCCTGTGCCCATCTGGAAGGCAGGAGCAGGCCCAGTCCCTTCCTCACGCAGTGGATGACCCGCACAGGGCTTCTGAGAGGCCAGGCTCTGAGGGCTGCTGCTTACCGTTGCTTTTCATCACCTTCACCCCAAAGGGCTTGGCGAGGGTGTCACCCAGTCGACAGTGGATTCTTGACCAAATTCACATTCCACGTTTATGCCACTATGATTTTTAAAAATGTTTTGCACGGGACAGCAATGAGCTTGAACTCACACTGACCCATGCTCTGAGTCCTTTGTTTCCTTGGTTTCTTATTTTATGTTTTTTTTGCTTGTGGCTGTGGGCTTGGACTCAGGGCCAGGGCCCTGTCCCTGAGCTTCTTTTGCTCAAGGCTCGCACTCTGCCACCTGAGCCACAGCTCGACGTCCACTTTTCTGGTGGTTCACTGGAGGTAAGAGTCTCGTGGGGACTTTTCTGCCTGGGCTGGCTTCAAACTGAGACCCTCAGATTTCAGCCTCCTGAGTAGCTAGGATTATAGATGTGGGCCACCAGCGCCCACCTGGTTTTTGCTTTTAAGGCAGAGTCTTGCACTTTTGCCCCGGTGTGTCCTGGGCTGTGCTGCTCCTACGGCAGGTTCCTGCGTGGCTAGGATTACAGAATGGTGTCACCGAGCCTGGCTCCTCCCGTAATGTTTCCATTAGTGTAGTTTGTAGTATAATTTGAAGTTAGGTAGTGGAGTTCTCTCCACGTTTTTCCATCAGAGCTTTAGTTTTCAGTCATACTGACCTTTCATCTCCTTTGTCAAAGTTTATTTGCAAGTACTTCATTTATGTGTAGCTATTGTTAATGAGATTGCTTCCCAAATTCGTTTTCACATAGTTCATTGAGAACTCATGTAGTCGTAGCTAGCTAGTTGTTAGTGTAAAGGAATGGTCCTGGTTTCCGTGAATGGTTTTTTGTCGGGCAACTTTATTGCATTTGCTTGTTACACCTGAGAGGTTTTGTGTTAGACTCTCTGGACTTGCTACACAGAAGGCCATAGTGTCAGAAGGCAGCAGCGATTTCTCTTCTTCCCATCTTACTTGGGTGGCTTTTGCTTCTTTCTCCTGTCCAGCTGCTCAGCTAGGACTACTAGCTTCACACCGACCAGGACAGTGAGAGTGGGCAGTCTGTTGTGATTTTGTTTCTAGAGAAAATCCATCTAGTCGCTTACCACTGTGTTTATGTTAGTCATGGGCTTGTCCAGGGTGTTCTTTATTGTATTGAGGTGCACTTTTTCCATAGGAACACAGCCCAAAGTAGTTCATATTCTCATCGTCAGTTGATACTTGACCAAAGCATCAAGAATACAAATGGAGGGCTGGGAGTATGGCCTAGTGGCAAGAGTGCTTGCCTCCTACACATGAAGCTCTCGGTTCAATTCCCCAGCACCACATATATGGAAAACGGCCAGAAGGGGCGCTGTGGCTCAGGTGGCAGAGTGCTAGCCTTGAGCAAAAAGAAGCCAGGGAGGGTGCTCAGGCCCTGAGTCCAAGGCCCAGGACTGGCCAAAAAAAAAAAAAAAAAAAAAAAAAAGAAAAGAAAAGAAAAAGAAGCTTCCTTCTCAGTTTCTGCTGTGTGTGTGTGTGTGTGTGTGTGTGTGTGTGTGTGTGTGTGTGTGTTTTCAGAGTTTGAGAACTCAGACTTATATGTCCCTTTTTTTGGACTGGCCAAAAAAAAAAAAAAAGAATACAAATGGAGAAAGAGCAGTCTCCTCAATAAAGTGCTGGAAAATTGACTGTCCACACACAAAGCAATGAATTGATACTGCCTCATAAAATCAACAAAAACCAACTTCAAATGGATTAACGACATAAACTTTAGAGCCCAGACTCCAAAAGTACTGGAAGAAAATGGGGGTAAAGAAGTACACAGCATTTGTCTAGGAGATGTTGTGTTGAATTTCAATGATGAAAGCTTGGACAATATAAATAAAAACTAAGAAGTGGGATTACATCAAACTGAAAACCTCCACAGCCAATGAAACAATTAGAGTGTAGAGATGACCCATAGATAAAACATTCACAAACCATACATATCCTAAAGCATTAATAGACTAAAGACAAAAATAAGTCAAACAACAACAAGGAAGCAAATTCAATGGCCCGATTAGAAAATGAACTTGAATAGTCATCTCTCAAGAGAAGACGTAAGTTACCAGCAAATATAGGAAAGCATGGTCTATAGTCACTAATTCTTGGGGAAATACAAGTTAGAACCACAGTGGGATACCTCTCACCTGTCAAAATGACCACTACCCCAAAAGAGAGAAGAGCCCCCATGTGAAAGAAGTAAAGCCCCGAACAGTGTGGAGTGGAATATAAACCACAGTCGCTAAGAGAACTGGCAGAACCGAAGGGAGCGGCCCTGTGGCCCCAAACAATTCCCGAGAGAAAGGACATGGAACGGAGAGCGGATGGCTGGACCTGCATGTCCTCTGCAGCACCGCTGGCCACGCAGGCTGTAGTCGGCTGCCTCCGTCTCCATCGGTGTGTGCACACGTGATATGCACAGAGAACGGAAGTACTATCCGGCCTTCCAGAAGAGGGACAGCAGATACACACAGAGGACACTACGTCGAGTGAACCAGGCCAGGCACGGAAAGCCAAGGCCTTCGCGATGCTGCGACGAGACAGGCAGAGAGGGTCTGGAACCCCTCGCCAGGCGAGCCCGCAGCTCCTTCGCGTGTGTCTCGTTTGTTCCAGGAAGACCGTCACGCCCATGCTCTCTCCTGCATCCCCGCCTGCCCCGCTCAGGAGAAGAGGAAGCAGAGAACGGAGCTTGCTCAGAACCAGGGGCCAGAACCCTGTGCAGACCCCAAGCACCGCAGCGGCAAGATGGCCCGGGGAGCTTGTTCCTCCCAGCACTGTGCTGCACAGTTCCTTCTCCCGGAGGCCGAGGTGGAGGACTGGCCCTGTGCTCTCCCCGCCCCCCCCTCCCCGGTGCTGGGCACGCTCTGTGCAGTGACCCTGGCGCTGTGTCCGCCAATGAGCTCCCTGCTACCATGGTGGCGGAGCCGCCTGCCGAAGCTAAGTTGGTAGGTCCACAGAAACATGGCTTGCACTGGTAAATTTGGGGGAAGCGTTGCTGATCCCGGGCCCGCCGCGTGCTAATGGACGTGGCATTGCCAACATGCAACGGTCCGTCTGTGTTGGGATCCCGCATTGTAAAGAGCAGAGGCCGGTTTGCTTTGTGTCAGGTCTCGGGGCGCATTAGACCCTCGGAGTCCTGCGGTGCTGGCGGGGCGGGAGGCGGAGGGGGGGCCTGGGGAGGCTGTCGTTTTCCTGTGAAGTTGGAGATTCCTGGTGGAATCCTTGACGTTCTCCCACGGTGCTGCAGAAAAGGCCAACCGATTTCCACCTCCCCGGGATCCAGAAGGCCCACGCCCGAGAAGAAACCTGTATTTCTGCAGTTGAGAGGAAACGAGCGTCGGACTTCTGGAAGGCATGGCGATGCGGGTGGCGGCGATGCAGGTGATGAACGCAGGCTGCTGGGGAGACTCTGCGGTCAGGCGGCACCCCCCCCACACACACATACGGAGCTGACAGGCAGCCCCGCAGCCCTCCAGCAGAGGAAGCAGCCGAGGGGGGAGCGCGGGCCCGGGGCTGGGCGCACACGCGCCTCTTCTGCCCGTCCTGGTTCACCCCTGCAGTACAGGGATGTCTGGGACTAGGGCAGCGATAGCGCAGAGCCCCCAAAGCCGAGGAGGCCTGTCGTCCTGACAGACACCTCCCCCCGACTGCCGAAAGGAAAAAGGCAAAGATGGAGACGGAGCTGAGGGGCCTGGGTGAGCCCGGGGTGTTTCTTGGACTTCTCTGTGGCAGGCAGCGGGTAGCTCATGGGGACACTGCTCTCGGCGGCTTTATCCAGGGCTGAACCGGCTTAGGAGCCAGAAAATCAAAACAAGCAAGCGAGCATGAGAGATAGTGAGGAAAAGGAGGGAGGGAGGGAGGAGGGAGGGAGGAGGGAGGGAGGGGAGAAGGAGAGAGGGAGGGAGGGAAAGAACGGTGCATTTTCTAGTAGCTTCATTTTAAAAGCACAAAGAAACATGTTCAGTTAATTTTAACACGACGAGTAGCCAAATAAGAAGAAAGATTATGTCTCCACGTATGTCAGCATCCATGCTCCACGACAGCGTTTAGAAACGATTCCCTCCGGAATCTGCGGAGCACCCGCCAAATGCTCCCCGGCCCGGCGGGGCTGGAGGAGCAGCTGCCCCCCGACCGCCCTGCTTCCGGGAAGAAGACGTTCGCGTGGCGGCGCGGGGGCACGCTGAGGCCGGCTGCGGCGGCTCTCCGCGCAGTCCCGGTGCCCAGGAGGGAGGGGCAGGCTGATGGCTGACTCGGCGCCGGTCTCGGCTGCACAGGAGACCCGTGTGACAAATCTGTGGGCTGTAGTTCCTCAACTCTCCCCACCCCCCTTCAAAAATACATCCCGGCCCGTGTGCAATTAACCTCTGCACATTTCAGCTCTGCGTGAGTTTATTTTAAGACTTAAAGAAAGACATCACAAACTGGATTTTCAAGTCTCTTTGGGGATTTCAAAGGCAGAAATCCCGACTTGCCCCTGGAGGAGATGTCTCGTGGGCTTGAAAGCTGTGCTTGTACCAGAGGCGCCGGGCCCATCCGGAAACTCACGGCGGGAAAACAGCGCCGAGCCCGGGCCCCCGCGCACCCGAGGGCTCGAGCCCCGCTCCGTGAGCGTCCCCTCCCGCTCCGTGCACAGCCCCGCCGCAGTCACGCCCCGCGCCGCTGCCTCCGGCTTCCCCCCGGGGGCCTAGGGCGCATCATCATCGCCGAGTTCTGCATTCAGAACCCCCCCTCGCTGCAAACAGGGCCTCCACCCTCCGCCTCGGCCCCCGGTGGGGAGACCGCCGTCCCGGCCCCTCCCGGCATGGGGAGCAGCGGACAGCGGCCTCGCGCTGGCGATGGCGGAGGAGGTGGGGGCATCTGAAGGGGCCGCTGCGGACCGGGGGGCGGCGTGCGCCTGGACAGAGAAGCCTGCGCTGGACATGGGACGGTGCTGAGCCCCGGAGGGGACTGCTGGGAACACCCGGGATCCTCTTGCCACGTGACGTAGCTGTGGCGGCAACATGTGGTGAGCCAGGGACTGGGCCGGTGCCAGGAAGTGCCACACGGGATCCTCGTGGACACTGAGGTCTCTCCGTGGCTCACTGGGTCCCATGGTGATCCCCGTGGACACTGAGGCCTCTCCATGGCTCCCTGGGCCACACGGGATCCTCGTGGACACTGAGGCCTCTCCGTGGCTCACTGGGCCACACGGGATCCTCGTGGACACTGAGGCCTCTCCGTGGCTCCCTGGGTCCCATGGTGATCCCCGTGGACACTGAGGCCTCTCCGTGGCTCCCTGGGTCCCATGGTGATCCTCGTGGACACTGAGGCCTCTCCGTGGCTCCCTGCTCTCCCCGTGGACCCTGCTCTGTGGCTCCCTGGCTCTCAGAGCCCCCCACTGCCTGGGTGTGAGTGCCCCGGCTGGTGGGCCCCGAGTTTGGAAGCTTCCAGCGGTGACAGCACGCGCATGGAGCGCGGCCGTCGGTCCCCCCGCTGCTCCTGGCCACCCTGCTGAGAGGCTCCCGCTGCCCAGGCTCAGCAATTCCCCGCTCCGCCCTAGACACAGACACAGGAGTGTGAGCAGACTGCCCCTCCTGCCTCGGTCCTCACTCGCCTGCCTGCCCGATGGAGAGAATCCCAGGAGGAGACCTTGCTGCCATGCCGACTGCAGAAGAGGCATGGACAGCCAGGACCACGAGTGACTGTGGTGGGCAGCATGGATGATGAGGCCATGGCGGATGCGGTAGGTGACGTGGACGGTGACCAGGGCCACGGCGGATGTGGTAGGTGACGTGGATGGTGACCAGGGCCATAGCGGATGCGGTAGGTGACGTGGACGGTGACCAGGGCCATGGCGGATGCGGTAGGTGATGTGGACGGTGACCAGGGCCATGGCGGATGTGTTAGGTGACGTGGATGTTGACCAGAGCCACTTCGGATGCGGTAGGTGACGTGGACGGTGACCAGGACCACAGCAGATGCGGTAGGTGACGTGGACGGTGACCAGGACCACAGCAGATGCGGTAGGTGACGTGGACGGTGACCAGGACCACAGCAGATGCGGTAGGTGACGTGGACGGTGACCAGGACCACAGCAGATGCGGTAGGTGACGTGGACGGTGACCAGGACCACAGCAGATGCGGTAGGTGACGTGGACGGTGACCAGGACCACAGCAGATGCGGTAGGTGACGTGGACGGTGACCAGGACCACAGCAGATGCGGTAGGTGACGGGGACGGTGACCAGGACCACAGCAGATGCGGTAGGTGACGTGGACGGTGACCAGGACCACAGCAGATGCGGTAGGTGATGGGGACGGTGACCAGGACCACAGCAGATGCCGTAGGTGACGTGGACGGTGACCAGGACCACAGCAGATGCGGTAGGTGATGGGGACGGTGACCACAGCGGATGTGGTAGACCACAGGTGGCCGTGGCAGGACAGTGAGGAGGGGAGGGCTGAGCTTGAGGCCACCGGTCTCTGGGACCTGTCTCTGCTGCCTCATTACAGGGATGGCCAGGGTCCAAGGGCTAGGTGGGGAGAATGGCAGATGGGAGTCTCATTTAAAGAGCCTTTGGCTCACCTTGCTCAGCGGGGACAAGTGGCTTGTTTCATCACCAGCTAGGAGAACGGGCACTTGGAGCGTCCCTTGCAGTTAGACGCGCACCGTGAGTCACACAGAGAGGGCTCCTTGTGGTGAGCGGCTGCGTAGAACACAGACGGTGGACGCTTTCTCTAGCCCGTGGCAGCAACACCAATGCCCTGGGTGAAATCAACCACAAGTAACGCCACAGCCTCCAGCGTGCTTCAGTCCTTCAGGAGCAGCAATGGGGGGTGGGGCACTGTGCCCCCGAGAGTCCTGTAGCAGCTGCAGAAGAGGCAGTGTCCCCAGGTCCCCGTGCTGCCCTGGTGTGTCCTGAGACCATGCTGAGGCCTTTCACAGGACGGTCATCAAAGCGGAAGGGAGGAGGCCGGCGGCTGAGCCCCACACACCATACCAAATGGGCCTGTGTTCCTCTACCCTCTCATTTGTGGCTTGGGGTTCTTTATTCAAGAAGAGTGAATGAGTAGATTTTAAAATACACGTGAAACACACTTTTGTTCTTAAAAAAAAAGTGATTCTGCTATTTGTTTCAATAGAGGGGAGCTCAGAGGAGAGGCCTATGTTAAGTGAGACAAAAAGACAAATGCAGAAACAAAACCCTGAGACCAATGTAACCCAGAGACGTGCCTTCCAGGACACAAGCCTGCAGCGATGTCGGACCAGGAAATCCAGCTCTCCTGCAACACGGTAGCACCCACCGTGGTCAATCAACACTGTTGTGCGCGGTGGGCATCTGCACAGGCTACTCTGGGAGGTCAAGTCAGGTTAGGATCTGACGGCGGTAGTCATTTTACTCATCCTGTGTGCCTCAAACTAATTTCATAAACAGTACTGCTCGAGACTTCAAAGCGAGGACCGGCACCCAGGTCTCCGGGCCCAGGGCCTGGCTGGCCCCCATTCTCCACGGTCCAGGTCAGCCGCGGGCACCAAGCCCCAGACTCAGAGCAGGGCCACAGCCAGAACACCAGTGGCTTGGAGCTCAGGCCGCCTGGCTCTCCCTCACCACACGCGTGGTGAGCGCGCCAGACAGATCTGGGCCACCGGAGCGGAGGGGACCCCCGGTGGCAGGGTGACTGTCGCAAGCGCCTCCCCTCGTGGGCAGTGGGCCCTGAGAAGCCCGCTCCAGGGAACACTGTGGGGCTGGAAAGCACCCAATCCGGTCTCGAGGTTGACTTCTCACGTCCGGAAAAAGCGAGCATGCGCGTGCGTGGGATTATCTAAGGACAGACGGGGGAGGGCAAGGTCCCTGGGAGCAGAAATGACTTACTGGGGTGGCTGGATCTTCCCCTCCTTCTAACACAGACGTTTGTGATAACTGCCATGGAAGTGATTCTGTGTTCTGATGATCGCAGGGGATTGTCAGAGAGAAACGGGAGAGGTCGGGAAGCCATCAGAGACCCGGAGAACAGACGGCCCCCGGCCTAGGCCTGCCAGCCTCCTCAGGACCGCCGTGGCGAGGAGGTGACACTGCCTGATGGGCAGGTGGCAGGGCCCTGTGTCGGCCGCCCGAGCTCCTGCGGCACGGAGCCTGGACCCGGCTGCCCTGGCCACGAGGGTGACTCGATCACGCACGCCGAGACGGCCGCTCAGCCTCAGGTGACCTTGCCTAGGTCTGAGCACCGAAATAGATTTTCTTTGTCACATTTCAGGAGCAAGGGAAAGAGAATTGAGAGTGACAGTGAAAAGCCATCAAAGCCCAGTACAAAGCACGACCTGCAAAATTGCTTCTCATTTCCTCCACTCCAGCCACTCCGATTGCCCTCCCCTCCTGTTGAATGCCCGAGCCTTTGATCGGCTCAGCTCGTCCCGCCCCAGTGTCCCTCTCCTGGCTGTCTCGGGGCTGGGACAGGACTCTAGACCTGGCCAATCACGGCTCTGAGTGCCGGCCTCCTCCCGGGGCAGCTCCCGCCGCAGGCTCAGCCCTGGCTTCATGGCGGAGCAGGGCTGCCAGCCTTTTACCTCCCTGGCTTCCCCACGTCTCCACGTCGCGTGCCTGCTTGTCTGTGAGCCGGCCAGGGCCTCTGGGAGCCCTGTACTGGAGAGGGGTCTTCACCCACGCCAGCTCACGCCCTGCTGCCGGCCATGTCCCAACGACCCCCAGCGTCCCCGGGGGAGGCCCCGAGTCCTAAGGACGCTGCGATCCGGCGCCGGTGGCCGGGCCCCGCACTGCGTGTGACCGCGGTGGCAACGCCACACTGGGGTGGTCAGACTCGGAGGCACAACCCGGGAGCTGAAGGTCAGGCAAAAGGGGAGGGTGGGAAGGAGGGCGGGGCTGGGGGCAGGAGCAGGTGGAGCGGTCAGGAAATGGGGTAGGCTGGGCTTCTGGGCACAGTTTGCTTGTATGGCGGAGAAGACCCCAGGCTCAGAGAGACAAGCAGATGTTTCCAGAAGAGAGGTGAGCTGAGAGGACGTCCATCCAGCTTTGCTGTCCATGGGGGGGTGGGGGGCACACTGTCCTCGAGGTGGAGATGCCAGGCCAGGATGGGTGGAGGCCACAGAGCAGAGGCTGGGCTCCTCTGGGCCTGGACGGGGCCTCCGTGCCTGCCCAGGGTGGTGTGGATGATGCCAGGTGCACTTCGGGGTGGGCAGGCTTGGAAGGCGGTGGAGGGGGGGTCCCGGAGCCTCCTCCATCCCCCTCCACCCTGGACCGTCGGCTTCCTCCCTCCCCACTGGGGTAGACGCGGTTTGCGTGGAGCATCCACTCTGTGCAGCAGTTTCTTTGCCGTTTCCGGTGGTGTCGCGAAGAGGAGCAGAGCGACCGGCTCATCAAGTCATCATTTGAAAGCTGAGTTTGTCGGTGACATCGGAAGTTAAACGGAGCTGGGTGTCCCCACCGATGGAGGCGTTGGGCCTTGTGCCTGGCGTTTCGACCTTGGCTTACAGGAAGCTGGGTGGGGCAGGGGGCGGGCCGTGTGGGGTCCCCGAAGGGCCCCCCCGGAGTCCCACTGCCCCCCCAGCCCGGTTCCCTCCCCAGGAGTGCGGCGGCTCTCGCCTCAGGCTCCGTCCTCTCTCTCCAGGGCACTGGAATTGGGGCCCGACCTGCTGTGCCCCGCAATCCCCGCAGGCGGGAGACACAGGCGTGCAGGTCTGCGGCGGCGCGGAGAGCGCTGAGCAACGGTGGCTGCCTTGGCGGAGGGCCGGGACCCGGCGCGGCCCCGGGCGGAGCTCCTTCCTCTGGACAGCTGTGGAATGCCGGGGGCCTGCCCAGCCCCCCTCCCCTGCGAGAGGGGCAAAGCCAGCTGCTCAAAGGCACCGGGTGCCGGGCCGAGGTCCCTGTCCAGGCTCTGTCAGCGCTGACCCTTTTCAGCCCTCCACCCGGGAGACCCGCCCTCCACCCGGGAGAACCGCCCTCCCCACTGGAGACCCGCCCTCCACCCAGGAGACCCGCCCTCCACCCTGGAGACCCGCCTGCCCTCCGTCCACTTCCCCTCTGAATCAGCTCCCTGCCTCCCTCCCCCCACCTTTGTGTGCTGGGGCCCTGGAGTTGGGAAGGGGGGCAGGAGGAGAGAGAGGCCGTTCTCCCCATCTTCTGGGTGGGTCTGTGGCATTCGGTCCTCACAGATGACAGGGCCACTGATGTGGCTACCTCCCCCCGGCCCCCCTCCCCCCCGCCCCCGTCTTCCAGCCCTGGGAGGGAGGCCCCCCTCAGGCCCACCCCACCCCGCAGCCTTAGTGCCGCTTCCATCAATTCCCACATCCATTTTCCTATTGAAAGACTGGGCACCACGGTTGCCATCCCCCCTTCCCCTCCCCCTCCCCCCCTCCCCCCCCCCCCCGGGGCCCAGCCTCTGTGTCAGGTGGGGAGCACAAAGGCTCCCAGGGCTGGGCCTGGCCCGGAAAGAAGGAAGCCCGGGCGTGCGGTGGCCGTGTCTGGGGCCAGCCCCCCACCCAGACTGTCCCCCAGCTTGCTGCCCTCTTCCCCCGGCCAAGTCCCTAGCCAGCCAGACCAGGGGGAAAGGTGCTCGGGGCCCCGGAGCCCACTGGACCCCTCCTCCCCCCCCCCCCCCCCGCGGCTGAGCCCTGAGCGGAGGCCCGGGGAGGCGTCCTGGAAGGCAGTCCCCCCCCCAGGACAGGGAGCGGCGCAGGGTATGGGGGGAGCACGCATCGCCTCTCTTCTCCCCTCTTTGTCTCGCTCACTTCTTCCCTCTCCTCCCCTCCGCCCCCCTTCTCCTTCTCTCCCTCTACATAAGCTGCTCCCCCCCCCCCCCCCCCCGCCACCGAGCGGGGCGAGGATGGGGACCTGGCTCCCTGCAGCCCGGCCCGTCCGCGCCCTGCCTCCGAGTTCGAGATCACAGACATCCCCAGCACCCCCCGCCCCCCCCCCCGCGCCCCCCCGCGCCGGCCGGCACCGCGTGCCCCCCGACGGCTCCGCGTTGATAGCTCAAAGGCCTGGGCACGTTAAATAAAAGGAGGTTTGATTCCTAGTTTAAATACAGCTGCGGGGACTCCGCGCTGGCTCCCACAGCTGTCCGGGCGAGGCTGGCGGGGGGCCACGGCGCCCGGCTCCCCGCGTCTGGCGCATTGTCTGGGGGATGCGCGCCCGCCCGCCCGCCCGCCCGCGGAACATCTTGCAATGTTTGGAAATATTTTTATTCATCCTCAGGTCTGCGCTGCATCCCCGAGGGCCGGGGCTCCCTGCACCTGCCGGTGTCTCCCCCCCCACCCCCACCCCCCACCCCCCCCACGCCGGCTGCACGACAGCAGCAAACCATTGATTCCCTACGCGAACATAATTCATCTTTAATAGCGGGCTGGGGCGCGATTATCTCCTAACGCCTCCATAACATCAAGCACGGTATCTGCCGCCCCTTAACGACGTTTGCTTTTAAAAATCTATGGCAGAGGGGCCGGCGGGATGTGTTTATTTGAGAAACCACGGGAGTCATGCCCGAGGCTGCCGTCCACGCGGGCCCGTGTGTTCTGGGGGGCGGGGGAGGCGGGCGTTGCCCGCCGGTGTCACCCTCGATTCCGCTCGGGGGAGAGTAACCCCGGGAGACGCAGGGGAAATGAGAGCCCTCGGCGCGCGGGCTCCAAGGACGCGGCCGCCACGCGCCGCAAGGAAGCCACAGGCATTTCCTGCCCGAGTCCAAGAAAGAAGCATTGTCACCGGGCCACAGAGCCGGGGGGGGGGCTGGGGCTGGAACCCCCTTCTCCTGGGAGGAGAGATCCCCCCCTCCACCCAGGAGGACCGTGGCGGGCGGGTGGCCCCAACCTGGTCTGGGAGGAAGACGCGCCTCTGACCTGCACGGATGTGGGGACCGCGCCCCTCGTCGTCCCGCGACGCCGATCCGCCCCGGCGTGGCCAGGGCTGGGTATTTACGGAGCCTTTGTACCCCAGCTCCCACCCGCCAGCTCAGTTTTAAGAGAAAAATCGGTCATCACGGTTGCACGTGAACTTTCTTGAGGCGAGGAAAGACACCCCTTTTCCTGTGTCCCCGCCACCCCCACGGCCGCAAACGCCCAGCAGACACCTCCGAACGCTGCTGCTAACTGAGCCGTTTTCCGATGCTAGACTTGAACCGGCTGAGCGGGGTGGAATGGGAATGAGTCATTCGCATGAGCAGAGAGGCTCCTGGAGCGGTGACTGAGGGGCGCCCAGAGCCATCGAGAGCCCCGAGGTGCGGCGTGCCCGCATCAGGCTTGGCCTTCAGGCTGCTTGGCGGGCGCGGAAAGAGCCGCCATTACAACGTATGCTGGCCACGGACCATTTCAATAAGAGCATCAGAGGAGAGCCGGCCGCCAAGCTCTAAATCACCCGTGAAGACACAGAAACTGGACACAAAAGAGGGGGTGCCGTGGGGTCCCGGTGTGGCCTCCCCCTTTCTCCTCCCGCTGTCACCGTGGAGTCCACGCTGAGCACTGGGCGCTGGGCACTGGACGCTGAGCACTGGACGCTGAGCACTGGACGCTGAGCACTGGATGCTGGGCACTGGACGCTGGGCACTGGATGCTGAGCACTGGGTGCTGGGCACTGGACGCTGGGCACTGGAGGCTGGGCGCTGGACGCTGAGCGCTGGACGCTGGGCACTGGACGCTGGGCACTGGATGCTGGGCACTGGACGCTGGGCACTGGATGCTGGGCACTGGACGCTGGGCACTGGACGCTGGGCACTGGACGCTGAGCGCTGGACGCTGAGCACTGGACGCTGGGCACTGGATGCTGGGCACTGGACGCTGAACACTGGACACTGGGCACTGGACGCTGGGCACTGGACGCTGGGCACTGGACACTGGGCACTGGACGCTGGGCACTGGATGCTGGGCACTGGACGCTCCCTCTCAGGACAGAGGAGATCAAACTTTCTGTCTTCTTGGAGCCGGGGTGGGAGGGGGGCGGGATACCATGTGTACAACCTTGATCATAGTTGGATCGCAAACAAGGAAACAATCATAAATTCTGTAGTAGGAGTCTAATAAAGATTGGACTCACGTCCAATGCGATGATGGTAATAGCATTTATTTCAAGACATTAAAAACTGAGTTTATGAAGGTAGCATGTCTTTTCACACAAACTCAAAAGATGGTCTCAAAGTTATAGACTAACCTCACTTTAAAACACAGTTGCCGGGATTCTATGGAAGTCATTAGCATTATGTTGAGAGAATTACATTACATGCAAGCAATAGGCAAGAAGAGATTGATGGAACCCAGTACCTCAATATGTCAGTCACTTCAATAAAAAACAATGTATCCCCAGTTTCACTCTAATTGATAGTAAATACCGCATGTAAAATGAATGAAAAAAATAGCAAATGTTAAAATCCTTAAATGGCAATGTATTAAAATTATTGAAATCAAAACCAGGAACTTGGAATGCTTATCTCTAAAAGACTGACACTGTCTTTCAGATTTTAATGAATTTGATAAGGCAAGAGACCAAACTAGCTTGGGTAGACACTGGGAGAAAAATAGAAATAAAACCATATGTAGTTGTTAAGGATTGACTGATATTATGAACCCAAAGTGTGTATCTTAAAAGAAAAAGACTACTAGAATAAACATTAAAACATGGTGCTATATCTTTATTAAAATACAAAAGTAGCATTTCTCAACTATAACAGTAAAAAAAAAAATGAGGAAAAGAAAGCCAAAACAAACCCCTGTGCTCACAACAGTGACAAACATTATAAAGGCCTTCAGAATAAATTTAACAAGGAAAGCACAGTATTAATAAGATCAATTCCTAAAATTTTACAGGACAGAGAACAAAATCTAGACTAATAAAACCAGTCATGTTCTTCAATGAGAGGATTCATTACTGAGAAGTGGAAGTTCTTCCCAAACTAGACAACTCAAATTTGCAATTCCTGGTAAAATCCAAAGTTTCCATCGGCCAAAGACGGCGATGGTGGCTTCTTCCTTCCATGAAAGCAAGTGTGCACGCACGCACACACATCCACACATAGCCACACGTGCACACACAGCTACGCACCCAGGACGATTTAAAAAAGAACAATGAAGAGGTCTTGAGTCGCTGGAGTTGAGAGCATAGAAGCAGCCCTGGGCTGACGTCACGGCAGCGGTGACGATGGTTCTGCAGTGGATGACGGCACCGCCGTGCCGATGACGTCACTGCCACACTGGTCCACGGACAGGAGGACGGTCGGCCTGAGCAGGGACTTCGGAAGGTCACCAGGATGTGTCAGGACTTCGTGCGGGGCCGGGATGGAGGCCGGTGGCCGCGGCACGCGCCAGCCTGCCCCCGGGAGGCGAGGGCTTGCGGAGTCTTCCCGTGCGGGAATCGGACGCCGCTCAGTATTATCCCACGGAAATGAAATTCCCGCCCAGCTCCAGTGGCTCACGCCTGTAACCCTAGCAACTCAAGAGGCCGAGAGCCCAGGATGGTGGTTCAAATCCAGGCTGGGCAGCAAAGGCTGTGAGCTTCCTATCTCCAATTAACCACCCAAAGAGCCGGAAGTGGAGCCGGGGCTCCGGTGGCAGAGAGCCAGCCTCGAGCAAAACATTCAGGGACAGGGCCCAGGTCCTGAGCTCACGCCCTAAGACCAGCACAGAGTTGTTGTTTTTTTATAATTACTAAATTCTCGAAGAATTAAGTAGGTAAATATGAGGAATGAAACTCTTATAAGAAAAGTTAGGGCACAAGATAACACAGGAATTCTTAAAAGTTATCAAAAAGATTGGAGACTTAGGATCTAAAAGAGTTAAATACTGGAAGCTGGCGCCGGTGGCTCATGACTACAATCTCAGCTATGCAGGAGGCTGAGATCCGAGGACCAAGGTCGGAAGCTAGCCGAGGCACACAAACCCAAGAGACCCTCGTCTCTAACGAGCCAGCCACGTTCTGGAACTGTAGGCATGGGTCAGGAGGCGTGAGGGCACTTTAAAAAAGCCAAGCGAGAGTACCCTCAGTTCAAATGGTATTAATACGTTCAGTCTTTTAAATCTTCGATACTGGCACACATACAAAAAAAAGTATAATCTATAAGAATGAAAGGAGCGCAAAGTCTATCAAAAACAGATGCTACGGTTTGAAAAATGTATTTCTATCTCAGAAGACAATGAATTAATACTCACAACATAAAATGAACTGTGACATATAGTTGAATAAAACTTCAATAAAAAATAAACATGAAGCAATAGAAAAAAATTAAACCTATGAAGAAGCAAGTCACAGAGCGGCATATCCAGGTGACCGCAAAATAGGACAGTATCCCCAAGTTCACAAATAGTTTTGAAAAGTAATCACAATGCTAATCGATATCCCTTTGTACTCTTTATCCCTTCTCAAACACTTTTGAAAACTTAAATATAAAGACAGAGTACCAGCAGTGACGTGGGCAAAAGATTGGCCGAAAACCATTAGAGAGATTACGATTATGGAGCGTTAAAATTTGGGGTGTGGGGCAGATCAGGGGCAACAATGAAGCATCCATGAAAGTAAACCAACGTCCTCCTCCAATGACCTCCCTGGTCGCCTGACCTTTGCCACGGAAGACATATGTCCCAGGAGGTTCACTGCGGTTGCGTTCGCGTTGAAAGGAGTCGAGACACCCAGTGAACGTCTATCGGCACAGGACTGGTGAAGGAGAGGGGGCCTGGGCCTCTGGGGGTATGTCAGCCATTTTATACGCTCAGTGTCTGAGCCACCCTGGGCCCGGGCATGGTGCCTGTGAGCCGTTCCATGCCTCAACGGGAGTTACACGTAGCCTAACTTGGCAAAACGTGGTGACATCATATTTAAATTTCGTGTGGACAGTTATGTATCGTACGTGAATGAACACAGAAGCCAGCACCACCGCAAAGCGAACCAGTGCCCGCAGGGAGGTGCAGCCCGGCCGCTCCTTCGTAAGAGAGACTCTTTACTGAGAGAAAGGACTTCCCATTCCTCGGAACGGCAGCGCGTTTGGTCGAAAGCCCCCGGCCCCGAGCCTCCAGGGCCTGCGTCAGTATTCAAGCCACCCCTGAGCTCCTCCTTGCCCGGCAGTCACCTGGAGACCCGCGCCTTCTTCATACACGCGGGCGGGCCGGAGGCACGGCTCGACTCTGGAGCCCCTCCCCGGCGTGATTGAGCCTGGCTTCCATCTCTAGCACCAGAAGATAAAGCAGTCGAGCTGCGTCCTGGGGTCCAGCCCCCTGGAAGTCCTCCTGCCAATCTTCCCTGCAAGGCGAGGCTCTGGGGCACCGGGCTCAGGGAGTCTGAGGGCCCAGGATTCCCGCTGCGGGCTCACCAGGGCCGGATGCCCGGGCTGCGTCCTCCACCCTCACTCCTTGGGGAGGGTTGGCTCTCGCGCCTGCTTAGCCAGTGTGAAAATTCAGCTCGAACGGGTCGCGGCTGAGAGACTCGACAGAACCGATTTATTCTCACTAGTCCTGCAGTGCATTAGCAAGAAGACTCCGCTAGGGATGTCCTAATGGACGGTAGATTATAGCTTGCAGGGCTGAAGGGAGTCATTAGGTCATTTGGTAACTATCCCTGGTCAGGCAGTGTGAGCGGCAGTTAACAACCATATTAGGAAAACTTCACGGACAACAGGCAAGGCTAATTGTCCACAATCAGCGCAGGGAAACAGGCAGAAAGGACCCTTGTTATCCAAACAAAGGTGAGTTTCTCTGTGTCACTTATCCTTCAATTAAGATGTACCGGAGCGAGCTGCTCTCGCTCTCGCTGGGCTGAAGCCTCCACGGGTCAGGATTGGCCGTCCACGCCGCCTCGCAGCTAATCCAGGCCCCCACAGGCCTGTAGGAACCGACCACAACACGGCTACATAATACGTGCTTTGTGCCAGGAAATATGAACTAAAATGTCTTAAAGCGATCATGTTTAGGTAAATAAAAAAGAAAAAAGGCTTCCTACTGAGAGTTATTTTCTGAGCAAAATTAAATATCATAAAACCATCTTATTAAATTCTGTCACGAAGGTCTTAATCGCGTTACCCCGGCACGGAAGCCGCAGGTCTCCATAATCACTGGAAACTTAACCTTTCCTGTCATCTCGCGGCCGACGTGGGGTGGGCCGGAGGCGGCCGCGAGCCCCACCACAGCCCAAGCCCCAGCCCCACGCCACACGCTTGCACGAGGGCCCGCACGTGTGCAGCGGGTGTGCGCGGTGCACGGGAAGGGCGAGCGTGCCCCGCGGGCACACGCACGCACACACGTCTGGACACACACCCATCTACCGCCGCATAGTGTGCTCACACGTGCATATGCCTGCACCCAGGCACCCACGCTTGCACACGGACGCACACCCGCGCACACATCACATGCGTGCCTCTATGTGCACACGCACGCACGCACGCACACAGACGTGCGTTTGTTTCCTTGCCTTTCTGTTCAGCCTGACCTCAGCAGCACTGGCCCCGAGGCTCGGCCATTGGATCGGTGCCCTCTGCCCCCCTCCGCGGGCACCTCGAGACCGTCAGCCTCGCGCAGCCTCGGAGCCCTCCTTCCCAGAGGCCCTGGATTCCTGGAACCGGGATCGGTGCTCCCCTCTGGGAAGCGCCCGGCACTGGGAGACCACGGTGCGGAGGCCCCGGTAGGCGGGGGGGTGGGGGGGGTACAGTGGGCGAGCCTGGAGAGGCACCCCTTTGCTGGCCCCCGTTCTTCCTCTGGTTGCTTCTAGCGTCCGTTCTCGCTGTGGGCAGGTGGGCGGGTGGGCAGGTGGGCGGGTGGGCAGGTGGGCGGGTGGGTTGTCAGTTCTCAGCCCCCGCATGCTCCATGGCGAGCGCAGCCAGCCGACGTGTCCTGTGCCCTCTCAAGCTGAGCTGACCACAGGGTGACTCACCACACACAGATGACAGCGCCATCGTTCAGGTCGGGAAGGGACAGCTCACAGGTGTCCCCAGCCCCCCTCCACGCGAGAAGAGCAGCGCCTGGGCCCTCCAGGTCCCACAGCCTGCCCGGGAAGTGTGTGCCCTCAGGTTGCTCTAGATTTCCTAGTAGAACTGGGTCAGGACCCTGATGGCACCCAATTGTTTGCTTGAGAAAGCAAGATGCAAGCGGAGACCCGGGAGCAGGTCCTGGCACTTGGGCACTGTCAGAGGTGAGCGCTGCGTAGCCTCTGTATGCAGAGGACACCCCAGGAGAAACAGGGTGCACATTTGCAGCGAGTCAAGAGGAGAAGGTAGCCGGGGGCCGGGGGGCTCACGCCTGTAGCCCTAGCTACCCAGAAGGCTGAGATCGGAGAACTGCAGTTTGAAGCCAGCCAGGGCGGGAAAGTTTATGACACTCTTGGCTCCAATAAACCACCAGCAAACTGGAAGTGGAGCTGTGGCTCAAAGTGGCAGAGCCCTAACCTTGAGTGCAAAGCTCAGGGACAGGGCCCAGGCCCTGAGGTCAAGCCCCATGACACACACACACACACACACACACACACTCACACACTCTCTCTCTCTCTCTCACACACAGAAAAGGTGCTGCCAAGAGGAACCAAGGGTGAGGGTGGGAATTTCTTCTATATTAAGGAAATGTGAGTCTAGAGAGCTACAGAAAATGTGTGAGAGAGAAGCTGGAGGGAGGAAGGGAGGGAGGGAGGGAAAGCAGGATTTGTGGCAGCACAAGGAAGAGGCAGGCAGGCATACCGCCTTCAGCCCCCCGCGGGCCCCCACATGTGCGGGAAGAAAGCTCTCCAGATGCAGGGGTGCTAGCCGAAGGCCGTTCTGACCGCCAGCGACTCGGTGGTTCTCTCTAGCAAAGGAACAAGTCCTGCCTCGAGTCACACTTCCTTCCGGGAGCCGCCTACACCCCGCGGCCGCTTGCCTGGTGTCTCTCTAACCTAGAGTTCCCCGGTGCCCGGCAGGGCTGCTCACCTCTGCCCTCTGCCCTCTGCCCTCTGCCCTCTGCCCTCTGCCCCCTTCTATACCCTCACCTGCATCCCGCCACTGGCTCTGTCCTGGAGCTGACTCCCATCGTAGCACACGCTGCACACAGACGTCCGGGCCGGAGGCTGCGCTTCCCGCAGCGGGGGCTCTGAAGGCGCCCGGAGCCCTGTGGCACCGGAGGACACTGGGTTCCGGGACATCACGAATCACACCCGCTGGAGGCACGGCCCACGCACCTACACGTCCAGCACGTCATTGAGATGACACCGCAGCAGGCCGAGGGGAGGGCAGTGACAGGAAGTGGAGCAGAAGACACACCAGAGGGCCGCGTGTAGCTACTGTCACCTGGAAAGGTGCCGGCTACTTCCTAGCCTGCTGAGCCTACTGCCTTCCGCCGCGCGCCCGCCCTGCCCGGGGAGGAGGACCGGGCCTCCCTCCGCGCCCTCGGCCGCTCACGGCAGACCTGATCACGGCACTGCTTAGGGTGTCTGTGCGCCCCACGGCTCCCTCTCCGCGCGACCCCCCCCTCCACGCAGCCCCCTCTCCACGTTCTTCAAGGAGCATCACGCTCTTCGGCTACCTCTTGGGGGACACAGGGAGCTGATGTCATTTGAGAAGATGTCTTCATCTATTTTGGTATCGTGTGGATGGTGTATGAAAGCCTGTAATGAATATCAAGTGACTTATAAAACGGGGTGATGTCATATGGCCGGTAAATCGCCCCGGGCCCCAGCAACCTTCCTTCCCAAGCCTCTCCCCGCGAGCCTGGGCTCCGGCGGCTCCCCTGTCCTCCCGACCGTCCGTCTGTCACCCTGAGCTCTCGCACGGCCCCGAGCCCCAGCTCTGTCCTCAGGGATGTCTGTGGACCGGGGGCTGCGGCTCTTCTGTTTGAGCGTCCTTTGTGGCAGCACAGAGGGTTCCGGGGGCTCTGCCACATCATTCAGTCTGGTTGCTTCTTCCTGCCCCACCTGCCGGGGCTGCCGGGGACCGGCACGCTGCCCTCCGCGTTAGACGCTCGCCTTCGCCTCCCGGAGTGGCGGGCAGGCCCCGTCTCCTCGTCTGGGAGTTCCACTTTCCAGGTCATTGCCATGCCAAATGAGCAGAATCCCTCCCCAGTGCCCTCCCTGGAGTCTGGGGGGAAACTCCCAGGTCGTCTGCATGCACAAACATGTCATTTTGATCCAGCATCAGGACTTGCAGTACGTAAGTGCACTGGTGTGTTAATGGCTCCTGCAAGAAAGGCATCCAAGTGTTCCTTGAATACCAGGCCAGGCGCCCCCCCCCCCACTCCCTGAGCAGCAGTCAGGAAAGGCAGGGCGGGGGGACGGGTCTCTGAGTTGGGGCCCCGAGGTCCTCCTGGGATCTGACGGTCTGAACAGGGGCTGTGCCTCTGCGTTAGCACCCTGACACTGGCCATGGACCCTGGGGTGACGTTTATTTGTTCAGACATACTTGGGTGTGCGGCGAGTGGAAGAGTTATAGCTAGAGAAGGGTGGGTTTTCCTTTAACCAATCCATAACGGTTAAGAGGAGAACTTCCCCAAACTTTACAGAAGAACAAAAAAACGAGGCGGCGAATCTCTGAGGAGGAAGAGCAGCCTCAGAAGCTTCTGTCTTGTGGGAAGAGGACCCCCCAAATGCTGTTCAGAAGGTGTAATAACCACAAAGGATCCAAACTCGGCCCACTAACTAGGTCTGAGGAGGAGAAGCGATGTGGGCAGGGGCGTTGGAGACAGAGACGGGTCTCTGTGCTGGAGATCAAAACACCGATCATTTAGGAGAAGGGGGTGGTGGAGGTATTTGCCTTTAATTAACTGGATGTAGCCAGGGGATGCTAAGTTGCCCAAGAATTTTCAAAGACTATATGGCAACTGCCGTGTCTATTTGCCTTTGAGAGCTGCTGGTGCTGAAACAAAAACCCTTCCTATGGGACTGTCTCTAGAAAATGTTTGTCATGCATTTGAGGCCAAAGAGCAAACGTCCACACGGGCCTGTGAACTCGTAGCAGGGAGGCAGGGGCTGGGAGGCGCCCAGATGAAAGGCTGCCCCCCATCACGTTCATCCCAAGGTAACACCTTCAGGAAGCTGCCGCCACAGACGCTGATATCTAAGAAAGGCGCCCGGGCTGTTATTATGTGGCTTGTTTTTACATGGGTGTTGCCTGGATGGAATCATCACACCCTTTGGAGCATCCCACCAGGCCCCACCGGAGTCCGGGGTGGCAGAGCCGGGCAGCCGCTCTGCGTCCTCCTGGGGGGCGGGGGGGGTGGTGCACCCCACACGGAGCAGGTGGCCATTTCACGCGGGGCCCGGCTTCAGTCACGCTCTCGCGGGACCGTGGGCGGATGCTCACGCGTGCCGGGCAGCCCGCGAGGCACGGACGTGGCCTTGTTCTGGGGTGGTCGGCAAATCTCCTCCCTCCTTTCTCCCCATCTCTGTGCTCTGCCGGGCCGGAGGGAGTCCTCGGCGCTCCTCCACGGGCCACGCTTGGCTTCCAGCTGCTCGCCGAGCTCCAAGTCAAGACAGGCTCGTGAAAGCAGGGTCTGAGCCACGCTGTCCTCCGTCTGTACAGGGCCCTGCCCGGTTGGAGCTCAGGTCCTAGCCGCTAAGGACGTGCGGGGCTTTCTCAGGAGGAGAGAGGAGGGAGGGCCGCGCAGCCCCGGCCTCCTGGTGTCGGGGGGACGGGCCCACGAGCGCGAGGACCAGAGGCGCCGCATCAGAGTTCAGGGGGGAGCCGTGGGCCTGCCGGGCGCTGCCAGCTCACGGCGCCAGTGCACCAAAAGGTCACTTCAGAGGGACAGACGACAGACGGCAGACTCGAGTGCGGCTGCTGGAGATGGTTGCAGAATTCCTGCAGCGCGGGCGCCGAGAGCGGGCCGCGTGGCTGCTGTCCACACCGCGCCTCCGTGTCCCTCCTCGCCCGCTCCCCCCGCCCCCCGGCTGACTAGAACTCAGTTAATTAATGTTTTTCACGCGCGTCGCCTCGCGGTTCCCATATAGTTACCGAATTATTTGCCAGAGCAAAGGAAAATGATTGTTTCCATTTATCCGATGGTCTGAATATCTCCCATTGTTCGTCTCTCGGCTGAAAGTTCCAGCACTTAATAGTCTCACCGTAGGTGAGTTGAGGAGCCGTGTGTATTCATCATCTTATCAAATGACTGTTTACCGGGATTATTCCCGTCGGTAATGGTTTCTTTGTTTCCCCTGTGAAACTCTGGGCTTGCTGCTGGTGGAGGGGAGCCCGGCAGCATTAATTTTATCCTCCGGAGATGAAAGGAAGCGCTGGTGTCAGCCTTCGCGCCGCGCCCCGAGATGCCACTCGGTGCGTCTCCCCGCTGATCCCCGGATTTAAAGCTCTACCTGGCGTCTGAGCAGCGTGGCTGGCTCTTCAGCGGCGAGGCGTCTGCGGGTCAGATGGGGGGCGGGGGGGCGGCGGCTCCTCAGGGCCTTGGAGACGGGAGAGGCCACGGCCCCACGAGAGGCCCCACGCGAGGCCCCGCTCCTCCCGGGCCTCGGTGGGCTTGACTCTGCACGTGGGGAGGGGGGAAGGGAAGGGAGGCCGGCTCCCGCTCCGTCCGGAGGCCGCAGGGCGTAGAAAGCGGGGGGCTCCGGCCGGCCCGGTCCCAGCCGGCGCCCCCCACGCGGGGCCCCGGGCGGCTGGGGTCCGGCGGAGGTGTGCCGGGGGCGCGCGCGCGCGTGCTCGGTGACGCTCCTCTGCCTACGGCGACCACCACCACTGCAGTAAGCCGGAAAAAAAGACGGATGTTTCCAGAAGCGTGCTGACCCCCGCCCTCGCCCCCCCACCCCCCACCGCTCTGGAGAAAGCCCCTTCCCCTGTGGAAACGCTAGACGCGCAAGGAAGCTCGAGGCGCCGCGTCTGCGTGTGTGCGTGTGCGTGTGCACGCGTGTGTGTGCACGCGTGTGTGTGTGTGCGTACACGCACACTCCGCTCTCTGAGGTTGTTCCCTGCCGACACCGAGCTTGGAGCAGAGCACAGCCCTTTTTTTTTTTTGCCCAGTGGCCAAACACACAAATACGCTGTGGCACCCGCTGGACGCCGGGAGGACACGCGGGCGGGCGCGGGGACACCGTCCCCCCCCCAGGGGCGCTGACCCCGCCTCCTCCGCGGCCGCCCCGCCGTGCGATTCCGCCCCGAGGGCTCTCCCCGGAGCCCGCCGTGCGCGTCACCGGCCCGCGCTGCCACTTCGCATTACCGTCTCCCCCGCCGGCCCGGCCCCGCGCGTCGCTGAGCGGGGACCCCCGTCCATCCGGAAGGCCGCCCTGCCGTCCCGGGGGGGCTGCTGGCTGCCTCTGGAGCGCGGCCCGGATGCGGTGGGAATTCCCACTCCATGTCTCCCGGCTCCTCCAGTCCACCGAGACCCGGAGCACGCTTCCAAGCCGTCCACCCATCGCGGGGCCTGGCCGCAGCCCGGCGGGGCGGAGGCTGCTGGTGAAGGCTCTAGATGCCACCCCGGGGCCCCGGGGCTCCAGCCTTCTAGCGCCAAGGACGACCCAGCTACCCCAGAGAGAGGCTCTTCCGGAGAAACACACAGAAGAACTTCCAGCCCGGTCGCCCTTGATACCACGGGGTTCAACCATCGGAACATTCTAGGATGGATTCGACCGAGGGGCCTCTCTCCACCGCTCACAGGCGCCGTTTCAACGGGCCTCCTCGGAATCGGATTTCTCTCCCCTCCGCGTTCATTTCCTACTCACAAAGCAACTGAATCAAGGCAGATGCTAGCACAAAGACCTCCCTTCCCAAACCCTCGAGGTGAGCAGTCCTGGGACGATCGGTGTGCGACGTGCAAGGTCTGGGCATCGTCCTGGGGGCTCCCTGTGCTGCTGGAGGGGGAGGAGACGCCTTCTGACCGGCCACACTGGCCTCCCTCCTCTCTCCACCCCTGTGCTGTCACGCAGGTGGCTCTGGACAAACATCCAGGAGCACTGGCATGGAGCCACCAGACCAGGGCCGGCCCAGCCAGACCCAGAACAAAACAGGCCCAGCCAGACCCAGAACAAAGCACGACCCAGCCAGACCCAGAACAAAACAGGACCCAGCCAGACCCAGACCCAGGCCCAGCCAGACCCAGAACAAAGCAGGCCCAGCCAGACCCAGAACAAAACAGGACCCAGCCAGACCCAGAACAAAACAGGACCCAGCCAGACCCAGAACAAAACAGGACCCAGCCAGACCCAGAACAAAACAGGATCCAGCCAGACCCAGAACAAAACAGGACCCAGCCAGACCCAGAACAAAACAGGATCCAGCCAGACCCAGAACAAAGCAGGCCCAGCCAGACCCAGAACAAAACAGGCCCAGCCAGACCCAGAACAAAACAGGACCCAGCCAGACCCAGAACAAAGCAGGCCCAGCCAGACCCAGAACAAAACAGGCCCAGCCAGACCCAGAACAAAACAGGCCCAGCCAGACCCAGAACAAAACAGGACCAGCCAGACCCAGAACAAAGCAG
Source organism: Perognathus longimembris pacificus (assembly GCF_023159225.1). Taxonomy (NCBI): domain Eukaryota; kingdom Metazoa; phylum Chordata; class Mammalia; order Rodentia; family Heteromyidae; genus Perognathus; species Perognathus longimembris. The sequence goes on from NC_063162.1 coordinate 152,991,363, forward strand.
GCCCAGCCAGACCCAGAACAAAACAGGATCCAGCCAGACCCAGAACAAAACAGGCCCAGCCAGACCCAGAACAAAGCAGGCCCAGCCAGACCCAGAACAAAGCAGGCCCAGCCAGACCCAGAACAAAGCAGGCCCAGCCAGACCCAGACCCAGGCCCAGCCAGACCCAGAACAAAACAGGACCAGCCAGACCCAGAACAAAACAGGCCCAGCCAGACCCAGAACAAAGCAGGCCCAGCCAGACCCAGAACAAAGCAGGCCCAGCCAGACCCAGAACAGGGTCCGAAGTGCTCAGGGGTCTGGCTTCGCCGCGGCTTCTCATCTTCTGCCCATCTGTTGTTTCTTTGGCTGGGGACAAGGTGATTTTTTTCCCTTCTTGTTCCCCGATAATCGGAACAGGTTTGTCGAATGCACGGTGGCAAGGTTGACCACAGGTGTGTGCATGCATGCGTGTGCGTGTGTGTGCATGTGTGTGGATGGTTCTGGGGATTTACAGCCTCGTTCATACCGGGAGAATGCTCTACCACCCGGGCCACGCCCCGGTCCTTTGCCGTATCCCGTTTTCCAGAGGAACCTCCCACGTTGCAGGGCCTGCAGGTATCCTCGAGCCCATCTGGGTGGTCACGTGACCGTGCGTCTCGAGTCCGGGGTCCATCCAGTGGTGAGCCCCAGGGGGAACCCCGCAGGAGAGCAGGCAAGGCGAGCACAAAGGGGCAGAGGGCAGTGGGCGGCCAGTGTGGCAGCCCCCCCCCCCCCCGCCCCGCAGAGCCGTCCCTGAGACTTCCGGTCCATCCGATTGACCCCGGGTCCTGCACTTGAGCCCCTGGTCCCTGTGGGGGGCAGACGGGCCTTCTCCAGGGGGCCGGCCACACACGCAGCCTGTGGGGACCTCTTCTGCGCATCACCTCCTCCCGATTCTGCCACCCAGGTAGCGCTCTACCACTTGATCTACCGCCGCACCACGACTCCCCGCCTTGTTCTGGGATTAATTCGACAGGATCGTCTCATGGACTTTCCTGGCCTGGCTGGCCTCCGACCTCCGCCATCCTCAGACCTCAGCCTCCTGAGTAGCGAGGATCACACGCGTGAGCCACCGGCACCTGGCTTGCCTCTCTTTTTTAAACAGGGCAAAAACTCTTCCTTGTCAATGCCGGCGGACAGCCGTGGCGCCAGGCAGACGAAGAACAACACGGCGTGTCGAGTAAGGCGGGCGCTGGGCGGAGGCACGGAGCCTTTGGGGACGAGGCCCAGCTCGCAGCCTGGGGGACGAGGCTCGCGCCCGGCGGCCAGGGAGGGCGTTCTCCTCCCCTCCTCGGCCCGTAACGCCCCCAGTCGCTCCCTTTGTGCGACAGCCCGGCGCGGCCTGTCCCCGGAGCGGGGACTGCGGGTTAGGGCTCCTCCGCCGCGGCCAGGCAGCCGGGAGGAGCAGATGGTGCCGAGACGGAGCTCCTGTCCCCGGCAGCTTTTTCCATAATGGAATCCACATTAAAAACGATATTATCTTCACTTTTAAAGGCCCTAATGGACGCTATTTATGTCTGTGAAATATGTCCCTGACCGGAGCGTGCAAAGTGCACGAGGCACAGCCGTCCGCACGGCCCCGCCGCCCAACGCGGGCTCCGCGGCCGATGAATTTCTTTTCCAAGCGGCCAATCAGTAAAATACGATTTAATACACGATGGAAAAACAGCGACTGGAGTTTGCGCCCTGTCCCCACAGAGCGCGCGGAGTCGCTGGGCGTTAATGCGACTTGACAGTCCTCTGACGTTTCCTGCCGTCCTCGCCCTGCACAAAGTGCTCTAAAAACGCAGCCATCATTTATTCATGGGGCCCGTCAGTTAACTCATGAAGAGCCAGGGTGTTTTCAAGGGCGTTAGACTTGATACGTACGGCCGTCTCCGGGACCCCGAGGAAGAAGTGTGGCTTTCCGGGCCCTTCGTGCCAGGAGGGAAACCCAAAAGCGTGGGAGAAGTCACCCTTGGACCGGGTCACCTCGGGGCTCCAAGGGGACATTTGTATCCATGAGTGATAACGCGTTCAAAATCTTCCCTGTTTCGGATTGCTCTCATCGATCGCCTGCTGTTTTTTTAATCAGGAAACGATGTTTTGAATTGAAGTCTAAAGCATCCGACAGAGGAAAGTCTTGGCTATCTGAAATGTATGTTACAAACACGAAGCGCGGACGCTTGTGTTTGAGCCTGCCGGGGCCCGGGCACTAGCCTGTCTCTGTCTTGCCCAGCGAGGCCCACCGTCAGGGCTCGGATGCCTGGCCCCCTTGGTTCTCCCTCTGCGCTCATGGAAGACTAAAGGGCAGACGCCAGTCTCCCACAGTGGAGGCCATTGTTAGTAACCCTGCCAGATCAGCAACGGGGGAAGAAGGCTGCTGCCCCCCTGCCCAGCCCCGGCAGACCCGGCTCCAACACTTAGGTGTGAGCTTGTCGTGTCTGTGCTATTTTCATAGCCGGGCACCGAAGTTGCACATTTCCTCAGACTCCAGTCCTGCGGCTGTAAATATCAGCACAGGAGCACAATGGCGGACTCTATGCAGACGCCCCTTCCTCCCGCCAGAACCCCGCTCAGCGGCAGGGCAGGGCCACCCACAGCGGCGCTTCCGTGGCTGTGTACCCTCCTCCTCCTCCTCTTCCTCCTCCCTTTCCCCTTCCCCTTCCCCCTCCTCCTCTTCTTTTTCTCCTCCTTCTTCTTCCTCCTCTTCTTCTTCCTCCTCTTTCCCCTCCTCCTCCTCCTCCTCCTCCTCCCCCTCCTTCTCTTCCTCCTCCTCCTCCCTTTCCCCTTCCCCTCCCCTCCTCCTCCTCCTCCTTTCCTCCTCCCCCTCCTCCTCTTCCTCTTCCTCCTCCCTTTCCCCTTCCCGTCCCCTCCTCCTCCTCCTCCTCCTCCCCCTCCTCCTACTACTCCTCCTCCTCCTCTTCTTCCTCCTCCTCTTCCTCCTCCTCTTCTTCCTCCTCCTCCTCCTCTTCCTCCTCCTCCTCCTTCTTCCTCTTCCTCTTTCTTCTCCTCCTCTTCCTCCTCCTCTCCTCCTCCTCCTCTTCTTCATCCTCCTCTTCCTTCTCCTCCCCTCCTCCCCCTCCTCCCCCTCCTCCTCCTCCTCCCCCTCCTCCTCCTCCTCCTCCTCCTCCTCCTCCTCCTCCTCCCCCTCCTCCTCCTCCTCCTCCTCCTCCTCCTCCTCCTCCTCCTCCTCCTCCTCCTCCTCCTCCTCTTCTTCTTCTTCTTCTTGTGCTTTGGCAGACCTGCCTCCAAAGGCCTTCACGTTGGTCTCCGGCTCTGCTCCGTGGTCTGAACTCTGTCTCTCTCCTGCGGGAACCCCCTGCCTCGTGTGGCACCGATTTTGTTGCGAGCTGGACACGGGGAACCAAGCCGGCCGGCAGCTGCGGGCGCTGGAGCGCGGATGTTGTGCCCTCCCTGCAGAGCAGGGCAGCCCAGCCCCCGGGCGCCTCCTCCGCGTGGACTTGGGGAGCCGTGGCCTCACCCCCTTCTTGGACTCGGGTCGGGGCGGCACTGAGGAGCGGGCCGCAGAGCCGGGCTGCATGGCCGGCGTGTGTCTCCGCCCGGGGACCGGGGCGCTGCCCTCGCCGGTCGCGGCTCCTTCGCGGGCGACTCGCCTGGACGCCGAGGGCACAGACGCTCAGCCAAGGCCGGAAGGGGCGCTGTGGCTCCAGGGGGGTGCAGTCTGGTGTCCCGCCCCCTGCCAGAGCCCCTGCTCACGTGACACACACACACACACACACACACACACACACACACACACACACGCCGAACCCAAACCCCTGGCCGAGGACGGTTTTCAGTCCCCGGGTTTGTTTGTGGAAGTAATTTTAACTTCCCAAAGTTCTCTCACGCTAACCTGCCCCCCTCCCCGTTTCCCACCCCTCACCCCAGCGTGGATCCGGGCGGGGGGGGGGGGTGGCGCCGCGGGCGTCAGAGCGACAGGCTGGCTGGAGCGGGGCACTGGCTGGCCCCCCGTGGGGCTGGGAGCAGGGGGCTTGGAGGGGGCTCTTGGGACGTGTGCTGCAGCCTGGGGTTTAGACGGGAGGACCAGGTGCGCGAGGACCGGGCGGGGGGGCGGGGGGGCCACGAGGCTGGGGGGCCCGGGGCCGGCAGCTTTCCTGTCTCAGAGCCCGGTGTCGTTCCCCAACTCTGCCCGGAAGGCCCAGAAAGCGCCTGCTCTGCGAGGGGAAGGGTTTGCGACTGGCAGGCGGGCACACTTTCGCCCTGAGAGTGGCCCGCCGGGGCGCAGAGGATTGTGGGAAAAGGAGCCGACGGGGACATTCGGCACTTGAACTGGGCCCTTGACGCGTCCGCTCCGCTCCCTGCCTCGGTGCCCCTCCCGGCGGCGTGCAAAGCCAGCGCGTGCGTGGATGCTCATGGCGGGGGTGAGTTCCGGGGCGCGGCGGGCACTGGCGCCCCTTTGGTCTTCCTTCCCCGTGGTCTTCCCCCTGTCGTCGCTGTGTTGGACGTTGGCACCCCGGGGGTTGTGTGTGTGTTTATGGGCGCTCGGGAAGGGGAGGGGAGCGTTGACACGGAGAGGCGGAGGGCAAAAGGTGGACCGGGCAGTGGCAATGCTTACACAGCGATATGCCGTGAACTCGGGGGCGGGGGGGGAGGGGGAGGGCGGGCGGGACGAAAACGAGGGAGGAGGTAACAAGCTGGACAAGAAGTGGACTCACCACCTGACGCATGTAACTGTGACCCCTCTGCACATCGCCTTGGCAGTAAACATTTTAATAATAATAATAACAACCATAAAGGAAACGGGCTCGCGTTCTGGGAGGGCCCAGCGCCCAGATTCGGGCAACACAATCAAACCGCAGCCCCCCCCCCCCCCGCTGCGCGGAAGATGCCTGGAAAGCAGCCCCGCGAGAGCAGGGGTGGGGATCCCCCCGCCTCGAGCATGCGCCCATTCACACCCAGGCGGTGGCTGGGGTCTCCGCAGACGTGCCGGGATGGGGAGGGCCCGAGTGGACGGAAGCTCGAGGGGAGGCAAGACTCTGAGCTCTGAACACCCCCCTTAAATCCCACAGCCCCCCCCCAAGTAGGAAAGTCACCCTGACGTACAGCCTTGCCTTGCAGTTCCCTCCTGGCCCGCCCCCCCACCCCCCCGCCGTGGGGACACGAGGGTCAGCTTCCATGGCGTGTGAGAGCCAGGATTAGGAGGAGCAGCTCCGAGGTGAAGCCAGTCAGGAGGGTGGTGGGGCCTGATTTGAAAGCACGCGCTGGGTGTGGTGGTTCACAGCTGACAAGGCCTTGAGTTCAAACCCCAGCATCGCCAAGACAAGTGAAACAAAACAAAGAAAAATCACAACGGGACAACTCCCCTGGGTGACCTTGCTCAACAGCCACGCGTCCTCAGTCAGCAGCCACGCGTCCTCAGTCAGCAGCCACGCGTCCTCAGCAGCCACGCGTCCTCAGTCAGCAGCCACGCGTCCTCAGTCAGCAGCCACGCGTCCTCAGTCAGCAACCACGCATCCTCAGTCAGTCAGCAGCCACGCGTCCTCAGTCAGTCAGCAGCCACGCGTCCTCAGTCAGCAGCCATGCATCCTCAGTCAGCAGCCACGCGTCCTCAGTCAGCAACCACGCGTCCTCAGTCAGCAACCACGCATCCTCAGTCAGTCAGCAGCCACGCATCCTCAGTCAGCAGCCACGCGTCCTCAGTCAGTCAGCAGCCACGCGTCCTCAGTCAGCAGCCACGCATCCTCAGTCAGCAGCCACGCGTCCTCAGTCAGCAGCCACGCGTCCTCAGTCAGCAACCACGCGTCCTCAGTCAGTCAGCAGCCACGCGTCCTCAGTCAGCAGCCACGCGTCCTCAGCAGCCACGCGTCCTCAGTCAGTCAGCAGCCACGCGTCCTCAGTCAGTCAGCAGCCACGCGTCCTCAGTCAGCAGCCACGCGTCCTCAGTCAGCAACCACGCATCCTCAGTCAGTCAGCAGCCACGCGTCCTCAGTCAGTCAGCAGCCACGCGTCCTCAGTCAGCAGCCACGCGTCCTCAGTCAGTCAGCAGCCACGCGTCCTCAGTCAGCAGCCACGCATCCTCAGTCAGCAGCCACGCGTCCTCAGTCAGCAGCCACGCGTCCTCAGTCAGCAACCACGCGTCCTCAGTCAGTCAGCAGCCACGCGTCCTCAGTCAGCAGCCACGCGTCCTCAGCAGCCACGCGTCCTCAGTCAGTCAGCAGCCACGCGTCCTCAGTCAGTCAGCAGCCACGCGTCCTCAGTCAGCAGCCACGCGTCCTCAGTCAGCAACCACGCATCCTCAGTCAGTCAGCAGCCACGCGTCCTCAGTCAGTCAGCAGCCACGCGTCCTCAGTCAGCAGCCACGCGTCCTCAGTCAGCAGCCACGCGTCCTCAGCAGCCACGCGTCCTCAGTCAGTCAGCAGCCACGCGTCCTCAGTCAGTCAGCAGCCACGCGTCCTCAGTCAGCAGCCACGCGTCCTCAGTCAGCAACCACGCATCCTCAGTCAGTCAGCAGCCACGCGTCCTCAGTCAGTCAGCAGCCACGCGTCCTCAGTCAGCAGCCACGCGTCCTCAGTCAGCAGCCACGCATCCTCAGTCAGTCAGCAGCCACGCGTCCTCAGTCAGCAGCCACGCGTCCTCAGTCAGCAGCCACGCGTCCTCAGTCAGCAGCCACGCATCCTCAGTCAGTCAGCAGCCACGCGTCCTCAGTCAGCAGCCACGCGTCCTCAGTCAGCAGCCACGCGTCCTCAGTCAGCAGCCACGCGTCCTCAGTCAGCAGCCACGCATCCTCAGTCAGTCAGCAGCCACGCGTCCTCAGTCAGCAGCCACGCATCCTCAGTCAGCAGCCACGCATCCTCAGTCAGTCAGCAGCCACGCGTCCTCAGTCAGCAGCCACGCGTCCTCAGTCAGCAGCCACGCATCCTCAGTCAGCAGCCACGCGTCCTCAGTCAGCAGCCACGCGTCCTCAGTCAGTCAGCAGCCACGCGTCCTCAGTCAGCAGCCACGCATCCTCAGTCAGTCAGCAGCCATGCGTCCTCAGTCAGCAGCCACGCATCCTCAGTCAGCAGCCACGCGTCCTCAGTCAGCAGCCACGCGTCCTCAGTCAGTCAGCAGCCACGCGTCCTCAGTCAGTCAGCAGCCACGCGTCCTCAGTCAGCAGCCACGCGTCCTCAGTCAGCAGCCACGCGTCCTCAGTCAGCAGCCACGCGTCCTCAGTCAGCAGCCACGCGTTCTCAGTCAGCAGCCACGCATCCTCAGTCAGCAGCCACGCATCCTCAGTCAGCAGCCACGCATCCTCAGTCAGTCAGCAGCCACGCGTCCTCAGTCAGCAGCCACGCGTCCTCAGTCAGCAGCCACGCATCCTCAGTCAGCAGCCACGCGTCCTCAGTCAGCAGCCACGCGTCCTCAGCAGCCACGCGTCCTCAGTCAGTCAGCAGCCACGCATCCTCAGTCAGTCAGCAGCCACGCGTCCTCAGTCAGTCAGCAGCCACGCGTCCTCAGTCAGCAGCCACGCATCCTCAGTCAGTCAGCAGCCGAGCGTCCTCAGTCAGCAGCCACGCGTCCTCAGTCAGCAGCCACGCGTCCTCAGTCAGCAGCCACGCGTCCTCAGTCAGCAGCCACGCGTCCTCAGTCAGCAGCCACGCGTCCTCAGTCAGCAGCCACGCGTCCTCAGTCAGTCAGCAGCCACGCGTCCTCAGTCAGCAGCCACGCATCCTCAGTCAGTCAGCAGCCATGCGTCCTCAGTCAGCAGCCACGCATCCTCAGTCAGCAGCCACGCGTCCTCAGTCAGCAGCCACGCATCCTCAGTCAGTCAGCAGCCACGCGTCCTCAGTCAGCAGCCACGCATCCTCAGTCAGTTAGCAGCCACGCGTCCTCAGTCAGCAGCCACGCATCCTCAGTCAGCAGCCACGCGTTCTCAGTCAGCAGCCACGCGTTCTCAGTCAGCAGCCACGCGTCCTCAGTCAGCAGCCACGCGTCCTCAGTCAGTCAGCAGCCACGCGTCCTCAGTCAGTCAGCAGCCACGCGTCCTCAGTCAGCAGCCACGCGTCCTCAGTCAGTCAGCAGCCACGCGTCCTCAGTCAGCAGCCACGCATCCTCAGTCAGTCAGCAGCCATGCGTCCTCAGTCAGCAGCCACGCGTCCTCAGTCAGTCAGCAGCCACGCGTCCTCAGTCAGCAGCCACGCGTTCTCAGTCAGCAGCCACGCATCCTCAGTCAGCAGCCACGCATCCTCAGTCAGCAGCCACGCATCCTCAGTCAGTCAGCAGCCACGCGTCCTCAGTCAGCAGCCACGCGTCCTCAGTCAGCAGCCACGCATCCTCAGTCAGCAGCCACGCGTCCTCAGTCAGCAGCCACGCGTCCTCAGCAGCCACGCGTCCTCAGTCAGTCAGCAGCCACGCATCCTCAGTCAGTCAGCAGCCACGCGTCCTCAGTCAGTCAGCAGCCACGCGTCCTCAGTCAGCAGCCACGCGTCCTCAGTCAGCAGCCACGCGTCCTCAGTCAGTCAGCAGCCGAGCGTCCTCAGTCAGCAGCCACGCGTCCTCAGTCAGCAGCCACGCGTCCTCAGTCAGCAGCCACGCATCCTCAGTCAGTCAGCAGCCACGCGTCCTCAGTCAGCAGCCACGCATCCTCAGTCAGCAGCCACGCATCCTCAGTCAGTCAGCAGCCACGCGTCCTCAGTCAGCAGCCACGCGTCCTCAGTCAGCAGCCACGCATCCTCAGTCAGCAGCCACGCGTCCTCAGTCAGCAGCCACGCGTCCTCAGTCAGTCAGCAGCCACGCGTCCTCAGTCAGCAGCCACGCATCCTCAGTCAGTCAGCAGCCATGCGTCCTCAGTCAGCAGCCACGCATCCTCAGTCAGCAGCCACGCGTCCTCAGTCAGCAGCCACGCATCCTCAGTCAGTCAGCAGCCACGCGTCCTCAGTCAGCAGCCACGCATCCTCAGTCAGTTAGCAGCCACGCGTCCTCAGTCAGCAGCCACGCATCCTCAGTCAGCAGCCACGCGTTCTCAGTCAGCAGCCACGCGTTCTCAGTCAGCAGCCACGCATCCTCAGTCAGCAGCCATGCGTCCTCAGTCAGTCAGCAGCCACGCGTCCTCAGTCAGCAGCCACGCATCCTCAGTCAGTCAGCAGCCATGCGTCCTCAGTCAGCAGCCACGCATCCTCAGTCAGCAGCCACGCGTCCTCAGTCAGCAGCCACGCGTCCTCAGTCAGTCAGCAGCCACGCGTCCTCAGTCAGCAGCCACGCATCCTCAGTCAGTCAGCAGCCATGCGTCCTCAGTCAGCAGCCACGCATCCTCAGTCAGCAGCCACGCGTCCTCAGTCAGCAGCCACGCATCCTCAGTCAGTCAGCAGCCACGCGTCCTCAGTCAGCAGCCACGCATCCTCAGTCAGTTAGCAGCCACGCGTCCTCAGTCAGCAGCCACGCATCCTCAGTCAGCAGCCACGCGTTCTCAGTCAGCAGCCACGCGTCCTCAGTCAGCAGCCACGCATCCTCAGTCAGTCAGCAGCCACGCGTCCTCAGTCAGCAGCCACGCGTCCTCAGTCAGCAGCCACGCATCCTCAGTCAGCAGCCACGCGTCCTCAGTCAGCAGCCACGCGTCCTCAGTCAGTCAGCAGCCACGCGTCCTCAGTCAGCAGCCACGCATCCTCAGTCAGTCTGCAGCCATGCGTCCTCAGTCAGCAGCCACGCATCCTCAGTCAGCAGCCACGCGTCCTCAGTCAGCAGCCACGCGTCCTCAGTCAGTCAGCAGCCACGCGTCCTCAGTCAGCAGCCACGCGTTCTCAGTCAGCAGCCACGCATCCTCAGTCAGCAGCCACGCATCCTCAGTCAGCAGCCACGCATCCTCAGTCAGTCAGCAGCCACGCGTCCTCAGTCAGCAGCCACGCGTCCTCAGTCAGCAGCCACGCATCCTCAGTCAGCAGCCACGCGTCCTCAGTCAGCAGCCACGCGTCCTCAGCAGCCACGCGTCCTCAGTCAGTCAGCAGCCACGCATCCTCAGTCAGTCAGCAGCCACGCGTCCTCAGTCAGTCAGCAGCCACGCGTCCTCAGTCAGCAGCCACGCGTCCTCAGTCAGCAGCCACGCATCCTCAGTCAGTCAGCAGCCACGCGTCCTCAGTCAGCAGCCACGCGTCCTCAGTCAGCAGCCACGCGTCCTCAGTCAGCAGCCACGCGTCCTCTGTCAGCAGCCACGCATCCTCAGTCAGTCAGCAGCCACGCGTCCTCAGTCAGCAGCCACGCATCCTCAGTCAGCAGCCACGCATCCTCAGTCAGTCAGCAGCCACGCGTCCTCAGTCAGCAGCCACGCGTCCTCAGTCAGCAGCCACGCATCCTCAGTCAGCAGCCACGCGTCCTCAGTCAGCAGCCACGCGTCCTCAGTCAGTCAGCAGCCACGCGTCCTCAGTCAGCAGCCACGCATCCTCAGTCAGTCAGCAGCCATGCGTCCTCAGTCAGCAGCCACGCATCCTCAGTCAGCAGCCACGCGTCCTCAGTCAGCAGCCACGCATCCTCAGTCAGTCAGCAGCCACGCGTCCTCAGTCAGCAGCCACGCATCCTCAGTCAGTTAGCAGCCACGCGTCCTCAGTCAGCAGCCACGCATCCTCAGTCAGCAGCCACGCGTTCTCAGTCAGCAGCCACGCGTTCTCAGTCAGCAGCCACGCATCCTCAGTCAGCAGCCACGCGTCCTCAGTCAGTCAGCAGCCACGCGTCCTCAGTCAGCAGCCACGCATCCTCAGTCAGTCAGCAGCCATGCGTCCTCAGTCAGCAGCCACGCATCCTCAGTCAGCAGCCACGCGTCCTCAGTCAGCAGCCACGCATCCTCAGTCAGCAGCCACGCGTCCTCAGTCAGCAGCCACGCGTCCTCAGTCAGCAACCACGCATCCTCAGTCAGCACCCACGCATCCTCAGTCAGCAGCCACGCATCCTCAGTCAGTCAGCAGCCACGCATCCTCAGTCAGTCAGCAGCCATGCATCCTCAGTCAGCAGCCACGCGTCCTCAGTCAGCAGCCACGCGTCCTCAGTCAGCAGCCACGCATCCTCAGTCAGTCAGCAGCCATGCGTCCTCAGTCAGCAGCCACGCATCCTCAGTCAGCAGCCACGCGTCCTCAGTCAGCAGCCACGCATCCTCAGTCAGTCAGCAGCCACGCGTCCTCAGTCAGCAGCCACGCATCCTCAGTCAGTTAGCAGCCACGCGTCCTCAGTCAGCAGCCACGCATCCTCAGTCAGCAGCCACGCGTTCTCAGTCAGCAGCCACGCGTCCTCAGTCAGCAGCCACGCGTCCTCAGTCAGCAGCCACGCGTCCTCAGTCAGCAGCCACGCGTCCTCAGTCAGCAGCCACGCGTCCTCAGTCAGCAGCCACGCATCCTCAGTCAGCAGCCACGCGTCCTCAGTCAGCAGCCACGCGTCCTCAGTCAGTCAGCAGCCACGCGTCCTCAGTCAGCAGCCACGCATCCTCAGTCAGTCAGCAGCCATGCGTCCTCAGTCAGCAGCCACGCATCCTCAGTCAGCAGCCACGCGTCCTCAGTCAGCAGCCACGCGTCCTCAGTCAGTCAGCAGCCACGCGTCCTCAGTCAGCAGCCACGCGTTCTCAGTCAGCAGCCACGCATCCTCAGTCAGCAGCCACGCATCCTCAGTCAGCAGCCACGCATCCTCAGTCAGTCAGCAGCCACGCGTCCTCAGTCAGCAGCCACGCGTCCTCAGTCAGCAGCCACGCATCCTCAGTCAGCAGCCACGCGTCCTCAGTCAGCAGCCACGCGTCCTCAGCAGCCACGCGTCCTCAGTCAGTCAGCAGCCACGCATCCTCAGTCAGTCAGCAGCCACGCGTCCTCAGTCAGTCAGCAGCCACGCGTCCTCAGTCAGCAGCCACGCGTCCTCAGTCAGCAGCCACGCATCCTCAGTCAGTCAGCAGCCACGCGTCCTCAGTCAGCAGCCACGCGTCCTCAGTCAGCAGCCACGCATCCTCAGTCAGTCAGCAGCCACGCGTCCTCAGTCAGCAGCCACGCATCCTCAGTCAGCAGCCACGCATCCTCAGTCAGTCAGCAGCCACGCGTCCTCAGTCAGCAGCCACGCGTCCTCAGTCAGCAGCCACGCATCCTCAGTCAGCAGCCACGCGTCCTCAGTCAGCAGCCACGCGTCCTCAGTCAGTCAGCAGCCACGCGTCCTCAGTCAGCAGCCACGCATCCTCAGTCAGTCAGCAGCCATGCGTCCTCAGTCAGCAGCCACGCATCCTCAGTCAGCAGCCACGCGTTCTCAGTCAGCAGCCACGCGTTCTCAGTCAGCAGCCACGCATCCTCAGTCAGCAGCCACGCATCCTCAGTCAGTCAGCAGCCACGCATCCTCAGTCAGTCAGCAGCCACGCGTCCTCAGTCAGTCAGCAGCCACGCGTCCTCAGTCAGCAGCCACGCATCCTCAGTCAGCAGCCACGCATCCTCAGTCAGTCAGCAGCCACGCGTCCTCAGTCAGCAGCCACGCGTCCTCAGTCAGCAGCCACGCATCCTCAGTCAGCAGCCACGCGTCCTCAGTCAGCAGCCACGCGTCCTCAGTCAGTCAGCAGCCACGCGTCCTCAGTCAGCAGCCACGCATCCTCAGTCAGTCAGCAGCCATGCGTCCTCAGTCAGCAGCCACGCATCCTCAGTCAGCAGCCACGCGTTCTCAGTCAGCAGCCACGCGTTCTCAGTCAGCAGCCACGCATCCTCAGTCAGCAGCCACGCATCCTCAGTCAGTCAGCAGCCACGCATCCTCAGTCAGTCAGCAGCCACGCGTCCTCAGTCAGTCAGCAGCCACGCGTCCTCAGTCAGTCAGCAGCCACGCGTCCTCAGTCAGCAGCCACGCGTCCTCAGTCAGCAGCCACGCGTCCTCAGTCAGCCAGCAGCCACGCGTCCTAAGATGCCGGTTATCGAAGCCCCGTGAGAAGGAAGCAGCGCTGTGACCGAGCCCAGGACTCGCTCATGTGACTCACGCGTGCACCGCGTCTCCCCTAAAGTGCAGCTACGCCAGAAGGGCTTCTCTGTGGCTCCCCAAGTCTCCGGCGTCGGGGAGGCGGAACCGTGGCCCCGTAGCCCTGTGGCCCTGACCGCGCCACCCACAGAGGAGGAGCAGCGTGGTGTGGACACGGGTCCCAGCCGCCTGCCTGCGAACGGCCCAGGGTCTTATGGGGTACGCAGCACAGCCCAGGTCCCTCAGACCCGACGCGCCCCGAGAGCCGGAGCCCTTTCTGGCTCCCGCGGTGTGTGCCCGCCGGTGGTGTTGAGGTGTGGCGCTGTAGCCACTGAAGAGGAGGGGGACAAACACGGCAGGGGACGGAGCCGAGGGGGCAGTGGCCATCGCGGGAGCCGGGGGGGGGCGTGGGCACCGGTCCACACCCCACACGCCCTCTACGCCGCCAGCCCGGTCCCCACGTGCAGGGAGGAAGATCAGAGCCCGGAGCTGAGAGCTGCACTTGGAGGCTGATCTGAATGCAGCGTTTCACAAGGTCTCTCGGGGAAATGGATGCCACTCTTGACTTCTCCTTTTTTTTTTTTTTTTGTATGCTAAAAAAAGACGATCCTCTTTGGATGGCATTATGCAATGCAAATGCGACGCGGAGGATCTTACGCTGGCTACCGTTCAAGTTTTATCAGGAAGGTCACGGCATCAATAATCAACACTTAATTCACTTATTTCAAAAACTGGCGTGTAATTATAATCACAGCATATTTTCCTAGTGAGAAGAGAACTTGTAACTGTCGTGTCGTTCGTTTTACATATTCTCTAGACAAGTTTTTAATCACCTGTTTTTCTATTTACCATAAAAGGTTTGTTCACTGTGTCAGGAGAAGTCCTTCGTTCCGAGTAACCTTCCCCAGCCCCGCTGACCTTGAAGCGGAAGGACGTCTGGTCTGTCCGAGCCCTGGGACACCAGTGGCGTGTGGAATTTTTCCTTCCTCTTCTGCCCGATCAGCGTTGGGCTGCCGCGTGGACCCGGGGCCCAGGGCTCGAGGAAACCACCATACAGATCTCGGGGCGCCTCGGGCCCTCGTTCTGTGACGGGCTGCTCCAGGCGGCTTCCCGGGGGGGGCCCCCTGGCCTCACCCTTCCGGAAGGTCCTCCTCACGGTCTCCCCGCCTCCCGGCTTGCCTCGCCTGCCTCCCCGGGGCCTCTCTCCCGTCCGCTGACCGCGTCTCCCTCGTCGGCACCCAGCCTGCCGAGGCCTCCCCCTCCCCCAGCCCGTCACTGGATGGGGGACAGAGCTTCAGACGGGTTTGCAACTGCCTGGGCCCACGCGGCGAGGGGCAGAGTGGGTCACCAGGGACTTCGTATTTCACTCACAAGTCCTGCTGAAATCACAGGCGGCGAATGCTTTGCAACATGAAAAACAACAACAACAACAAGCAAACACGATTTTCTTTTCACAGGATGAATTTTCTCGGGCTCAGCTGCAGAATACCGGGGGGGGCTACGGATGTTCTGCTGGGACCACAGACTGCAGAGATAGTTCGGCTGTTTCTCCCCATGTCTAACAGGAAATTTAAAATATAGAGAAACCCGCCCGCCTGCCCCCAGCTCCCCAGCGCTGTGGAGCGTCCCCCTCCTCCCCTCCCGGTCTGCCGCCCACCGTCGAAGGACTCGGTGCGCGGCAGGCGCGTGCTGACGAGACCACAGATTCCCCGTGGGATGGACGCACAGCGTCTGAGGCCCCAGGGCTCACGGCCACACCGCCGTCTCCAGCCCGCCTCCGCCATTCCGGGGGACGCCGACGCCCCGAGGTGCCCGGAGGCGAGCGGAGGCTCTGCACCCCCAGCCCAGCCCAGCCCGGCCCTCCCGAGCCCCCCACGCCGCGCGAGGCCCGGGAAGCCCGGCCGGGGCCCGCCCGGGTGGGAGGTGCGTGCCCCCCTTCTCCTATGGCGAGAACTCGGCGACTCATAGAGACGCCGCGGGAGAGGGGGGAGAAACCTGGAGAAAGCCGGGCCCCGCCGCCCCACCTGGAGGAGGGGGGCGGCCAGGGGGAGGCCTGACCTCGGCCCGCTCAGGGCCGCTGCCCCGCCGTCGCGGGGGCTGCTGGTGTCAGGGTCCCTGGTCACACGCGGGGCTGTGAGCTGCTGAGAAGAGCGCACAACCGGCGTGCGCACACTCATCCCTGTGTCGGGGCAGGCGGTGCGTCCATCGCAGGAGAGAGGAGGCTGAGGTCACCCCGAATCCAGGGCCGCGCGGGCGGCGTGCGCGTGGGGTGTCGTGTGTGTGCGCGTGTGCACGTGGTGATACACTCAGAGTTGTGTAACAGCACTCACACCGGGTGCCCATACATGGTGCGCCCCCCTCCCCCCCGCACACACACCGGAACTGTGCTCAGCACAACGGCACTGTCGCTTAGTCAACGGGGAAGAGGAGGCCCCTGGTGCGGGGGTCAGGCGGCTGGAGGGGTGCCGCCCCCCGCGAGCTCATCCAGGACCCCGGCCTGTGTGCATCCTTGGTGCTTCCTGGGGGGTCACGTGGCCCCCGAGGCTGCGAGCTGCCAGCCACGAATGTGTCCGAGTCCCGAGGCGCAGGGGGCTCCGTGCAAGCCGAAAGCCGCCGGGCGCGTGTCCGGTGCTGAGCGCCGCTCTCCTCCCGCCCACCCGGCCGGCTGGTGCACGCGCCCCGCGGCTTGTGATTTCTCTAGACACCCCGAGATGCCGGGGTCCTCCTGCTGAGTCGGCTCTGCCAGAGGAAACACCTGGATCGATCATTTTCCCCTCTCTAATGCTTTGACCTAAAAATGACAGGTTGGAACACTGTCATTAGTCTACACGGCGAACAGATTATACGTTGATATAATAAATGTTTTACCTTTTAATTTTTGTTTTAGTATCTTCTTATAAAGGGGTATCAAACCATGGTGAACCTATTTATTAAACCTTCCTTCTGAAACCTGTCTTGGTTGCAAAAGCAAACCTCTCCCCGCCTGGCGCTCTCAGCCACAGCGCGCGCGGACGGGCGGGAGGAGGGACAAGCCAGCGAGCCACCCCACTGTCCCCAGAGAACGGACGCTGGGGCGCTTCTGTCAGACTCCGTCGGAGGGCGTGTACTGCTGTGGTGCCCAGCCGGCCCCTGCCCGGGCGCACTGCTGACGGCTGGCGGTGTCCCCCACCGGGACGACCTTTCCAGGGCAGCCGCGCGCCCCGTCGGGGCAGGGCAGAGCCGGGAGGTTCCCAGCCCGCGAAGGATGAGCCAGCAGGGCCTCCGGCCAGCGGGAGCACGCAGGCTCCGTCAGCCAATGATTTCCACCGGCAAATGAGCAGGTTCGCGGGGAGAGTCATTAATTATCTCACAGCTAATCATCCATTTTAAGAGTTTCTGCGGGCTGGATAATTAAAGATACAGTTTTTGTAGGGATTACTGGGGTACATACACCCCCGGCCCTGTGCCAGGGCGACAGCCTGGGTCTCCAAAGCGCGTGGAACCTGCTCCCATGGTGGCTGTGTCACAGGCTTCTCCCCCCACGCCCAGCCACACCTGGGCGACGCCCGCGGGCTCTGAGCACATCCTCCTGAGGAGACCCCAGCCACACCTGGGCGACACCCCGAGAGCTCTGGGCACATCCTCCTGAGGAGACCCCAGCCACACCTGGGCGACGCCCCGAGAGCTCTGGGCACATCCTCCTGAGGAGACCCCAGCCACACCTGGGCGACGCCCCGAGAGCTCTGGGCACATCCTCCTGAGGAGACCCCAGCCACGCCTGGGCGACGCCCCGAGAGCTCTGGGCACATCCTCCTGAGGAGACCCCAGCCACACCTGGGCGACGCCCCGAGAGCTCTGAGCACATCCTCCTGAGGAGACCCCAGCCACACCTGGGCGACGCCCCGAGAGCTCTGGGCACATCCTCCTGAGGAGACCCCAGCCACACCTGGGCGACACCCCGAGAGCTCTGGGCACATCCTCCTGAGGAGACCCCAGCCACACCTGGGCGACACCCCGAGAGCTCTGGGCACATCCTCCTGAGGAGACCCCAGCCACACCTGGGCGACACCCCGAGAGCTCTGGGCACATCCTCCTGAGGAGACCCCAGCCACACCTGGGCGACGCCCCGAGAGCTCTGGGCACATCCTCCTGAGGAGACCCCAGCCACACCTGGGCGACGCCCCGAGAGCTCTGGGCACATCCTCCTGAGGAGACCCCAGCCACACCTGGGCGACACCCCGAGAGCTCTGGGCACATCCCCCTGAGGAGACCCCAGCCACACCTGGGCGACGCCCCGAGAGCTCTGGGCACATCCTCCTGAGGAGACCCCAGCCACACCTGGGCGACGCCCCGAGAGCTCTGGGCACATCCTCCTGAGGAGACCCCAGCCACACCTGGGCGACGCCCCGAGAGCTCTGGGCACATCCTCCTGAGGAGACCCCAGCCACACCTGGGCGACGCCCCGAGAGCTCTGGGCACATCCTCCTGAGGAGACCCCAGCCACACCTGGGCGACACCCCGAGAGCTCTGGGCACATCCTCCTGAGGAGACCCCAGCCACACCTGGGCGACGCCCCGAGAGCTCTGGGCACATCCTCCTGAGGAGACCCCAGCCACACCTGGGTGACGCCCCGAGAGCTCTGAGCACATCCTCCTGAGGAGACCCCAGCCACACCTGGGTGACGCCCCGAGAGCTCTGGGCACATCCTCCTGAGGAGACCCCAGCCACACCTGGGCGACGCCCCGAGAGCTCTGGGCACATCCTCCTGAGGAGACCCCAGCCACACCTGGGCGACGCCCCGAGAGCTCTGGGCACATCCTCCTGAGGAGACCCCAGCCACACCTGGGCGACGCCCCGAGAGCTCTGGGCACATCCTCCTGAGGAGACCCCAGCCACACCTGGGCGACGCCCCGAGAGCTCTGGGCACATCCTCCTGAGGAGACCCCAGCCACACCTGGGCGACGCCCCGAGAGCTCTGGGCACATCCTCCTGAGGAGACCCCAGCCACACCTGGGTGACGCCCCGAGAGCTCTGAGCACATCCTCCTGAGGAGACCCCAGCCACACCTGGGTGACGCCCCGAGAGCTCTGGGCACATCCTCCTGAGGAGACCCCAGCCACACCTGGGCGACGCCCCGAGAGCTCTGGGCACATCCTCCTGAGGAGACCCCAGCCACACCTGGGCGACGCCCCGAGAGCTCTGGGCACATCCTCCTGAGGAGACCCCAGCCACACCTGGGCGACGCCCCGAGAGCTCTGGGCACATCCTCCTGAGGAGACCCCAGCCACACCTGGGCGACGCCCGCGGGCTCTGGGCACATCCTCCTGAGGAGACCCCAGCCACACCTGGGCGACGCCCCGAGAGCTCTGGGCACATCCTCCTGAGGAGACCCCAGCCACACCTGGGCGACGCCCCGAGAGCTCTGGGCACATCCTCCTGAGGAGACCCCAGCCACACCTGGGCGACGCCCCGAGAGCTCTGGGCACATCCTCCTGAGGAGACCCCAGCCACACCTGGGCGACACCCCGAGAGCTCTGGGCACATCCTCCTGAGGAGACCCCAGCCACACCTGGGTGACGCCCCGAGAGCTCTGGGCACATCCTCCTGAGGAGACCCCAGCCACACCTGGGTGACGCCCCGAGAGCTCTGGGCACATCCTCCTGAGGAGATCCCAGCCACACAGACAGGAAGGTGAGGAAGGGTCCATTCTGACTGCCTCCCTGGGTTGAGGGACACGAGAGCTCCTGTAACAGAGGCTCCCGGAGACCTTCCTTGCAGGGCTGAAGTGAGGTTAAGGAGCCCTGGCCAGGTAGGATCATAGTTCAAAGCCAGCCTGGGCAGAACGTCCCCATGAGACTCTTACCTCCAATTAACCACTCAAAAACGGGAAGTGGCGCTGTGGCTCACGTGGTAGAGCGCGCGCCTTGAGCACACAGAGGCTCGGGACGGCGCCCTTCGTGGCGGGGGCCCTGGGTGAGTCCCCTAGCCTCCATCCATCCCCAAGTCCTCCCCATACCTGAGCGTGGAGAGGGGTCCAGCCACAGGGAAGCTCCGTGTCGGTGCTTCAAAGCAACGGAGCCAATCACAGGGCTCTCCTCAGCGCACGCCCACCTTCAACCAACCAGATGGGGCCCTTAGAGGGGCAAGGGACCCCACACATACAGTGGGCCCAGGGACAACCCCCCCCCCATACACAATGGGCTCAGGGGGGCTGACACCAGCTCCTCCTGACACATGGCTTCTTTGGCTTCCAAGTAAACCTGCTCTTTAATGGGTGGAAAGCATGAGTCCAAACCCTAGCCAGCACCACCAGGTCCTCCTCTGTGAACACTGTGAACTCTCCTCTTTCCAGGTGGCCCCTCTAGGTTGGTCAGCGACGGGACTGAGTGAGAGCCGGCCGTGTCACCTTGGGACTAGTACAAGAGACTGACTGACCATGGGTGGCACCCTCTCTGCGGGACCCAGGACTCGCATGCTGGAAGGAAGAGCCGCCATCTTGGAGAAGCCCTCGTGGACGAGGGCCCAGGGCGTCGATGGCCACAGCAAGGAAGGAACCAAGTCCACCAGCCACCAGGAGCGCATCTGGCACCTGTGAATGTTGGCTTTGGGCAGGGGAAGTGTTCCTGTGTACAAGGTGGCTGGAGTTGAAGCGGAGCCGAGACCTGTCCACAACAATCTCAGGAAGAAGACGGCTTGTGCGCGTCCCCTCCTGAGCTAGTCGGTTTCATGTTGGAAAGAAGGAGGAGGGAGCAGGCGTTGAGGGTCTGAGAGAAAGAAGAGGCCCATGAAAATTGGAGTGGAGGGGAAGGGGGAAGGATGGCGGACAGCAGTGGGCTCTGTAGGAAGCCCTTGAAGCTAGTGGCCATGAACCAAAGTAAGATCCTAGTCAGCACGCACCAGGACCAGCAATGGCAGAACACAGTCACCACCGATGGCATGGCAAGGGAGGCGAGGAGACACCGCCAGGGTGCATGTGGAGAAAGGGAGACACCCACTGCGGCGCAGAGCTCAAAAGGATTGGAGACAGCACGCTGGATTTGAGAGGAACACAAAGGAAATTGCTTGACGCACACGTACTCACGGTGTCCCCAGAGGGAACTGAAATGCCCAAACAATCGTCCTTCAAAACGTAATTTTAAAAAAGACTTTCTAGAAATAAAAATAAATCGACAGACTTAAAAGGCGCAGCAAAGTAAAACATCATGGGACAAAGGATCACACCTAGATCACGGTGAATGCCTTGGGCCATTTGAACTGCCATAAGATACCTTCGCCTCATGAATTGTTAGCCGGAGCTGGTGGTCCATGCGTTACAGTCCCAGCTACTCGAGAGGCTGAATCATGAACATCATGATTTCCCAAGCGGGAAAGTCTGTGAGATTCTCATCTCAAACTAACCACCAGAAAAGCCAGAATTGAACCTATGGTTCAAGCGCTAGAGCACCAGCCTTGAGGGGAAAAAATGCTCAGGAACAGTGCTCAGGGCTTACGATCAAAACCCAGGACCAGCAGGAAAGAAAAACAGAAAGAGACGCCGTCAGTTAGGTGTGGCGGCACCGACCTGTAATCCCATCACGGAAGAGATTGAGGTAGAAGGAGCAAGAGTCTGCAGCCAACCTGTTCTCCACAGTGAGTTCAAAGCCAACTTGGGCTGTGGATCATGACCCGGACTTCACAAAAACACTCAGAATAACACACACACAAAAGGTGTGATCGTTTTTTCAAGAACGCACTTGACACGGCGACTCTGCCCTGGAGAATTCACTGTGGCAAACGGTTGAGAACAGTCCGGGGAGCCACGGAGCCATGGCCGCGCCCTGTGGTGAAACACTGGGCGCGTGAGGAGAAGAAGGAGAGCACACGGAGGCTTTCACACGAAGCGAGAGTCCCATCACGTGATCGTCATCGTGCTGTCTCCTGCAAGCACCTGCAGGACGCCCGGCGGGAGCCTGGCTCTAGAAGAACCCGAGTGCGGTGCTTGCGTGTGTCCGCCTCGTGTCCGCGGGCCGGTGTCGCGTGTGTCCGCCTCGTGTCTGCAGGCCGGTGTCGCGTGTGTCCGCCTCGTGTCCGCGGGCCGGTGTTGCGTGTGTCCGCCTCGTGTCTGCAGGCCGGTGTTGCGTGTGCCCGCCTCGTGTCCACGGGCCGGTGTTGCATGTGTCTACAGGCCGGTGTTGCGTGTGCCCGCCTCGTGTCTGCAGGCCGGTGTTGCGTGTGCCCGCCTCGTGTCCGCAGGCCGGTGTTGCGTGTGTCCGCCTCGTGTCTGCAGGCCGGTGTTGCGTGTGTCCGCCTCGTGTCCGCGGGCCGGTGTCGCGTGTGCCCGCCTCGTGTCCGCGGGCCGGTGTTGCGTGTGCCCGCCTCGTGTCTGCAGGCCGGTGTTGCGTGTGTCCGCCTCGTGTCCACAGGCCGGTGTTGCGTGTGCCCGCCTCGTGCCTGCCCGCCGTGTGAGCTCTCTCTGGAGGACCTGGACAGCTCAGCACTGCGAATGACCCCGATGGTGCTGGGGCGGCTGGGCGGGAAGGACAATCCCCCTCGCTCTACATTGTCCGCAGCGTTGGACATGTTGTTGGACAAGTTGTATGTGACTCAAAAATAAGAAACACAGCAGTCCTCACACCGCGGAGGAAGCCGTGATTTTTATTTTTAGGGAGCGGCGCCCGCGGTGTCTCTGCTGGAGGAGTGCGTGTGTGGAGACAGGCCCGGCCCCCGGCACGGGAACGAGGAGCCAGGCGACCGGAGCCGGGGACCCGAGGGTCCACCAGAGCGTCCCCCACAGCGGCGGCTCGTGGCGAGAGTGGAGGCTGCGCAGAAGCGCAGCCAGCACCTGCCCTCCCCGCCTCCGCCCTCCCCGCCGCCGCCCTCCCTCCCCTACACAGGAGCTGTCCCGGGGCAGGGGCAGCTCCTGGTGTTGATCAGTGCTCTCCAGTCGCTCTTCCAGCGTCTGCCCCTCAGGCCACACCATTTCATTTCCCTCGAGAGCAGCCAGCCCTGGGTCCCCTCAGTGCTTTACAGGCCGCCACCTCCGGGGCCGAGTGTCCGGAACCCGGGAAGACGGTTCTCTGCGGTCCATCTGGAAATCGCCCGGGGATGTCTCCTTCTCCTCCTTGGAGCTCTCTGACAAGGCAGGGGCGAGCTAGAACCTCCCACCCGGGAGCAGCCCCGACACACAGGGGCAGGGCGAGCTAGAACCTCCCACCCGGGAGCAGCCCCGACACACACACAGGGGCAGGGCGAGCTAGAACCTCCCACCCGGGAGCAGCCCCGACACACACACAGGGGCAGGGCGAGCTAGAACCTCCCACCCGGGAGCAGCCCCGACACACAGGGGCAGGGCGAGCTAGAACCTCCCACCCGGGAGCAGCCCCGACACACAGGGGCAGGGTGAGCTAGAACCTCCCACCCGGGAGCAGCCCCGACACACACACAGGGGCAGGGTGAGCTAGAACCTCCCACCCGGGAGCAGCCCCGACACACAGGGGCAGGGGTGAGCTAGAACCTCCCACCCGGGAGCAGCCTGGACACACACACAGGGGCAGGGTGAGCTAGAACCTCCCACCCGGGAGCAGCCCCGACACACAGGGGCAGGGCGAGCTAGAACCTCCCACCCGGGAGCAGCCCCGACACACAGGGGCAGGGCGAGCTAGAACCTCCCACCCGGGAGCAGCCCCGACACACAGGGGCAGGGCGAGCTAGAACCTCCCACCCGGGAGCAGCCCCGACACACAGGGGCAGGGTGAGCTAGAACCTCCCACCCGGGAGCAGCCTGGACACACACACAGGGGCAGGGGTGAGCTAGAACCTCCCACCCGGGAGCAGCCTGGACACACACACAGGGGCAGGGCGAGCTAGAACCTCCCACCCGGGAGCAGCCCCGACACACAGGGGCAGGGCGAGCTAGAACCTCCCACCCGGGAGCAGCCTGGACACACACACAGGGGCAGGGCGAGCTAGAACCTCCCACCCAGGAGCAGCCTGGACACACACACAGGGGCAGGGCGAGCTAGAACCTCCCACCCAGGAGCAGCCTGGACACACACACAGGGGCAGGGTGAGCTAGAACCTCCCACCCAGGAGCAGCCTGGACACACACACAGGGGCAGGGTGAGCTAGAACCTCCCACCCGGGAGCAGCCTGGACAGGGCCCGTCTCCAGGAACCACTGCAGCTATGAAAACAAACCACAGCCGGGCAGCGCCGCCTTTCCCCCTCCACCATGGAAGGCTGTGGAGGAAAGCCCAAACCCAGAAGCCAGCGCGGGGGGGGGGGGGTCCGTGTGGTCAGGGGGTGCACTGGGCCTCAGCGGGCCTGCGCCGGCTCCCCGGGGGGGGGGAGGGGACGCCATCAGTTCTGCTGCAGGAAATCAGACTCCGAGTGGGACCCTCGTTGTCTGTTCCAGCCTGAGAGGAGGGTGTTCCGCTGCGTTCTCCCAGCCGCTGGGAGGGAGGGCTGTGCTGGGGGGGTGGCCCGTGGCTCGGCCGCTCTGCCCCTCCTTTGGGGGGGGGTGCCCAGGACACAGCACCCTCCCCAAGGCCCCTTGCTTGGGGACAGCTGCCACCGTGGCGCGGAGCACGCGACCACGGCCCCCACACCCATTCCCTCGTCCGTGAACAAGATAAAACACGACGGCTCCGAGTGCGGTGGCGCGCGCCTAGAACCCCAGCTCCAGCGAGAGGGAGGGCGGAGGACTGGAGCCCAAGGTCAGCCTGAGCACCAGCCAGAGCTCCTGCACGGAGCACGGGCGAGGGGAACAAGTGCTGGCGACGTGGCTCAAGGGCTTCAGCCCCTGCGAGAGAGGGAGGGGGAGAGGGGGGAGGGAGGGAGGACAACTTGAGTCTCCTCTAATCCTTTTATTGAGACTAAAAATAGAACTGATCAAGACACACCCCTTATCGCTGTAATACCAAGGCCTGCAAAGAGGAAGCATCGGCGTGTGTGTTGTGTGCAGTGTGTGTGCTGTGTGTGTCGTCTCTGTGGGCGTGCATTCTGTGTGGGTGTGTGCAGTGTGTGTGCTGTGTGTCATCTCTGTGGGCGTGCATTCTGTGTGGGTGTGTGCAGTGTGTGGTGTGCACCGTCTGTGTGGGTGTGTGCAGTGTGTGTGCTGTGTGTCGTCTCTGTGGCGTGCAGTCTGTGTGGGTGTGTGCAGTGTGTGGTGTGCACCGTCTGTGTGTGGTGTCTGCAGTGTGTGCGGTGTGTGTCGTCTCTGTGGGCGTGCACTCTGCGTGCAGGGTGTGTGCAGTGTGTGGTGTGCACCGTCTGTGTGTGGTGTGTGTCGTCTCTGTGGTGTGCATTCTGTGTGGGTGTGTGCAGTGTGTGGTGTGCACCGTCTGTGTGGGTGTGTGCAGTGTGTGTGCTGTGTGTCGTCTCTGTGGCGTGCAGTCTGTGTGGGTGTGTGCAGTGTGTGGTGTGCACCGTCTGTGTGTGGTGTGTGTCGTCTCTGTGGTGTGCAGTGTGCAGGGTGTGTGCAGTGTGTGGTGTGCACCGTCTGTGTGTGGTGTCTGCAGTGTGTGCGGTGTGTGTCATCTCTGTGGTGTGCATTCTGTGGGTGTGTGCAGTGTGTGGTGTGCACCGTCTGTGTGTGGTGTGTGTCGTCTCTGTGGGCGTGCAGTCTGTGTGGGTGTGTGCAGTGTGTGGTGTGCACCGTCTGTGTGTGGTGTGTGTCGTCTCTGTGGGCGTGCAGTCTGTGTGGGTGTGTGCAGTGTGTGGTGTGCACCGTCTGTGTGCGGTGTCTGCAGTGTGTGCGGTGTGTGTCTCTGTGGTGTGCACTCTGCGTGCAGGGTGTGTGCAGTGTGTGGTGTGCACCGTCTGTGTGCGGTGTGTGTCTCTGTGGGCGTGCACTCTGCATGCAGGGTGTGTGCCGTGCACGGTGTGTGCACGGTGGTGTGCACTGTACGCAGTGTGCACGCAGCTCTGGGGTAGGGAAACAGACGCCGCCGGCCACGTTCCCTGCCCCCCCAGCCTCGCCCAGCCCCCGCCGCCCCAGGGAGGAGGAGGCCCCGGGGTGGGGGGGGGAGCGGAGCCCCTCACTCCGCTCGGGGACTGGGGATGGGGCGCAGGCGCTGCGCCCCCCGCGGGGTGAGGGGTCACCTCAGGTGAGGAGGCGGCGCCGCCATGACACAGAGGAGGTGCTGTTTTTCCCAGTCATGATGTAGGTCACAGCTTCCTCAGATTGGCTATTGCCATGGCAACCGGAGCTTTGCCTCTGCGCTGGGACTCGTGACACTGTTCCTCAAGGTAAAGGGAGCATCGGCTTCCTGCCAGCCGCCCGGCCGCCTGCCCCTGGCCGCGGGGGAGGCCCGCGCCCTGCCCTCCGCCCGACCCTCCTCACCGCCTCCGAGATGCGCGCGCGCCCGCCACGGCCGGCCTGGAGTCCTTCCCGAGCCAAATATAACCAGGGCTCTGCGGAACGAGGCGGAACGAGGCTCTGCACGGCCCTGAGCGGCCGCGCCGCCCGCCACACGCCCATCCCAGCCCCCCACCCCCCCCCCCAGACTGCAACACACGGCCCCTGCGCCGGGCCGGCCTCGGACACCCCCCAGACCCCCCAACACAGAGCCCCTGCACAGAGCCGGCCTCGGACACCCCCCAGACCCCCCCAACACAGAGCCCCTGCACGGAGCCGGCCTCGGACACCCCCCAGACCCCCCCAACACAGAGCCCCTGCACGGAGCCGGCCTCGGACACCCCCCAGACCCCCCCAACACAGAGCCCCTGCACGGAGCCGGCCTCAGACACCCCCCAGACCCCCCCAACACAGAGCCCCTGCACGGAGCCGGCCTCAGACACCCCCCAGACCCCCCCAACACAGAGCCCCTGCGCAGAGCCGGCCTCGGACACCCCCCGAGACCCCCCCCAACACAGAGCCCCTGCGCGGAGCCGGCCTCAGACACCCCCCAGACCCCCCCAACACAGAGCCCCTGCGCAGAGCCGGCCTCGGACACCCCCCGAGACCCCCCCCAACACAGAGCCCCTGCGCGGAGCCGGCCTTGGACACCCCCCGAGACCCCCCCCAACACAGAGCCCCTGTGCAGAGCCGGCCTCAGACACCCCCCTCAACGCCCCCCCCACCAACACAGCCCCTGCGCCGAGCCGACCTCAGACACCCCCCCAACCCCCCCCACCAACACAGAGCCCCTGCGCCGAGCCGACCTCAGACACCCCCCCCGACCCCCCACCAACACAGAGCCCCTGCGCAGAGCCGGCCTCAGACACCCCCCCAACGCCCCCCCCCACCAACACAGAGCCCCTGCGCAGAGCCGGCCTCAGACACCCCCCCAACGCCCCCCCCCACCAACACAGAGCCCCTGCGCAGAGCCGACCTCAGACACCCCCCCCGACCCCCCACCAACACAGAGCCCCTGCGCAGAGCCGGCCTCGGACACCCCCCAGACCCCCCCATCACAGAGCCCCTGCACGGAACCGGCCTCAGACACCCCCCCAGACCTCCCCAACACAGAGCCCCTGCACAGAGCTGGCCTCAGACACCCATCCCAGACCCCCCTAACACAGAGACCCTGCTCAGAGCCGGCCTCAGACACCCCCCCCAGACCCCCCCAACACAGAGCCCCTGCGCAGAGCCAGCCACGGACACCCCCCCCCCAGACCCCCTGGCTGGGCTGGAGGCCTCCCCGCATCGTGGAAGACCTTGCTGTCTAAGGGGCCTCTTGAGCCGTCTCTACCCCAAAAGACGATGCTATTCAAAGCTCCCGGAGTCCCCGACTCGTGCCGGGAGGACTCTCTGGTCAGTCTGCCTGAGACACATACCCGAGCCAGCCCGACCCACTCGAAGGCAGGCTCCGCAGCCGGCACGCCGCCTTTCCTACCGCTGCCCGGGCGTCCACGGGGAGAAGACTGAGCCCTCCTCCTCGCGGGGGGCCCCTGAGCCCCGCGCCCGGCACCGTCCTGATCTAGAGGCTGTCTGGAGGCCTGGGTGAGGCCACCGAGACCGCCGGAGAGACTTCTAGAGAACGGGGCTGCCCCCACCACCATGTCTCCCCAGGGGAGTTGGGGCCCACACCCGGGGCCAAGGGCTGGCCGGAAGGTTCCAGGAACTGCGAGCCGGCTAAGGGAGGCGGGTGTGTCACACAGGCAGAGCACCGGCTTGGGGGGGGGGGGGGCGGGTGCCGGTCCTCACCACAGCCCAGCAATGAAGACGCAGAGAAGCAGGCAGGCAAACCGCACACCGGCTTGCCAGGGCCCCTCCAGAGCGCCCTCCCCCTGCAGGGGTGCTGGGAGGGCCCCCCCAGGGCTCAGGACTCCCTCTCCAGGTGTGCCCAGCTGTGCCCCCCCCCTCCCCTGCTAGCAGGAAGCCCCTCCTCAGATCAGGTCACGGGTTCCGCCAGGGCAGGGGCTCTGCGGAGGTGCTCCGGGTCACGCTGAGGGGACCCCTTGCCAGCCCCCGGGAGGCCTCGGGGGACTCCGGACCCGGGGGACCCAGCTGAGCGGGAAGCCCGGGGTCCTCCTGCCGGCCTGCGAGGTTCCCTCCGCTCCGCAGCTTCGTGGAAGAGGTCTGCCGGCACCAGGACACCTGCCGGGGCCTCAGCCTAGACGGTGAAGAGAAACTGCACCGGGGAGAAGATTGAAATGAACGTCCTTTGCTGGAAAAGGCAAGGAACTACAGAGCGTGCGAAGCAAAATAACCCAAATACCATGCGCTTTCTCCCGTGTGCAGAAGCAGGGGAAAGAAAACAAAGGCCAACAAGGTGGCCAGAGTTAGAGAGGTGTTGCCAGGGGTGGGCAGGGAGGGAGAAAGGGGAAGGGCGGGAGGAAAAGAGTAAGGTGGAACAAGACACACTACGTGCATGTTTGGAATAAACATGCAAACACACTTTGTACAATTAATGCACACGAATTAAAAATCAAACATCATATGTAGGGCCTGTCTGAGGTCCAGAGATACAGCCTAGCAGCTGAGGATCAACGCTGGGACCGCCAACACATGAGCGTGCCACGGTGGAGCCTCGACACTGCAGTGCGTCTCCTCGGATACAGAGAACAGCCCCGCGGAGGCCGGGAGGCCGGGCATCACGGGCGGAGGCCGGGAGGCTGGGCCCCACCACCAGGACCACGTCACCTCTAGATCCCACTTCCCTCAGCTTTCAGAGCACCGGTGAGAAGAACCACAGTCATGACACTCTGCTCCCTTGAGAAGCCTAAAATAAACTCACGGCCCCAACTCTCCCTAAAGTATTCACGCACCAGAGATTGGCCCAGAACCTAGGCACGGAGCTCCACGGAGGCTCGGAGACGGGGTCTTCTTCACTGGCTGTGGCGACACACATTCCGCTTTGCGGGGTGGCTCCTCGATTCCCCCCACGGTGACAACCCCCCAAGAGAAGCATCTTGGAGAGGGGAGATGCGAGCCGGCTCTGGGTCAGTTGGCTCCTTGGTGGGGCGTGGTTCCACAGGTAGACTTTCTGAACGGACTACAGAATTTCAATCACAAGCAATCCTAGGCTGACTTGCTTTCACTCGGACTCAGTGCCCTTCCTGCGGAGTGGGTTACTGTGAGGATGAAAGGCCAGTCAGGTTTCCAGCGGAGTGGGTTACTGTGAGGACGAATGGGATCTCAGGTCTGGTGGATTCTGAAAGGATGAATGGGGATCTCAGGTTTCTGGTGGAGCGGATTACTGTGAGGATGAATGGGACCTGGGGCTGGTGGAGTAGATTCTGAAAGGATGAATGGATCTCAGGTCTGCTGGAATGGATCACTCTAAGGATGAATGGATCTCTGGTCTGGTGGAGTGGATTACTCTAAGGATGAATGGATCTCAGGTCTGGTGGAGTGGATCACTCTAAGGATGAATGGATCTCTGGTCTGGTGGAGTGGATCACTCTAAGGATGAATGGATCTCTGGTCTGGTGGAGTGGATCACTCTAAGGATGAATGGATCTCTGGTCTGGTGGAGTGGATCACTCTAAGGATGAATGGATCTCTGGTCTGGTGGAGTGGATCACTCTAAGGATGAATGGATCTCTGGTCTGGTGGAGTGGATTACTCTAAGGATGAGTGGATCTCAGGTCTGGTGGAGTGGATTTTGAAAGGATGAATGGGATCTCAGGTTTCTGATTTGGCTACACAGTTCCTCTTCCCCAGCCCGGAAGCTTAGAAGCTTCCAGGCTCTCTCAGTAGGCCCACACAGATCACTACTCTGTCATCATCCCCCTTCCGTCTAGAGGCCACAATGCATGCCAGACAGCTGTGGGGCCAGTGCGGCCTCACTGACGGGCACCATGTCTACACAGCTGGTTTGGCAGAGATGATTCCGGGGCTCCAGTGAGACTCTGAAGAGAACCTCATTTTGCTGAGATGCACACTCAGCCCTGCGATCTTGTCACAGTAGAATTGTGTAAATTAGGAAAGGGGAAAGTAGGGTAGCAAGAGACAGCACAATCCCGCCCATCCACCGATCGCCAGCAAACGGGGAGAAGGAAAGCTTCTGAAAGTAGGTCCAGCCATCTTAACGGGTGCCGTCCTTAAAGCTATGGCCGAAGCGCAGCCACACTCGTCGGGCTCAGGGCCCCGGCCAGTCCTGAAGGACTTCAGCACACCCCCCCGAGCCACGGCCGGGAACGACAGCTTACGCCTTCGCTTCAGCGCCCATCTCCACAGGCCTGCGAGACACACACAAGCGCACAAGCAGGCAACGCCATTTAAGACGCCAACAAACAGCGGAAGCAGCCGGGCGGCTAGGGGGGTAAGACTGAGATCCTGGGAGGGGAAACAACGGCCACGTTGAAGGGAGAAGCTGCTCCGGTCACGGGGTGCGGCCGGCGGAGCTCGTGACACAGACACCCCGGGGCCTGGCGTCCCTGGGCTCGGGGGCCGGTCGGGAGCGGGTGTCACCCCCGGCGTCCCGCGGGCCTGCGCCATCACGGAGGCTCCGGAAGCCCAGGAGAAGCGGCAGCAGGCGCCCTGGGGACGCGGGAGAGAAACCATCTCAAAGCCATCGGCACCCAGGAAGCGAGACCCCCCCGGTCCACAGGACGGCGGGCAGCGGGGGGCCACCGGGGGGGGGGGAACCGGCGTGCAGCCAGCCCCCGAAACACGGCAGGCGCCGCACACGGCCACGGCCCCCACGCTCGCGCCCCGCACGCCCCCCGCTCACGCGGAGCCCCTCGCCGCCACCCCGGCCAGGCGGGAGCTCTGTGCCCGCACGTCACAGAGCAGGAAACTGAGTCCCAGAGGCACCCGGGGGGAGGGGGGGAGTCGGTCCCTGACGAGGCTGAGATCTGAGCTCCGCTCGTGAGCTCCTGTGGCCTAGGCGAGCCAGTGAACGTTCTAGAAGGCTCGTATCACTGGGTCTTTCTCTTTCCTGGAGTCACTCTCGCTGTCGAGAGCTCAGATCTCAGCCTCGTTCCTCCTTTGCGATGCTGAGGCCACGTCTGTTCTGCTCTTCGCAATGAGCAGGAACTTCTCCGAGTCCAAGTCAGTTGGAGAGGGGGCAGCGAGCCCCGCCGCCTGTTCAAGGCCTTGGTCCAGCAGCGTCCGACGGCTTCCTCTGGGTGCAGCTCACTGCCGTTTATACGGGGCGGGTGTGAACACTGAAATGGACGTTCCCACCTCCAGTCCTTCCTGCGTCAGGTGCCGCGGCCATTTTTCTGACAAGCTCTTGAGTTTTTTGCCCACGCCAGTCTCAGAGCCCAAGGTCCAAGTTTCAGTACATGGTTGAGGGAAATGGAAGCGCTCGCGGGGTGTAAAGGCCTGCCCCCCCCGCCCCCCCGCGCCTGGAGCCCCAGAGCGTGCTGGGGTGACGGGAGGACAGAGGCGGGAAGGCCTGTCCTGCACTTCCGCCGATGTGGGGTCCCCCAGGACAGCACCGAGGGGCCCGGCGTCAGGGGCCAGGGGCCCCCGAGAGGTGGGTGGCGAGTTCGTGGTTGCTGCCCTCAGGCAGGCCGACGCCGCAGACGGAGAGCTGCAAGGGTGACTCTGATGCGGTGGTCGCCATGGGGACGGGCCTGCTTCTAGAAGAGACCCCTGCACCCGGGGAGGCTGCGCCCCCTCTGCCCGGCTCCCCGCCCGCTCCCCCTGAATTCCTGCGAGAGGAGCTGGCCCTGGAGACCGGAGAAACAGCCCCGAGCTGCTCTAGCCCGGAAGCCATCGAGAGAAGGAGGTCAACCTCCATGCAAATGACGCTCCTCCAGGAAAAGAGCTGCCGTGAGGAAGGGCAGGGAACCGAACAGACGATCGGCGATGTCTCCCGAGAGGCTGAGGAGGCTCTCGCGCATACACATGGAAGAGCTGATATGAAAAATAACTGGACATGTGACCATGGAAACAGAGGAGACCCGGCGAGGAGGTTTCAATAGCAGGAACGGTCGGAGGGGAGGTCAGTCCCTGAGCGGAGAGGTGGAGGTTTGTGGCGGTAGCCTGTCTCCTGTGGCCGCAGTGAATTCCACGAGGCCGAGACCGGGCAGGCCTCTCTCTGGTCAGGGCCTCCTTCGTGTGGCTCTGTGGTGGAGGATGTGTGAGAAGAGGAAATGTCAAAGAGAAAGTCAGGGGCCCGGGGCCCCACAGTCCCGCTTGGGAGCACACATTCCCCGTCACCTGAGCCTCCACGAGGGGCTGCCCGGAGGAGGTACACACATGTCGCACATCTAGAAGACTCTGGGGACTCGAGCTTCCAGCACACGAAGCCTTGGCACACCAACCACACTCAAACCACAGCAACTCTCCCTGCCCCTCAGAAAGAAGTTCAAAGGGAGAACCAAAGAGGATTCGACGGGAAAGATGGGGAGACGCGAGATGTGGGTCTCTGCGTTAATAGACGGGAGCAGAGAACCCGGGGAAGGTTTGTTACCTAAGGAGCAGGATCTCGCCTGGGGAGGCTCCGCCGGTTACGCCCACACCCGACACAACTTTCCATCCCAGATGTGGCTCTGCCAAAGCTCACAGGAAACCAGACTCACGTCAAAACCAGCCGGCTTCCCGCGGTGCACTGCGGCTTCCCACGGTGCACTGCGGCTTCCCACAGTGCACTGCGGCTTCCCAACAGTCGGACTGTCCTGACACTTGTTGAAGACTTCACTTGCACTGATTCTCACTAGAAAAATGATCTCAGCGCTTAAATTTGATCCGAGCACAAAGGCAAGGTCGAGATGTTTTTCAGATTCAGATTTACCAAGTTTACCAAGAAATAAATGTGAAGGAGCTCACTGCAAACATGTTCCAGCAAAACCAGAAGCAGAAAGGAAAAGAAATGCAGGAAAAGAATACAGACCATGACGAAGTAGCTCAGGAAAATGGTGGGTGAGACTTAGTTGTTGAGAAAACGGTTGGAGAATGTGAAGGTAATTGCTAAGAAATTCCCCGCCTTTTTTTTTTGGGGGGGGGTGGCAGTGCTGGTGTTTGAATAGGGACCTTCTGCCAACTCAGCTTGTTTGCTCGGCTGCTGCTCCCATGAGCCACGGCTCTGGCCCTGATTTTTTACTGGCTATTTTGGAGATGCAGTCTCACCGACTTTTCTGTCCCGGCTGGCTTTGAACCCTGATCCTCTAGATCTCAGGCTCCTGAGTAGCTGTGATTTACAGGCATGAGCCTCTGGTGCCCCGCTAAGAAAGAAAATACTTAATAGAAAACTAAGAATAACCCTGCCAATAAAATTCTGGATAATGTTTGATAACTGAGGAGGATCAGAAGGTATAAATAAAGAAAATGGAATTCTCTGGGAGAGGAGAGAAACAGAAATCAAAATGCTCCACAGCTCAGCAGCAGCTCAAGAAATCCATACCCAAACCAAGGCCGCGTGCGTTCTGGACAGTCAGACGGGAGCCTCCGGACGCACGCTTTCTCAGCGAGACAGACAGGCCAGGAGGGGCTCCCTCCAAACAAGAGCCCCCGGAGGGAGGAGAAGCCCAGGAGTCCAGAGACAGAGACTGCAGGGAGTCCAAGCCCAGCCTGCGGCCCGGCGGGGCGGGAGACCAGGGCTCCTGGAGACATGGAGTTATGGATTTCCTGATCCGGTCATCGCCTGGAGGGCGCGGTGGCAGATGGGAAGCTGGAGGAGCTTGTGTCAAACACACCTGAAACGCGGGCACAGGAACGGAAGTGGGAATTGAATGCTGTTTTCCATTGTAACAGCGATTTTTCACTTTTGATAAACACGTCACCTTGATCCAAACAGCAGATGAAAACCAAGCCCATTACGGAGTGAACACATTAATTCTGTCTATTATTCCCTGTATCATCAGCTGCTCTTAAGAGAAATGATTCTGCAAACATTTCTCTAGACATTTATCAAGCTATCCCTACGCAGGTAGCCAGCACACGAGAGCCGAGGAGAGGGAACCAGCGCCGGAGAGGCTGGCCGGAGAGATGGGCCGAACCGAGTCATTCCTAGACTTGGGTGTCAAGAGACGGGGGCTGGGGGTGGGCACCCAGGACCCGCGGGGCAGAAGCTAATATGTAGAGAAGCCTGGCGTTCTTCTGTCTAAAACAACAGGTGGTGGCCTCCAAAGAGACACTCCGTTTCCAGAGAAAAGAGCTTGCCATTCCTGGCCAGACTTGGTTGGTAAGGATGAGGGTGTGTCCAGATAAAGGAAGATGAGCGTTCCAGGGCTTTTGAGATTAAATCACACCTGAGAAAGAGTCACACGCCACGCACAGAATAAAGCGCCTGCGCCTTCAGCCTCCACCCGCTGTGAGAGGCTCAGCGGTTCCCCTCCCGGAGGGTGCGTCTGCCTGCTTTCTCCTCCTAATGCCATCTATTTTTAGGCGCTGCCAAGTAAAAAAGGACGGCACTTAGTCCTGAAGCTCAGAGGACGGTGAAGTCGGTGGTGTCGCCATCCTAATTTCTACCTTGTTTTTCCCCCCAGCAGCCATGGCAGGCAGCTGCAGCTCGGGCTGAAATATGCCCGGCAGGCTAGTCTCAGAGCCTCCCCACCACGCAGAATGCTGTTTTTATGGGGAAATGTACTTCTATGAAAGTAATTGAATTACAAATAAAGTGTTAAGACAAAAACTGTTTTTAATGAGGGATTGCATGTTTGTACAAGCATAGTTTTATGTAATACAATGCATCTGCAGGCCTTGGGGACAACGCTTATAAATGATCTCGTCCTCTCAATGCCCTGTCAGCGCATCTGCACCCCTCGCTCTACAGCTCAGGGTACAGAAAATCCTCCCCTGCCCCGCAGCACACAGGCAGAAAGGGGGAGCGCCTCCCCCAGGATGGATGGTTCTGCAGGGGCCCAGCTCCAACCACAAAACCTCAACCTCAGGAACAAAGCTGAAGTCATCGTTACACAAACGTTCTGATCTCTAAGTCAGCATCTGGGTGTGCCCAGGAGATGCCGGAGCTGTCGGTGCTCTTTTGTGGCTTGCCTTCCCTTCATCTCCACCTCTCACTACCTCGGTACTCCTCCTCAGTACTCCTCCTCCATCCCTCTCAGTGCTCCTCGGTTCCTCAGTACTCCTCCGAAGTACCCTCCACACTTCATACTCCTCAGTACTCCTGCACCCTAACATACCTCTCTGGATGTTAACGGGCCCGGGCACTTTAAGGGTACATCAAGTAACTAATGGAACAATGATCCCGGTATCAATCAATGCAGCAATGAGAATGGGAACAAGATGTCAACATGCTCATTATAATGCTCTATGTGCAATTATTCTTTTTGTTCCTCTTTTATCTCCTTCTTAATGTTTCACAGCAAACTAAATAGCTAAGAAATTGCAAATGCTGAACAGCACATAATTCTTATTATTATGGTTAATTAAATAACACTCTGTGTGACATATCATGGTAATTATCCCTTCCCCTCATCTTCTTTTCCTGATAATTTAGTTCCTACATTTCTGAACTATTGACTTTAATAAATAGTTGTTTTAATGGGGTCTTCTAAAAATGCAAGTGTTGTTGATCAGCTTCCTTTAAGCTTTGTTTCAAAGATAATGTCTATCCCAGGTAATTTAAGGATGATTTAATGTGAGGTCCAACATTTCTTGGCAAATAATTGGTAATGTAGTGGATCTGTTCAGTGGTTATCTGAGTCCTAGGGACACATATTTCCTTAAATACTTGTTTGTGGTCCATCGCAATCCTATCGGCTTTGCTGTGCAGTCTTGGCCCAGCCTGGCCCGCCAGCTGAGATACAGCAGGGCCCCCATGCTGTTGGGGTCCTGAGAGTGGAGCCCAGGGCCGGCGAGCCGTCGCAGGCCGTGCTCCGAGACCATCAAGGCCCTCAGCAACTCCCTCTCTTGCTTCTCCTTTCTGGGACAAGGCCTTGCTAAGTTGCCAGGATGGCCTCAAGTTCTCAGTCCCCCTGCCTTAGCCTCCCAAGGGCTGGGAAGGCAGGCTTGCTACCAAACCCACCGGCAGACGCTCCTCTTTGGTGAAGCTGTTCTTGCGCTGGGCCTTCTCCAAGCTTCCTGCCGCCACACTCGGCTACAGAGCCAGGTTTCCGGTTCTGTTTCCACAGCACACCCCAAGGAAGATACCCGGGCTTTGCCGCGAAGCACCGACACTTGCGACCTAGACCCAGGGTGCGTCTAGGGGTTGCATAGACCCAGTGTGCGCACCCACCCTTCCTCCCCAGGGGGAGGCTTCCACTGAGGAGGAAGAAAAGGAAATGTTCTGAATGAGGACTTTGCATGTATCAGAACGTATGACTTGAACCTCGAACTGTGACCTGCAGGACTGCAGCCGGAACAGGCTCCCTCCCTCCTCAGTGCCCGGAGGCTGGGATTCCCGCACAAAGCCTGAAGCAGGGTTCAGTTTCCACACCTCACATCCCATCGGCTGGGGAACAGAGCAGAAGGACCTGGGCAGGAAGGAATGCAGGAGCATGGGGGCCGAGGGGGTCGGGGGGCTGAGGGCCCCTGGGCGCGGGCCTCCCAGGCCCTTCCCTCCCCACCCCTGCCTCCCGCCCGCTCCGACAGGCCACAACAGCCCACTTGAAAGCACCTCTTCATCCGTCGCCGGCTCCGCTTACCGTCCCATTTCCTATTTTATATCTGTGCTCTGCTTACCGTCCCATTTCCTATTTTATATCTGTGATCGGGACGCTGTTCTGAACGTCGTAACAGGGAATCGCTGGGTAAACGGCAGGCCTAGGATGTTTTGAACTGGCCCTGCAATCTCTGGTGCATAAATTAACCTGGATACTTGGTTGCAAGTGCCAATGTGTTTAGAGACATCAATGGCACTGGCGCCGAAGAATAACTCCCTTTCAGAAGAGACGCAGCTTGTGTCGGATTCCCGAGCCTCTGGTCTTTCAGTGGACTCTTGTAAGCCAGGGACGTGGTAAACCTTCCCCATTGATCTTTTTATTCTACGACTCATAAAAGAAAATGCTAGACTCTTCCATTATTTCCTTTCTTCCTCTCCCATCCCTTCTCTCCATCCACCCGGCCTCTTGTAGTGGTCATTAGAAGCGGAGGACCGCACTTCTGCCTTTTAATTGGCTGTTTAACAGGACAGTGTTTGAAAGCAATTAATGGGGAAAAACATTTTTGTCCCATTTTATCAATTGGTCTTCAAGAAAAATGCCTGCCCAAGGTAATGATTCTGTGTGAGCCAGGAAACTGTTGTCCTTTTTAGTTTTTCCCATGTCACAATTTATTCATTTAATTCAGCTCTCCAAAATTACTGCCCTGCCAATTATCTCTGTGTGGGTGGAAAATGAGTTCGGCCTACTTCAGTTTTCCCTTCATCTGATGCCTGCTCCGGGCTTTTCTTCTGAGCCCGAGCAATGCGCGAGGCGAGAACAAGGGGTGGAGTGGTCGGACTGGCCTTTTAGTACCTGTGAAGGGGCTCCAACAAGCGGCCCGCAGACAATGGCGCGTTGTGTCTGGTCGTGTTTATTTTGTCCACAGTGTCCACTTCACACACACCCAGGCGACAGATGAATAGTGGATTAGCCCCACGCCTTCACCTTATTGAATTCGGTAATTTGCAGCAAACAAATAGGGCTAACTAGTTAGAATATGAAATTAAAGAGTCTCTGCACCCCCTTGTCATCCCACAAGTCACAGTCACGCTCCACTGGCAACCGTGCAGACGGACCCACCGACGGCAGGCTGGTTCCCGTTGGAGGGCCCCCCCCGCCCCCCACCCCATGCGTGTGTGTAGAGAGGGAGGCGCAGCCCCATCTTCATGCGGGAAGACATCGAGTCAGCGCTCTGTCCTTTCCATATTGAAGTGCTCCGCCATCCCAACGATTACAAAACCTGTCCCAGCGCTGCGAAGAACAGATGTAGAGACGTGAACACGGCTGCCTTTAGTTTCACACCTAGTCGCTTTGTTGATCACAAGAATGTCTTTATGACAGACACAAAATGGGGGTGTTGTGCGCGTGGTGTCAATGGACAATAGTGCAGAAGTTCACACACGTGAGCGTGCATACACACACACACACGCACGCACCGCTACAGCCAGTGGCCCTGCACCTACTTTGGAATAGCTGGTAGAGATGCTATGGAAGGCAGCATGAAGAATAACTTACCAACGCGTATTTCTGCCTCCAGTAGTCTGGTTGTGCACAGTCCTATTCACATCTGTCTTTAATAACTTCAACAACCCATTCATTCTAAGCATGCTTCTCAGCGTAACCAGAATGTGGGCTCAATTTCCCACCCCAACCTGATATTATCCAGTGTTCTGCAATAAAAGGAAACAGAAAGGAGAAACTCTCTGAAAGGGGAAATGACAGGTCTTACATATGATTATATATACTCATCAAAGTGAAATTTTTTCAGAGGCATAAAATTTTAATTTATTCAGATTTGTGTGTGTGTTTGCGTTATACAGTTGGTTTACTCTATATTGTCTTATAAGTATCGCTGTCTCATTGGTTGACCCTTTGCCCTTTGTCTCACCATTTTGATGTTCCCCTTCCCCTCCCTAACTAAAATAAACATATATGTAATACCTAGAGACATGTGTAATGTGGTTCAAGTTGTTCAACTGTTGGCAATACTTTTTCTTTTGCTTCATCCCTGATAGTTCCCATCCCTATATGTTCTAGTTCTCTAATCTTCTCTTTCATGATTTCCAATCTTCTGTCTTCCTGCCCAGAGTAGTTTTCATTTCAGATACTGTATTCTCTGTCCCTATATATACTTAACTTTTTGAGCATACAGGACACAGTCATACCACCTATTTTTAAGGTTGAGTGTAAATTCTATTATCTGCACTAGTAATTTGTTATTGGTTGATTCTCTTTCTTATTGTGAACTTTCTTTTCCTGCTTCTTTGTATGGATGGTAACATTTTATTGTCAAATATTATGTTTTACCTTGTTGGATGGTAGATGTTTTTAACTGCTAAGTGTATACTCTTGAAGTTGTCCTGGAACACATTACTCTGGAGTAATTTGAATGTGATGTGCCTGTGTAATTAGCTTCAATACTCCTTATGTTGGAGCTTATGGAGCTGGGATTGCAGCTGCCACACATTTTAGGAAATTCTGGCTACTATCTTCTCAAATATTGTTCCACCT
The DNA here is from genome assembly GCF_023159225.1 of Perognathus longimembris pacificus. NCBI lineage: Eukaryota > Metazoa > Chordata > Mammalia > Rodentia > Heteromyidae > Perognathus > Perognathus longimembris. The sequence goes on from NC_063162.1 coordinate 153,029,668, forward strand.
CCCCTTTGGGTCCCTCTGATGAGTGTTGAACCCATGTCACGGCTCACCAGTACCCTGGGTGAGTGCTGGAATCTTCTTGCCTCCCTCTGGATCCTTGGGAGAGTTTCTACTCGAGTGTTCCAGTTCACAAGTCCTTACCTTTACAGCATCTAACCCGCCGCCCGGGGCTTCCCGTGCATTTTCCACCTCGTACGTGGCAGATGTTACCTCTAGCAACTTTGGGTGGGTGTTTATTCCTCTAAAGTCTCTACATAAGCTCTACATAAGCTTTGGAGTTGGGCTTCCGGGCTGCTCTCACGCCTCCTCTGTGCTGGTATCTGTCCGGTGTGGGTGGGAGTTGATAGATTGGTTACTCTCGCCCCACGCATCTCCTCATCTGCTGCTCTGTATTCCTGGCCACGGGGACCAAGTGCCAATTGCCGGGCGCAGCCTTGTCAAGTGTTGTACCTTTCTGTGTTCCTGTAAATCTTCTTGAACTTTACTTTGGAATGCAATTAAGTTACTCGCAAATTATCTGAGTCATTTGGCTCCTGCATTTCAATTTACTTATGGGGTGATTCTGGCGTGGAGCTCCAAGTATGCTCATTATTCTTCTTTGCTGATTCAAGGTCTTCTTGGATATCCGGCCTACTTTTTCTGGAACTAGGAATTTTTCCAGTCGGGCTGGCGGAGCAGCACTGCGGGCCGGGCCGGGCCGGGCCAGTGAGAGCCCGGGTGCTGCTTTCTCCTTGCTGGGAGGGAGCACTTTCCCAGCAGGCAAAGCTGTCAGGATCCTGTGGAATGTTCTCTCAGGCTCGGTGCTCCTCCCTCTTCTCTCTCTCCCCTGTGGTGCTCTGAACCATGGACACTGGCGCCAACCACTCCACTCTCCGTATTCCGTAGCTCCTTTCCTTCTACTCACTCTAGGCCGCCCCCAGCTACCTGTGCCAGAGCCAGGAACTCTCCAGAGGTCTCTAGGGCTATCACCAGGCCCAAACACCACACTACTGTTTTCCCCGCCCCCATTTTGGGCAAGAACAAATAATTTATTCTCTCTCCTTCATTTTGACAATAGGGAAAGCCCACAGGTTCTTGATAATTCTTGTATTTCCAGATGTCCACTCATCTCTCTGATCGCATGCTGTCTCATTAGTCTCAGTGTCACTACGTCTGTTTCACAATCTCTGTGTGGTTCTGGTGTAGGTCACTCTGCTGGTTGTCCTTCCCTAGAGCCTTCCTCTAGTGCCCTTTCCCCCGAGGCTCACCTCTGTTCTTGGGCATGACCAGGCAGCGTCTCCCAGCGAGGCTGAGAGGCCTCTCAACACCTCCTTCTCCAGCTGTGAGCGGAGGCCTCTCCCCGCCACGCGTGTCCCTCCTTTCGCGTACACCTGAGGAAGCGGAGCTCTCCCGGGAAGGACTCTGCCTGGTCTGTGCGGGTCCACGACCCCCTCATTTGTACTGGGAGAGGAGTAGGAGAGACCCAAGGGTGGACCCCCACCCGGACCTTCACGACCAACAGCCTGGCCCGTCTCCATCTGGCGCTGGGAGCCTCTCCGGCCTGGCTCCCTCAGGTCTGGACCCCGCCCCATTTTCCCTTCCAGGTCAATGGTGATGGCGCCGTGAGTCTCTGTGGTGTGACAATCTCGCAGTCCGGCTCTGGCCCGGGACCCCCGAGTTTCTCTTCACCCCATCCAGACTTGCCTTTCTCCTGTGCAGACAACTTAATTATTAAACTGCACGATTCTGTCGAATTTTAATTCTAAACTTTTATTCATGATCCTAACTCCAATTGGCAATCAGCAGATGGAAAGTGTTCCAATTAGGAAAAAATCAAATTAATTCTTTTTTTAAATAAAGAGTTTGAAAAACTACTTATTCCATACTCTTGGGAAGTAGAAATTAGGTGGAATTCTTAAAATGAAAGGGACAATTATATCTCCCTCATTTATATATTTATGTCATCATTATCTCTCTTTTTTACTAAAAAAAAAAAAAGCCCAGGAAATCACTCGGGGTGGTGGGGGTCATTCTGTGCAACCTCCCTGCTGCAGGTCTGCTGTAACCCGAGCGCGGAAGCCTCAGCAGTCCAGACCTCGGCGATGGACGTTAGGAAAGACAAGAGGGGGTGCCTCCAATCCTGTTCCCCCCGCGTCCACCCAGGCCGGAGCGCGAGGGTGCACGCAGCGTGGGCGCTGCTGTGGGGTCCCCCCGGGGCCTGCGCGGCCCTGGCGCTGAGCGGGGGTGGGCCTCCCTGGCCCTTGGGCTGGAGAAGGCTGGTGGAGTCATCTGGTACAGACGCTCACCTCGTGCTTCTCATTGGCTGCCTGCAGCTGTCTTCCTCTATTGAAAATTTTGTATGGCCCATAATGATGTTATAAATATCCAAAGTTTATTTTTTTTTCAACTTCATCGCTACATTTAGAAATAGAAGAGATGAGTGGGATCAAAGTTCCTTATACACATTTATAGAAATATTATGATGAAGTTTCTTGCTATGTACAATTTAATATATACCGATTGAAAAAAGAGAAATAGAGCCTGCTGGGAGTGGCTAATCCTAGCTACTCAAGAGACTAAGACCCAGACGACCAGAGTCTGAAGCTAGACAGGCAGAAGATTTTGTAAGGTTCTGTGTCCATCATAAATCAGGGCTAGAGGCATAGCTCAAGAAGGAAAGAACCAGATAACCAAGCAAGTCAAGCAAGCCTGAGGCCCTGAGCTCAAACTGGGGAGAGGGAGAGAGAGAGAGAGAGAGAGAGAGAGAGAGAGAGAGAGAGAGAGAGAGAGAGAGGCAGGCAGGCAGACAGACAGGCTAAATAGTTACGTGACTCTGAAGCAACTGAATAAAGAAATCAAGGCACTATTGCCTTCTCCATGCCAAGTGAGTATTGGAATAATCTCGGTATTAACTACAGAAGAGACCAGGAGTTGTGTTTTTTTAATAGTGGAGATTATGGTAGTTTTAAGAGCTAAAGAAGAATTAAGAAATAAGTGTAGAATAAGGCTTCCAAATACTAGTAACAAAAACATGTGTCTCCCGTCACCTGGATCCTTAGGAAACTGTGAGTGAAAGCGCTTCTGCTGGAGGCGCTGCTGGCCAGCAGCTGTGCACCTGGCTGCCTCTGGTGCGATCCACGGCACGAAGGGCGGCGCCTCACGCTGACCTACGCCTCCGTCCTCGGCCCCGGGGGCTCAGGTCCCCACCTCGCCGGCCCCTCAGGCCCGGGTCTGAAGCTACGGCTCCATTGTCCGTTGGCCTCTGCCCCTCTCTGAGGGTCCTGAATTAAAGGAGCTCTCTGGATGCAGACATTCAGTCGGAGCAGAGCCCACTCTCGAATCAGAATCGGATCTGACGTCCTCGCTACACGGTCCCTCGGAACATTTCTGGAAATTCCTCCTCCCCAGCTCCCTTCTAAAAGCCATTGGGCATGGACTTCCACTCCCCGGCCCGCACCCGGGGTGCTTCTCCAGATTCTCAAGAGGGAGAGGACACAGGCCTGGATTTTAGAATACTCACAGACTCACCTGAGCAAATGGAAAAGGATGCAAGGTAAGAACTCAGCTTTATACAAAGGAGTGAATGACACGACAATGATCACCTCAAGAAAAACATCAAAAAACTGTTCACTTACTCTCTGGATCCCACAGAAAGGTCACTGCAACGAGGTGGAAGTCCTGATGTCTATGGAAGGAAAATGAGTAGCAGCGGGAGTACAAAGTCTAGAAGGGGAGAAACAAAAGGACACTGTGAGCAAGAGCCCTGAGCTCAAGCCCCGGTACCACCACCACCACCACCGGCACCACTGGCACCACCGGCAAGGAGAAGGTTCACCACTGAGAGGTTCCAATTCTTTGTGATGCACCACATCACAGCTAGACAGCCAACAACAATAAACCCTCAGGCAAATCGCCAGAATAATGCAACTAGGTCCAACAGGAAAAGCCAGGAGATAGATCCAAAGGAGGCAGAAAAAGAAATAAAAAATGAACAGAGTACAGATATGAGGATACTCAGAGGAAACGTAGCAAAATGGCAGACTTCTACGTACAATGTCAACCACACATTAACTATGAAGGGTCCACACTGGGATAAGAAGACTGGAAATGCAACCTCTACCGAATGGCTGGCCAATATTGGACAAGAGGCCAAAATAACTCTGTGAGGGAAGGATGAGAAAACTGGGCATTGACATATAGATGATGAAACTCACCTTACCCTATACCATTTATAAAGTTAACTCAAAAGAGATCAAATGCCTGAATGGAAGAGCTAAAGGCAAGCAGACAAGAACAATAACAAAACCTCGTAGCATTTGGTTTGTTAATGGTTTCTTACATGTTATACCAAAAGCATTTTAAAAACTGAAAAAGAAGTCAACAAATGGGTATTCATCAAAAATTTAAAGAAAACTTTTGTGTATCCAAGTCAGATAAAACATTTACAAGCGTCTACCTGGTAAGAGATGACCGTGTAGAATAAGCAAAGAATCTTAGAACTGAGCGCGCCCTTCACCTCGGGCAGACATACCCGAAAGACACAGGAATGGTCACAGGGCGCGGGGCTGGGCCTTCAGAAAGCACAAAACCACACCACCAGCGACTTGCAGCCTCTTGGGAGCTGCCATGAATTCAAAGTGCTGGCAAGTCCGCTGTCGGCCATGGCATGGTGGCTCCTCTGCAGAAGGCTGAGAGGTGGATCCTTAGGACCCACCCCCCACCCCCGCGACTGCTCCCCTGCGCCCCGAAGTCGGGCCCCACAGAGTCTGCACACTCCTGCTCACAACAGATGCATTCCCAATAACCAAAGTCGGGAGCAAAGCCAGCGTCAGCAGGTGGATGCAGTAGTGCTGATTATTATTTTCATGGCCACCGAAGAGCGCTCCCCAGAACGTGGGCTTCCCACAGGCTTTGGTCTCCTCACAGTCAGGAGGGGAGGGAGGGCCAGGAACGAGGAGCATGCCGGGAGAGGATTCACGCCTGGTGGCATGTAAGCACATGTCTCGTCACTTTGGCCACACTCTTCTGGTTAGAAGTGAGCCACAAGCACAGCAAGGGCACCTCAAGATAGCGAGTGAGCAACTCGTCACACTGGCTGGCCAATCCTCCCCACTTACAGGCCTTAGGAGCACAAAGCGTGGTAGAAATATGACATCTAAAATTTCTGGCATTCCTCTCTCTCATGTTGACTTGCAAGTCAACATAAGGTCCGTAAAAATGTAAAAGATTTCAACAGTACAACCCACCCACATGACCTGACTTCACAGACATTCTAAAATATTCACTTTTCAAGAGTACTAGGGACATTTCCCAAGACAACCCACATTTTGGGTCATAAGACAGTCCTAAATAAGTATAGGAAGATTTTATTCCTACAAAGTATGTTTTCTGACCACAGGAAAGTTAAATTAGAAATTAATGGCAATAGCTAGAATACAGAAAGACTATTTAGAAGCCAAGTAGAACATCTCTCTATAAACAAACACAAATCTAGGGATGGAATCAAGTGGAGAAATTAGAAAATATTCTGAGCTGAACAAAAATGAAAATTCAACATGCTACCCTTTTGTCCAATTGATATGCACAAATAGAATAGTGACAGGAATATGAGACGGGGCTTGCTGTAGGGTAGGAGTGCCAGTGGCACCAGGAAGTTCAATGGAGAGGGCGAGAGAGGATGAGTATAATTGAAATATTGTATTTGCACAAATAAAGTATCAAAATACAACAGGGGAGCCTGTTGAGATTGCTTTAGGAGAGGGGAGGGGGATGAGAAAGGGTGATACAGGTGAATTTTCTCAGGATACATTGTGTGGGTATCTGGAAATATCACAATGAAGATCTACCACACCATTAGTGCATGCTAACAAAAGTGTTTTTAAAATGGTGTGGGATGCCACAAACACAGCCCTTACAGGGACATTTGTGGTGCAACATGTCAACCCTCAATGAATAAATCACATGTCATTGATCTCAGATTTTACTAAATAAACCAGGAAAGGGGGACTTAGAGACAAAAAAAAAAGCAGAAAAAAATCAAAGGTCAAAACAGAGAGCAATGCAGAGCAGGAGCTGCAACATTCATACAGATGTGACAGAGACTGGGAAGGAACTGAGCACAATTTTGCTAATCATGTGTGTCACATAGGTGAAATGAATCCGTGTCTCAAGAGACACTGTCACTGTCAGGTCTTACTAAGGAAAAAAGCAGCTGACTTGGAAACCTTGAACTCCATCAAAACTGCAGTTTGCCTTTGAAATCTTCCTTGGTGAAACTTCCCGGGCTCAGAAGACTTCACTGAGCAATTTGTGCAAAACCGAAGGAAAAACCAGTAGCAACTCCATGCTGACCGCCATGGACGGAAGGCAGGCAGGGCAGAACTCCGTCAGTAGAGTCATTATTAATCCTACAGCGAGATCAAGTGGTAGCAGCCAGTGCGGTGCATGGCCCTCCTCACCTTGGGTGCAAATATCCTTTTCCTCTTTTATTAGCTTGCATTATTCCAAGGGAGGCGTTTGCTGTTCCCTTCCTCACGTGGTTACAGCAGAGCTCCACCAACCTCGTGTTGCACTAATTCTTAATAAGCGACCTCGGAAATCAAGCTCAGCAGCATACAAAGATGATGGGGGACGAGGGAAGGTCGCTCAAGGTCGCCTTCACATTCAAGATCAGTCTATGTACTTCAGACTGTTGACAGAGTAAAACCCAAATTATATGACTATCCTGAAGGAAGAGCATCTGGGGAAAATGCAACAATCATTCATAACTGAAAAACAAAATCCTCAGACTAGGGAGAAAAAAAAAAAAAAAACCCAAGCCAATCAGGGGCACACAGGCAGAGCCCGGCGGGGGGAGCGGCCTCGGGGAGCAGAGCGGGCCCTGCCCGGCGGGGGGGGGGGGGGGGGAGCGGCCTCGGGGAGCACGCGGGCCTCGGGGAGCACGCAGGCCTCGGGGAGCACGCAGGCCGGCGCCGCCCCCTCGCAGACTCGGGCTGGGCGGGCGGGCGTCCCCTTGCTCCCTCCCGGGTATCCGCCTGTCCTTCCGGTGGGTCCTGGCCCGTGCAGAAGAGGAGGAGGATGAAAATCAAAATGGGAGTTAAACTCACACGCTGCCCAACCCCGTGGAATCTGGGACACACGGTGCTGGAAGTGACCTTCAGGACATTTCAGATGACCAGATCGTACTCCAGCGCGCCTCCGGGCGCCGGCTCTGCGCACGCGCGGGGCCTCCGGCACGCCTCGGGCGCCGGGTCTGCGCACGCGCGGGGCCTCCAGCGCGCCTGGGGCGCCGGCTCTGCGCACGCGCGGGGCCTCCAGCACGCCTCAGGCGCCGGCTCTGCGCACGCGCGGGGCCTCCGGCACGCCTCCAGGCGCCGGCTCTGCGCACGCGCGGGGCCTCCGGCACGCCTCGGGCGCCGGCTCTGCGCACGCGCGGGGCCCCCAGCACGCCTCAGGCACCGGCTCTGCGCACGCGCGGGGCCTCCAGCGCGCCTCAGGCGCCGGTCCTGCGCGTGCGCAGGACCCCAGCCTCGCCCCCTCCCTCCGCAGAGTCCACTCTGAGGGCCTCCGTGGGCCTCGTGACAGTGGCCGAAGACGCAGAGAGAACAAGAGAAGCGGGACAGGGTGCGGACAGCCAGGCGGCCCCCGCCGAGCCTGGAGCGCACCCAGAAGGGTGGGGAGCAGCGTGCTGCCCACACCGCCACCGCCACCACCGCGTGAGCCACCACGTGACCGCCGGCGGGGCACCGCGCAGAGGACGCCGGACACCACGTGACCGCCGGCGGGGCGCCGCGCGAAGCAGCACGCGGATCGACCCACAGCCTCGAGGCCGTGACCTCCCCTCCCCCATGGCGACCGTGCCGCCCAGTGCGCACGCGCCGCGCAGGGAGCACCCGGATGCTGAGCGCCTCTTCCCCGCCCGCCCCGAGCCCGTGCACGCTCGCCCGCCGGCGCCCGCTCGGCCGCGCCCTTCCTTCCGTGCTCCGGGCGCCCCCCTGTCCACCTGCACCCCACCGGGAGGCCCACGCACCGCCCTGACTCAGCAGATCCGGGACTGGTACGCACGCACACGGGCGTGCACGCGCACGCACGCACACGCGCACGTGGAGAAGAAGAGAGAGAAGACAAAGGAAAGGCCGGGGGGGAACTTCAGGGGGGAGGCTGAGCTCATGGCCATCCGCGCGGGAGGACACTGCCACAGCCCAGGCCTGCTCCCGGCGCCGCCCGGGGGTCCCGGCCCAGAGAGGCCCAGCGGGGGCCTGGGGGAGGGGGGCCTGGGGGAGGGCTTGGGAGGAGCCCAAAAAATTACAGGGTGGCCAGATGGATTCAAAGGGCGGTGATGATGGAGCCCCTCGTCGGCAGCAATCAACATAATTTATCTGCAAATCAGCAGCGAGGGGAGGTAGGGGGGCCAGGCACGCGGCTCGTGGGCGGCCGGTGTGACAGAAATTGTTTTTTAAACAGCTGCCCTCTGGAACTATTACCCTCTCACTGCCACCTGGGTTGATGGGGCCTTGATTGTCTATCAGGCCTGTGAGATCTGGAGTCCTGGGGACCCCGCTCTCCTCCCCACTCACGCTCCCTTTGTCCTCACCGTCGGTGCCCTGCCCGTCAACTTCCACCATGCCAGCCTCCGGCCCCGGCTTCCGGCAGGCCCCGCCTGAGGTGGCCAGGCGCCCCAGAAGCGGGCCCGGGAGGCGGGCAGTGCCCGGCCCCGTGTTCCCGGCTGGGGTGAGGGACGGTCCCCCGGGGAGGAAGCGGCTTTCCCCCGGCTGTTCCACAGATCCCCAGCTCTGCTCCAGGGCCAGGAAAGCAGGCCGAGGCACGCAGGGACCTGCCACGCCCGTCCATGCCCCCCTCGCCCACCTGTCCATCCCCCGGGACGGCGGCGTGAGAATACTCCTTCCCTCTCGGGGACGCCTTTGCCATAGAGGGGTCTGGAGTAAGGAAGTCTGCTGCACCTTGGGCAGTGGGGGGGGGCCCGGGCACTGCAGAACCATGGACGCGGCTGCCCCTGAGCTGTCATCTAGTTTTGGGGTCACCACTGTGGTCGCAGGCCCCGTGCCTTCTTTCCCCCACCCATTGTGAGCAGTGAGCACTGCAGGCTGAGTTGGGACCTGAGCGCTGTCCCCGGCCCTCGCCTGGCCCTTCCATTCCCGGCTAGTCCAGTCCCTCCTGTTCCCAGTGGGGAGGTCATCTCCCCCTTCTACAGGAATGTTCCACACTTGCGTGCCCAGGGCTCTGAGGGGCCCCCCGGGAGCGAGCCGCCGCTGCTCTGGGTTTGCCTGTCCGGTGCACTGGGTTTGGCTGGTTGATTGAAGCTGCACTGACTGGGCCAGAACAACAACAACAAAAAGGTTTGTTTCATTTTGTGTTTTCTGTTTTTTTGTGTTTGTTTTTTCCCCCCCTTGGATGAAAAGGTAAAATGTTCTCATCTTTATTGCATGGATTTAAAATCCCATGGTTCCTAAACTAGTGGCCAGGCCTGAGAACAGACTTCCTCCTCCCAGCCAGTGCAACTGGGGTGGAGGACCAGCCCGGGGGTGGAGGACCGTCCCAGGGATACATGACCATCCCAGGGGTGGAGGACCAGCCCAGGGGTGGAGGACCAGCCCAGGGGTGGAGGACTGTCCCAGGGGTAGAGGACCATCCCAGGGGTGGAGGACGAACCCGGGGGTGGAGGACCGTCCCAGGGATAGATGACCATCGCAGGGGTGGAGGACCAGCCCAGGGGTGGAGGACTGTCTCGAGGTTGGAGAACCAGCCCAGTGGCCCAGAAAATCCTCATCGTCCCTTCCCTTTTGAAGGAGAGCCGTGGGGAAGGCGCCGAGAGGGCGGAGCGCTCCCGGCACGTCCTCCTCTCCTCGCCTGCCTTCAGGCGCGGGCGGGACGCGCACCGAGGGGCTGGCAGGGCTCTCTCCTCCCTTTCCCGTCCTGGAACGCTGGTAAACTGACCCCGTGTGCCCGAGGTCATCTGAGGTCATGCCCTGGAGGGCGGCATACCAGATCTCGCCCCCCTCCTAACTCTTGGACGGGGTGGCAGTGCCTAACGCCTGCTACCCCGCGTCCTGAGACCCGTTCCCAAGGGCACCGTTGCCGACTCTTCTCGGTTGGCTCTGCTTTGAGACTCCACGTTGCACGTGTTCTTCGTTCGGTTTGTCCTGCTCTTGCGCTGGGCGTTGGCTGTTTTTCACGAGCTCTGTCTGTTGCATTTCCCGCTCTGCCATGTGGTTTCCCCCGTCTCACTGAGCTGTGTGGGGTTGCTGTCTTTCTCTAGAGGCTTCGAGCTTGGCCTGCCTCGGCCTGCCCCCGCTAGGTGACCGCCGGGCGCTGGGAGGGGCCGCGGTCGGGAGCCCTCCCTCCGTCCCGCCAAGTCAGGACCCCTGCTTAGAGATCGGCTGCCTCTGCCTGCTCACCCCAACATCCCACGCGGCTGGACAGAAGGACGTGCAGGCTCCTCCCCCCCCCCCCCGCAGCTGAGGACAGCAAGCGCCACACAGAACCCCACGGTGGGGGGGACTCCGCACACCCAGGCCAGCACCCCACCTCCGCGCAGCCCGCGCTGCGAGGTCAGCACTGAGGCCGGAGGCTCCACAGGTGCTTCCGGAACAGCCCATGCCAGCAGAGCGAGAGAAGACGGGGGGAGGGGACCCCAGCGGTCACCGGGGTGACTCGGAGCGGGAGTGGACGGAGAACATGGCTCCTGAAGTGGACAGACGGGAGGAGGCCGTCGCGCCGAGTGAGGCGAACCAGCCACGGAAAGCTCGTACCCGTGGAAGCCAGGACAGTCCAGGTCACAGAAGTCAGGGGCGGAGCCACGGGTGGGAGCACGGGGAGGTGCCGAGAGCAGAGGAGGGGGTGAGGAGCGGGGGAGGGGGGAGGCCAGGGGGAGGGGGAGGAGTACAAGAGGAGGTTGGGGAGAGGAGGGGGAGGTGGGGAAAGGAGGGGGAGGGGCGGGGGTGGGGAGGGGAGGTGGGGAGGGGTGGGGAGGTGGGGAGGGCAGAAGGGCGGGGGGAGGCCGGTGCTGCGCGCAGCTGGGCGGGCCACGCACTCTGAGGTGTTTGTTTACCGTGGGACCAATGCAGAATTGACGACGTCATTAATACATGTTTCCAAAGGCCTAAGGGACCGATTCTGAATTGTATCACCGTAACGAGCTACCGCCGTCTGGAGAGATGAATGTGCACCCCCTCGTCTGAGCACTGTCCCAGCGTAGATGTGTGTACTCGTTCACATGGACGACCTGATTCTGTATGGACTGGTTAAAAATAAACGTGGCAGTTTTGTTCGGTCGGCGTTCTCTCTACGGCTCTGTGTAAGGAGACTTACAAAGTACTGTGGTCAATGCCAGGTGCAGCTTTCACGTGACGCAGACATTTCTTAACATATTTGTATCCTTTTTTTTTTGCATTAATCCCTTAGAGTTATTCAGTTTACTGTTAATGCAAGATTATCAAAAGACCATTTATAACTCAGCATGCCGGCAGCCAGGGTTTAACTCCGCGGCTTCTGGAAGGGCACTGTAAGGAGCTATCTGCAGTGTGTGTGAACACTAGACCTACTCCAGCACACACACACACACACACACACACGCCCACACTGGGTTTTGTGTGGTTTAATGCTATAATCTCACTGAAAACAAGGCACCTGCACAAAATCAAAAGTCTCCAAGCCTGGGTCAATAGCCATGGAAGGTGGTGTTGGGACAGGTGCCGGGCGCGCCTTTGATCCTCCAGCCCCTTCCCAAGCGCCGGGCAGGCCTCGCCTCCCCTCCCTGCCATCTCGGTGCTCGGAGGCACGAGAAGGCTTCTCCTGGTGGTTTTCCGCCAGCGTTGCTCCATCGCACGATCGTGGGTGCACACATTGGAAAGGATGAAAAGAGAACTGGACATGCGCTCCACAAGAAACCCCGCCGCCCCCACGGGTGCACCGGGAAGCAGATGGCTGCCAGTGGACGTGGGGGGCGGGAGGACGGCCCGGGCTCGGCTGGGTTCTGCCGCAGCCTGCTGCGCGTGGCTGATGGCCGGGTTAAGAAGGCAAGCACTGGTTCTGTCCAAGTCCAGTCATCAGGAACACCTTGACCGGCGCCCCACGAGAGGTGAAAGGCCAGGGCGTACGTGCACAGGACCCGGGCGGTAGAGCCAGGCTCCGGAGGGGCGGGAGGCGGGGGCCCCCGGGGGCTGACGGGAACCCCAGGTGCCGCGGGCCCGTCCGGGCCCGCGGCACCCGGGCGGCCCCTGAGCTTCCGGGTCACAGGGCCCCTTGCCTTCCGACAGACGGCTAGAGACCCCACAGGACTGGAACGCGAATGTGGGCCACGCACACCGGCGAGGTGCCGTGTCAGACGTGAAACACACGCGGAAGGCACACCCTCGCCTCGACTGCACACCCACACACATCTCATTTCTCCGTGTGTCACAACGGCATGTTCTTCCAGGAAAGTTACGTTCCCCAAAACAAAAGCAAGCTGGCCGAGGACGGGGCACCGGTTTCTATCTTGAAGTCTGACCGAGCAGAGAAGGACGGATTCGCACGATTGGCCGAGGCCAGTACCGGCTGGCCCGGGCCGGCCCTGCCCCTCGCCGCGGGGGTGGAAGAAGGCGAGGAACATCCAGCTTCATTCTCACAGAGAGTCAGCAAGGTCCCCAAAGTGTGTGCTTCCTTGGGAGGTGAGCAAGAGACCGGCACTCCCTAGAAGCCGTAATTAAAAGGGTGAGTTTGGGCCTTCTTTCCTACCTAGCAATATTCCTTCCCGTTGCTGGGCCCCACTCAAAGTGTGACCTATTTCCTGTCATTGGATTTTGCTGCTCCATCCAAAGCACTTTCACGTGGAACTGGCGTGTTGTTGGTGGGTGTGAGGCTCCGTGCTGGTGATAGCGGCGTGCACCGGTGATCAGAGCGCTCCTGGCACTCGGGCCCGACACCCACGCCACCTCCGCGTCTGTGCCCGCAGTGCCCAGGCTGGCTCCGTGAGGGCAGGCCGCGACCTGGAGTGACCCCTGCGTCCCCAAGGCTCGGAGGACAACTTGAGAACCAGAGACATCAACAAGGGTGACGGGCGTGAGGACCCTCCTCCTGGAGGTCACCCCCGGGCTGGGAGGTCACGGCTGGGCTGGGAGGTCAGGGCCGGGCTGGGAGGTCAGGGCCGGGCTGGGAGGTCAGGGCCGGGCTGGGAGGTCACCCCTGGGCTGGGAGGTCATGGCTGGGCTGGGAGGTCAGGGCCGGGCTGGGAGGTCACCCCTGGGCTGGGAAGTCAGGGCCGGGCTGGGAGGTCACCCCTGGGCTGGGAGGTCACCCCCGGGCTGGGAGGTCACCCCCGGGCTGGGAGGTCACCGCCAGGCTGGGAGGTCACGGCCGGGCTGGGAGGTCATGGCCAGGCTGGGAGGTCACCCCCGGGCTGGGAGGTCACGGCTGGGCTGGGAGGTCACTCCTGGGCTGGGAGGTCACCACCGGGCTTGGGAGGTCAGGGCCGGGCTGAGAGGTCACCGCCGGGCTGGGAGGTCACCCCCGGGCTGGGAGGTCACCGCCGGGCTGGGAGGTCACGGCCGGGCTGGGAGGTCAGGGCCGGGCTGGGAGGTCAGGGCCGAGCTGGGAGGTCACGGCCGGGCTGGGATGTCAGGGCCGGGCTGGGAGGTCAGGGCTGGGCTGGGAGGTCACGGCCGGGCTGGGAGGTCACGGCCGGGCTGGCAGGTCACCCCTGGACTGGGAGGTCAGGGCCGGGCTGGGAGGTCAGGGCCGGGCTGGGAGGTCACCCCTGGGCTGGGAGGTCATGGCCGGGCTGGGAGGTCACCCCCGGGCTGGGAGGTCAGGGCCGGGCTGGGAGGTCAGGGCCGGGCTGGGAGGTCACCGCCGGGCTGGGAGGTCAGGGCCGGGCTGGGAGGTCACCCCGGGGCTGGGAGGTCACCCCTGGGCTGGGAGGTCACCCCTGGGCTGGGAGGTCACCCCTGGGCTGGGAGGTCACCCCGGGGCTGGGAGGTCACCCCTGGGCTGGGAGGTCACCCCTGGGCTGGGAGGTCACCCCGGGGCTGGGAGGTCACCCCTGGGCTGGGAGGTCACCGCCGGGCTGGGAGGTCACCCCCGGGCTGGACAGCAGCGCCGGCGCGTCGGGTGTGCGCTGGGGACACCGAGGCAGCGCGGGAACCCTGGCGTGTGCGGCTCCTCGCCGCCGCGGCTCGCGGCTCCGCGCGCTCACAGAACCTGCTCCCCACGCGGCCGTTAGCGCGGCCTCGGCGCGTCCCCCACGCCTTGCCGGACGCCCAGGGCCGCGCCCGCCCTCGCACGCGGCGGCCGGGCGGGGCGGCTCCTCTCCACGTGGAGACAGAGCACCGCCTGCAGCTCGGGGTGCAGAGCTCCCACTGGGGGGGACGGGGGTGGGGGGCGGGGGGGCAGCCTCCACCTCGCCCCCAGCCGGGCGGCCGTCCTCGGCCCTCGACGTCCCCTCTCCCTGGCCCAGTGCGGAAGGGTCCTCCCGTGAGCGCCTCCGCAGGCCAATCAGATGAGAGACGAGTCCCTCCCGCACACGCCCCTCCCCCTCCCCCTCCAGTTGCGAGGCGCCCCGAGAGTTATCCCGACCACGCCCGAGCTCACCGCCCCACGCCGCAGCCCCGGGGAAGGAGAGCCGGGACGCACACCCCGGCGCTTCCTGTGGGAAACGCCCCTCTCCACGGCGGCAGCGCCACGCGCAGCTCTGGGGGGGCCGCTGGGCGGTTCGTGCGGGGGGAAGCGGTTCCCCGAGCCGCCGTGGGCCGAGGCGGGCGAGCCCGGGCAGGGCGCGCGGGCTCTGGAATGTTCTCGGGGGGCCCGTGTCTCCCTGACGGCGGTGTCACGCGTCTCGGCGAGGACGGGGTCTCGGGGACCGCCCGTCGTCCCCGTCCCATTGTGGAGCTGATCTCCAGCGATGGCCGCCGCGGCCCCCTACAAAGCCCGCCGGCCCCCGCGCGCAGAGCGAGCGCGGCCCCGGAGCCCGCCGCCCCGTCCGTCCGTCCCGGCGTCTTAGGAAAACACTCAACAGCTTAGCGGGCACTTAGTGTGTGAAAAGCCTCCTCTCCGCGGCCCGCGCCTGCGATGAGAAAAGCATTCAAGGTCCCGGGATTACAAGCACAACAATGAGGGGCTGCCTGGAGCTGACCCCGCTCCCCGGCTCTTCAGAGGCCCGGCCGGCCCGGCCGGGGGAACGCGGCCCACTCAGGTGCCGGTTTTTACATAAGCCCGGGCCTCCCTTTAGCAAACACAAAGCTAAAGAGAAATTCCAGGCCGGCCAGGCCGGGGGAGGAAGGCAAACAGGGACGGGGGGGGGGGGGGGTGGGGGCGATGAAAGCGTCCAGGGAGGGCGGGGAGGGCGGGCTGGCAGGGCCCAGGGACCCCGACCGCCCTCAGAGGACAGAGCAAAGCCTCCCCACGCAATCCCTTCCGTCAACTCGGGAAGATGGCACTTCCAGACTCCTTTTCACACCCTCCCGCGGCAGGCCCGGCCTGAAAGTGCTCTTTAATGTCTCGAAAGCACAGAGCAAATTGGAGAAATAGCTGGCGACGCTTTGATGGGCGCAGAGCTGTGGGGGGCCCGGCCGGCGGCGGCGGGGGGACGGGGAGAAAAGCCTTTTGTAGCTGGGTGGTTTCTCCAAACCAAATGATGGCCGCTCGCCACACAAACCTCGGCAATATTGAAACCCTCTGGGAGGACTCCTGTGGGCGTCCTGAGTCAGCCCGTTATTAAATGCCTGCCGTGATTAGCGGAGATGCGAAGGGCTCCTGGCTTCTTCCCGGCCACAGCAGATAAGAACAAATAAGCCTATTGTTGGCCCAATTGGGGCTTTGCGAATGGCGACCCGTCCCTGCGACTCGCCGAGGACATTCCTCGCGCCCTGAAATTGAGCGTGATTACCAGGCCGACGAGTATCCAGGTGAACACACACACACAGCAAGAACGCACGGAGGGATGCGTCTCCGATACCTGCCCCAGCCCAGACTCAAGGATGGGGACCGGGATTTGAACCCCAAGCCCCAGCAGCTGTGGGGGCCTAGCACCTTCTCTCTCCTCCTCCTTGGCTTCAGGACATTTCTCTGCCACCCAGTAGACAGCGTGGACACCCTGGTGAGCTGACCTTTGCCCTCGCTGCCCGGGGCTCCCCCACGGAGGTTTGTTCATCCTCGTGGCTCAGCAGCAGCTGCTGACCCCGGGTGCCCCGGTGGGGAGGAGGACCCCGCCAGTGACCCCGTCCCGGCCACAGTCTCAGGGGGGCCTGAGCACCCCTAAGGCAGGCCTCGGTGCAGGGAAGCTCTTCCTGCAAGCGTCCCGCTGACTTTACCTTCCCGCGCTTGGTTTCCAGGAACCTGGCCTGGCCCCAGCCCCCCACCCCCACCCCAACCACTCCCGCCTTCCTGTCTCTCTGTGTCCCGCAGCCTGGCTCTGGGTGGTTTCCTGGGCCGGCACCCCCCGACTGCCTGCATCCAGCTCTGCATTCTGAGCTGGCTTCTCCGTCAACCTGAGCTCTTGGTCCCGTGTCCGGTGGGCCTGTGGGTTCCATGTCCTTGTCTCCCCCACTGCAACCCCTGCCGTTATGCTTCCAAGAGCATGAGCCGGAGAGCTGCTGCGCCACACGGCCCCAGAGCCACGACCACAGCCCCGGAAAGCCCTGGAACATCACTGCCCCCAAGTCCAGCTCCTCACAGCAGTGGCGGGTATAATGGCCCGGAGCGAGGCCAGCTCCGAGCTCCCAGCCCGGGGTAAGGGAGCGCCTGACCTGAGGAAGACATTTTACCTGGGGATGCAGACCACAGACAAGGTAGGGCTGGAAGCTCAGGGGAAGGAGGGAACGGAGCGAGCTTGCCCTGGGCGGGGGGGAGATGCCTCCCATGAATGGATTGAGTGCTTAGGAAGGGGTCCATCGCAGCCAGAGCCTCGTGGCTTCAGCCCTGCGGCAGGTCACCAGGACTCACCAGGACCTGCGCTGCATAACGCACACGAAAACTTCCCGGAACAAATAATCCGCTGGGCCCTCCACCTCCAGAGACAAAGCGGTCAAATTGCACTGCGGGCAAGAGGGCAGACAGCACGGCCAGGAGCAGACCGCAGGGGCACTGACCTGCGGGTTCTGCCAGGAACACAGGAGGGAGGGAAACCCAGACCACGTGGAGATGGCTGGTGTGGGGCCTGACCACAGGACCACAGGACACAGGACCACAGGACACAGGACCACAGGACACAGGACCACAGAACACAGGACCACAGGAAACAGGACACAGGGACACAGGACACAGGGACACAGGACCACAGGACACAAGACCACAGGACCACAGGACACAGGACCACAGGAAACAGGACACAGGGACACAGGACACAGGACACAGGGACACAGGACACAGGGCACAGGACCATGAGGCACAAGCAATGTCAAATGCATGAAACGAATCTCAGGACCGCCAATACATTCGCTGCCGCCGGTCTTATTGCACAGGTCACAATTTGAACGTGGAGCTTGGGAACGTTGGCTAGTTCCGCTTGCATATCCAGCTACCCGATAAAACGCTATTAAAGAATTCGTGGACCCGCGGATCACCACTGGCTCACACCTGAACTCCCGCCACCTCAGACCCGGCACTGGGAGGGCCGCAGATCTGGGCCAGCCAGGACCAAGGTTGGCAAGACTCCATCTCAACAGAAGAAAGCCTCCGTCCTGGGCTGTGCCTGCCATCCAGCTAGGACAGGAAGTGGGAAGTGGGAAGGTCACTGCCCAGACACGGGCCCGGGCACATGAGGCTCCTCCTGAAAACAACCAGCGAAAAAAGCCAGTTTGAGGCATGGCTCGGAAAACACGTATTTGTCTAGCAAGCGTGGGACACTGAGTTCAAAACCCCAGTACTGCCAAATAAGAGAAATTAGTGGTCAAGCAAGCAGTGCTTGTCGTTATTCAGGCTTAGCCATCAATACCATACGGGAGATCCTGACAGACAAACTAGTGATGGCGAAGAAAAGGAAAGTCTCAGAACACAGACCACGTTAGACCTCACTAACTCCAAGTAAATGCCTTGCGAGATACTCGTGGAACAGCGTCCTTCACCAGTAAGCACGCACAAACGGCGTCTACCTGATGAAGGCTTGCGCCAGACTCCGTAAGGAGCCCTGGGAATTCAACCCTGAGCCCGAGAATCGGTGGGGACAGGGAAGCCGGCGGGGGGCTGGCGGGGGGCGGGGGGGGGGCGTGCTCCGGCCTGTCAGCCCGGTACTCGGGATGCTGAGAGCTGGAGGACAATGGCTTGAGGTCAGCCAGGGTAGACATGGAGATCCCACTGCGGGCCACGGTGCGGGCCACGGCGCAGCCGCTCAGGGCTTGCGTGGAAGAGGAAGCTGGCTGCCAAGGCCGGGGAAAGGGGCTTGCAGGCGTGTTTCCTGTATTGGCTGTGGGCACTGTGGTTCCATGTGGCTTGGCTTAGCGCCTGTGTAAACTACCCCGCAGCAAACACCGCCCCCCACAGGAACCCCGAAAGTCCAAACACACCCGACAGACAAGCAAACGACCCTCCACGAGCCCTCAGACAGGGCCCATCTGGTATCCGCTCTTCCTGATGGTGGCTCTAGGTTTCCTGGGCGCTAAATAAAAGCACACACCTTCCCGTTCCTCCATTGTCCCTGCGTGTACACCTTCAGCACTGCGAACCCAGGCAGAGGGGAGCAAGAACACCGTGGGGGAGGAGGCCAGTGCCGGGTCTCCCGAATCTGGGGTGTGTGTGGTGGGCGGGGGGGGGGGGTCTGACCATGGCGGGCAGCGGGGACCACAGGCCCCAGATGAGTCTGGAGGATGCGGGGGGGCCAGTGTGACCTTCCGTTTGCTCCCCGAGTTTTCTTCGTGGCCTCAGCGTCCCCCCACGACGGTGCGTGCCAGTGTCGTCACGGTGGCCTGGCCTGCGGGGACGCGCGAGCAGAGCAAGAGCCAGGACGAAGCTCGCCTCACGGTGAGGAGCTCCCGGGGTCCCCAGACTCTCCAGACAGTGCGTGCGGGATGGGGGGCCGGGTCCCCCACGCGCAGTCCTAGCAAATGCAGAGCCGTGTGCCAGCCGGGCCTCGCGTGTCGGGGGGGGGAAGCACCCGTGGCTGGCACCAGGCTGGACCGCGCCACGGCTGGAGTCAGACTCCAGACAGAGGGGGCGGCCGGGCCCCGGGGTGCGGCTGAGGCCGGCCGAGGGCAGCTCCCCCCCACGGAGGCCGCAGGAGGCCGTGGGACCCCCGTGGCTTGTGGGTGAGGTGACCCGGCACACCGTGAACCACGTGGCAGGGCCGCGCAGAACTGGCCGCCGCCCGGCCCAGGGGACGGGAAAGAACCGACCCGGCCCTGCCGTGGCCGGGGTGCGGCCTCAGGACTCCCGCCAGCCACGCACCTACGCCCTCGCCGGCCCCGCAGCAGCCCCCGGGGGCCCCAGCACACCTGGCTCGGGGACACCAGCACCCCCCCCCCCACCCACCACACCCCTGCCCGGGCCAGGCCCGCCCAGGAACAACCAGAGCCGCACCCCAGCCCGCGCCCCAGCCCGCGCCCCAGCCCACGCCCCAGCCCGCGCCCCAGCCCGCGCCCCAGCCCGCGCCCCAGCCCACGCCCCAGCCCCCGCCCCAGCCCACGCCCCAGCCCACGCCCCAGCCCACGCCCCGCCGGCCGGCCCAGCACACCAGCTCCACACACCAACACCTGCTGGGCCCACACGATCCCACACCCGGCACACACACACGCACGCCGGGCACACGCACGCCAGGCACACACACACTCCGGGCACACACACACGCACGCCGGGCACACGCACGCCAGGCACACACACACCGGGCACACACGCACGCCAGGCACACACACACGCCGGGCACACACACACACACCGGGCACACACGCACGCCAGGCACACACACACGCCGGGCACACACACACACCGGGCACACACACACGCCGGGCACACACACACCAGACACACACACACACTGGGCACACACGCACGCCGGGCACACACACGCACGCCGGGCACACACACACACGCCGGGCACACACACACACCGGGCACACACACACACCGGGCACACACGCACGCCGGGCACACGCACTGGGCACACACACACCGGGCACACACGCACGCCAGGCACACACACACACACGCCGGGCACACACACACACACCGGGCACACACGCACGCCAGGCACACACACACACGCCGGGCACACACACACACACCGGGCACACACACACGCCGGGCACACACACACCAGACACACACACACCCCGGGCACACACACGCACGCCGGGCACACACACACACACGCCGGGCACACACACACCGGGCACACACACACACCGGGCACACACACACACGCCGGGCACACACACACACCGGGCACACACGCACGCCGGGCACACGCACTGGGCACACACACACACCGGGCACACACACACGCACGCCGGGCACACACACGCACGCCGGGCACACACACACACCAGACACACACACACTGGGCACACACACACGCCGGGCACACACGCACGCCGGGCACACACACACGCACGCCGGGCACACACACACACCGGGCACACACACGCACGCCGGGCACACACACACACGCCGGGCACACACACACACCGGGCACACACGCACGCCGGGCACACGCACTGGGCACACACACACACCGGGCACACACGCACGCCAGGCACACACACACGCCGGGCACACACACACACACCGGGCACACACGCACGCCAGGCACACACACACGCCGGGCACACACACACACACCGGGCACACACACGCCGGGCACACACACACCAGACACACACACACACTGGGCACACACACACACCCCGGGCACACACACGCACGCCGGGCACACACACACACCGGGCACACACACACGCCGGGCACACACACGCCGGGCACACACACACACCGGGCACACACACACCAGACACACACACACCGGGCACACACGCACGCCAGGCACACACACACACCAGACACACACACACACCGGGCACACACGCACGCCAGGCACACACACACACACCGGGCACACACACACGCCGGGCACACACACACGCACGCCGGGCACACACACACACGCCGGGCACACACACACCGGGCACACACACACGCCGGGCACACACACACCAGACACACACACACACTGGGCACACACGCACGCCGGGCACACACACGCACGCCGGGCACACACACACACGCCGGGCACACACACACACCGGGCACACACACACGCCGGGCACACACACACGCCGGGCACACACACACACACCGGGCACACACACGCCGGGCACACACACACCAGACACACACACACACTGGGCACACACGCACGCCGGGCACACACACACGCACGCCGGGCACACACACACACGCCGGGCACACACACACACCGGGCACACACACACGCCGGGCACACACACACGCCGGGCACACACACACACACCGGGCACACACACGCCGGGCACACACACACCAGACACACACACACACTGGGCACACACACACACCCCGGGCACACACACGCACGCCGGGCACACACACACACACGCCGGGCACACACACACACCGGGCACACACACACCGGGCACACACACACACACGCCGGGCACACACACGCCGGGCACACACACACACCGGGCACACACACACACCAGACACACACACACCGGGCACACACGCACGCCAGGCACACACACACCAGACACACACACACACCGGGCACACACGCACGCCAGGCGCACACACACACACCGGGCACACACACACACACCGGGCACACACACACGCCGGGCACACACACACGCACGCCGGGCACACACACACACGCCGGGCACACACACACCGGGCACACACACACACCGGGCACACACACACGCCGGGCACACACACACACGCCGGGCACACACACACACCGGGCACACACACACACACGCCGGGCACACACACACACGCCGGGCACACACACACACCGGGCGCACACACTCCGGGCACACACACGCACGCCAGGCACACACACACACCGGGCACACACACACACCGGGCACACACACACACACCAGGCACACACACACGCCGGGCACACACACACACGCCGGGCACACACACACCGGGCACACACACACACGCCGGGCACACACACACGCACGCCGGGCACACACACACACGCCGGGCACACACACACTGGGCACACACACACACCGGGCACACACACACGCCGGGCACACACACACACGCCGGGCACACACACACTGGGCACACACACACGCCGGGCACACACACACGCCGGGCACACACACACGCCGGGCACACACACACCGGGCACACACACACACGCCGGGCACACACACACACCCCGGGCACACACACACGCCGGGCACACACACACACCCCGGGCACACACACACGCCGGGCACACACACACGCCGGGCACACACACACACGCCGGGCACACACGCACGCCGGGCACACACGCACGCCGGGCACACACACACACCCCGGGCACACACGCACGCCGGGCACACACGCACGCCGGGCACACACACACGCACGCCGGGCACACACACACACCCCGGGCACACACACACACCGGGCACACACACACACCCCGGGCACACACACACCGGGCACACACACACACCGGGCACACACACACACACCGGGCACACACACACACCGGGCACACACATGCCAGGCACACAAACACACACTGGGAACACACACACACCTGCCTCAAACACTGGTGCTCTCCAACACAGCACACTTGTACTTGGGGACGTTCTCCTGAACTGCAGCCCCCTCCGAGCCCCGCCCCCGTCTTCCGGGGGCCCCAGACCTGCCCAGGGGCCGCTTCCCCCCCCGTGGACCGCCTGCCTCCCCACGGTGGACCGCCTGCCTCCCCACGGTGGACCGCCTGCCTCCCCACGGTGGACCGCCTGCCCCCCCCCCCCCCCGGTGGTCCGCTGTCCCGGGCCTCTGTGCGCTCCTGGGCTTCCTCCCAGGCGGAGCTGAGGAAGGGCCGTAGGGGGGGACCCCTCACGGCGGGTACCCCGAAGGCCGCCGGGACCCCGGGAAAAGACACCATCAGAACCAAACACAACCATGAGGACACAGCGGCGTGACCCCGGGGGTCAGCTCCCGGGGGGCTGCGGCCTGTGGACGCCCGGAGCGGCCCCCGGTCAGCCTGCCCTGTGCGGGCGGCAGCTGTAGATCCGCCCCCCCCCTTCGCAGCCCCCCACCAGTGCCCCCCCCCCCCGTGCGTCCTCCGGGGCCCTGGCGTGCTCTGCCTCGGGCCAGGCCGGCAGAGAGGAAGGAGATGAGGACCCGGGCGGGGGGGGGGGGGGGGCGTCTCCCCGAGATGAGGCCCCCTGGGGACAGCCAGGCTGGCCACAGGCGGGGGAGTGGGCTGGACGCACCGGCCCGCCCCGCCCCGGGAGCCCTGCAGCCCCGCCCAGCCCCGAGGAAATGCTACGGAGCGAGGGACGTGAAGAGTTAACGCCGCGCGCGCAGCCCGTCGGGGAGAAAATCCCCGCCCTGCAGCCAAAGGCCGGCGGCCACAGACGGGAGCGCGGGGGGGGGGGGGGGGGGGGGCAAGTCCCGACACGCACGGCGCGGCGGGATTAAGTCGCCCCGTCTCTCTCTCCGCAACACACAAGCTAACTGTCTCCTGGAGAGTTTGGGGGCGCTTGAGCGTGCCACCGCCGACACGAAGCAATTCCTGTTTAAAGCCCGGCACGCGGCGGCCCCACCTCGGCCCTCCGCCCTCCGCCGCTCCGAGGGCGCGGTCCCGGGCTGCGAGGGCACGCGTCTCAATTCATCACCCGCGTGAGTATCGCGCGCGTTCTTGAGCGACGGCGTCTTGAGAATCCAGGCGCAGGAGATCCATTCGAAGATTCCCCTCGCGGTCTGAATCGATGTCCCGGCCCTGCTGCCCGCTCGCTCTCCCGGTGTCCGGACCAGGCGACTCTGCAGACCCCACCCGCCCAGCCCCAACGCCAAGGCCCCTGCTGAGCCCCGAGTGCACAGAGAAGGCGCCTGGCCTCGCAGGGAGGCCGCGGCTCCACGGAAGGCGCCGGAAGCCCGACTTCTGAAGGGCGACTGGGCCACACAGCAAAACCGAGGCCCTCGGGAAGGGTCGGCAGCACCCTGAAGGAGCGGACATCACACGTCACAAAGACACAGGGGAGTACTCGGGATAGCAGGTGTTCAGAACGTTCTAAACAAGTCGAGTGCCATCCCTCTCTCTGGAAAGGAAATCCCGCTTGTCACGTGGCCGCAAGCAGGACGCGAGGGGCGAGCCGCCCTGGGGCATGAACGCCGCCGGGTCTTAGCATGGGGAAGCGGTAGAGTCTCTGTCCACGGCCCCAATCCACCCCCCCAGCCCCCCCCTCCCCGCTGCATGTGGCGCCTCCTGCATTAGACGGTGGTAGAGGTGGGGGCTGCCGGCCATTGTCAGTCCTCGCCTTTTGGAGTCGCACACTCAGGTAACGAGGGGGGTGTCTGCATGTACTCTGACACACTTTAGTAGACAAAGAGCTGAAGCCGTGGGCTGGGACTATGGCCTCGTGGCAAGAGCGCCTGCCTCGTATACATGAAGCCCTGGGTTTGATTCCCCAGCACCACATATATAGAAAACGGCCAGAGGTGGCGCTGTGGCTCAAGTGGCAGAGTGCTAGCCTTGAGCAAAAAGAAGCCAGGGACAGTGCTCGGGCCCCGAGTTCAAGGCCCAGGACTGGCCAAAAACAAAAGCAAACAGATGAAGAGCTGCAGCGCACAGCAACCTTTGCAAACGAAGGCCAGGTGGGAGCTATTTGAGTGCTTGACTTGTTCTTTCCTCGCTGAAGATCGATCCTGGCTGGAGGCAGAGGCCGACGCGTGGGGAAGGGGAAGGAGCCCCCGCAGGCCCGTCCGCTCTGGGAGCGGCCAGGTGGCAAGGCTGCGGACCCACACGGAAACCAAATCCAACTGGTCAGGACTCCCGCCAGCCCCGACACGGGGCCGGCCGACCCTCGCCCGCAGGCTTTGATGGGATTCCCAGTCGACTCCGCGTGTGAGACTAGCTGGAGACACTTCAGTGCCTTGAAGTCAAATGTTTTTAAAGTTACAGGAACAAAAGGAACAGCAGAGGAGCCGAGGTGCCCAATGACAGAGGCTGCCCTCCACCGGGGAGGCTGAAGGCCGACGTCTTCTGGTTCCAATTTCGGCGTAAATTTACTTGGTTTCTTCATAACATCCCACCTGTCACAAAAATTAAGCGGGACCTACGTCTTCACTAACTGGTTGCATGCCGCAGCGGCGTGCGTTGGTTTCCCTCGCTCCGACCTTCCTTCCATCCGGGCTGCCCGTTCGCCCTCCGCGCGGAGCCTGGCTCCCTGGAAGGCGAGGCGAGGGCAGCGTCTGGGGGCCCTGAACCCTGCACTGTCGCTGAGAGGCTCGGTGCCCAAGGCCACGCACCCCACCCCGACACGCCGCCCCACGCCACGGCTGAGAAACCCACTTCGATGCTCGCCGTGTCTCCCTTTGCTTTGTTGCGCTGAGTGGCCACCTGGGGACACGCCCAGCATTCCGGTGTCTTCTAAACGGGAGGGAGCCTCACTTTCCTTCCCATCCATGCCCCGGTGCTGGAGATACCAGGAAAGGCTGCTTTGGATCATGCCGGGCACCTGTGTGCTGTATTCGTTCACCTGGCTTTTAAAGGGATCATTACTACTTATCTTGCGTATGGTGACTCTTTGTCTCTGTTTGCCGAAGCGATGTAAGTCTTTCGGAATCGCTTCCCTCGTGCACGCGCCCAGGCTGCGCTTGGTTTTCAGCGAGCCCCGCATTCGCGGTGCACGGTCCGGTCCTTGGCTGTAACCTCGGCCTCTCTGAGCCCCCACACCCCAGAGGGTCCCAGGATGGCGCTCCCCCCAGCAGCCCGGTGCAGAAGGCTGGCCACCCACCCCGGGCTTGCTTCCGCTCCCAGGCTCCACCCCCGGGGCTCCCCTCTGGGCAGGGCCGCTGCCTTTGACCCCTCGTCCATCTTCACAGGGCTAGGGCGGGGCCTGGAGCGGGACCTATTTTTACCAGGTTGATGATAAATGCAGGAGATGAGTGGGAAATCTAAAGCCCACATCCTCCACTGGCTGGCGACGCTTCCGCTGATTTTAAAGGTCACGAGACAAAGCATGCTTGCTTTGATGAACCAAGGACAAGGTCAAGTATTCTAAGATCTCTGAAAAAGAAAAATGAACGTTCCTCTTCTCCTGTCTCCAGCGCCCCTGGCTGATGGCGGGTGAAGGCTCCGCGGTCCGCCTCGCAGGAGGCCTTCCCAGAATAATCACGCGCCCGGTGGCATGGCCTGCAACATGAGCTCCCTCACGGCTGCGCCATGCTAGCCGGCCGGGCCAAGATGCACTCTAAGCACACGCTAAATGGACCTCTTGGCCCAGGATTCCACCGCGTCAGCAGCGGGGCAGCATCGCTGACGGGGAAGGACGGTGAGGCCAGCGGGGGAGGAGGCGGGAAGGGCCGAGTCCTGGGGGCCTCCCGGGGTGCCCTGGGCCGGCCTCCGGGTTCATGTCCGCGTCTCCCCTCTAATGGCGGATCGATGGAGAGGGCCGATTCCCGCAGGCCAGACGCCACGTCTCGCGTGATTAACTATTTCAACGATCTCAAGAAAACGCCAGCTCATTAGTGACTGACAGCACTCGACATTCCCTCCTCTCTCTGATGGGAACCAGCCCGTTGACGGCTTTGACGTGCGCGCGACCCGCCACACAAAGCCTGGGATGGAAGGCCCGAGAATCAAAATGGGCGTCGCCGGGATCGGCGGGCGGGCGGGGCTTTCTGATGAACTCGAATGTCACGGACGCGGTCGCATTCTCCCGCGTGGTGCTGGAGGATGCTCACGCGGAACGAGGTGCCCAGGACTTGTGTGGGAGGGCGAAGCCCCTGTTGGATGGGACTAAGGAGAAAGGAGCATCCCAACCCGCGAAACGCACTCCTCTCCCTGCTCTGCCCCCAAACGTATTAGCTACCTCCTCGCTGATGCTCCCCAGAAGCTTTGGACCACACTCCATAACACATGGTGCACGCTGTGCCGCAGGGTAGCACCAGCCCAGGAGCGAGCAGCGGTCACCCCCGGCACAGGGGAGCTGAGCGCCCCGTTCCTAGTCTGTGCCGTGAAGAAAGTTCCAGAACACCTCTAAGGCTCCGTGTCTCCACTCGTCTGGAGACACTGCGGGACGCTGGAGCCCCGGCCCCAGCTCAGAGCCCCCGGTGGGCACCGGCTGCGTGGGGAGCCAGCCTTCCATCTCTGCGCTGCTTTGGGGTGACCTTCACAGGGCCGATGTTGGTCACCTGTGGCCAAGGTGACCCTTAGGGCCCCCAGATGGCTGCACAACGAGGAAAGGTACCGGAGAGCGGGAGAACAGGCAGGGTTTTCATCGTGGCGTGTTCCCTGGGAATGTTTTCCCGATTCGACCGCGTGAGGAACGGAGTTCAGGTTCTGGACGGAAGTCCCGTGCTCCCATGGGGAGGGGAGGAGGAGGGAGGAGAGAGGAGGAGGGGGTGTGTGGAGGGGAGGGGGCTGGCTCTGCCGTCCTCACACACAATCTCGCCAGGCAATCAGTGAGGAAGAGGCACTGTCGCCGGGTCAGCCTCGACGTTCACCGTAGAATCTGCTGGAGCGAAGCGCAGCTGCCTGCCGACAGGAGAGGAGCCGTGAGCCACGATGGAGCCAGGTGCAGGGCCCCAGCAGCCCGGCAGGCAGGACGGGGGGCCCCGCCTTTGGGGCTGGGAAACCGAGTGCCAGCTAGCGGGGCAGGCAGGACGGGGGGCCCCGCCTTTGGGGCTGGGAAACCGAGTGCCAGCTAGCAGGGCAGGCAGGACGGGGGGCCCCGCCTTTGGGCCCGGGCCCTCTGCATCTCAAGCCCTCAGAGGAAGCGAACCGCGGGCGCCCGTTGGAAGATGAGTCCGGGGAGCAGCGCTGCGGTGCAGGCTGCGCGCACAGCGGACGTCCGCCTGGAACGTGCACAGCCCGGCTCCCCGCGAGCCACTCTCCCCACCGCCCGGCTTCACGGGTTCCGCCGCGCGTCGGGAAAGGGCAGGGCAGGGTAGAGCAGGCTGTACAGTGCCCGCTCTCGCCGTTCACCCCCGGCTCAGTGCCAGGGCCTCGCGCCACGCTCGGAACCGTTCCGCGGGGCGGACGGTCGCAGCCCACAGAGCGGCGGGGGGAGAGAGGAGGGAGCGATTCCGGGCCGACGGGGGCACGCCGACCTCCTCCACGTTCCCAGCGTAGAGTCGGATAGCTCCGGAGAAAGAACCAGAAAGTCTATTAAGAAGAACGTATGCACTGTGGCGGGAGGCGGGCCCGGCGGGAGCGAGGACATAAGCGCGCGGTACCTGGCGAGCTGAAGCCGCTCGCACGGGGCTCCCGTCCAGGCCTTCTGCTTGGCTGCGGGGCCAGAGGAGGAGGGAGAAGGTCTCGCTCGCACAGGCACCGTCCCTGCCCGGGCGGTTCCAGACTGCAGCTCCGGGGACCAGACGGGGAATGAAGAAGCCTGAAGGTCGTTGATGAGGCCAGTGGGGGGAAAAAAAAGGTCTATTTGTGCAGCCCTGATAAATATGCGAAGAATTTCCCTCTGCGTTTCTTTTAAGTAAACCTCCAGGCCGGGGAAGGAGCTCAGTCATAAGCGCTTGCCTCGCAGATAAGAAGCCCGGCATCACAAAAATAAATCGCTTTCCCAGCACATAGAGCTGGTTAATTACTCATCGAAGCAGAGAGACAGAGATCTTCTAATGTCTGAGTGGCTGATGTTGATTGAAAATCAATCAGAGAGGAGGGTAGAATTTCCTCTTCTGAGATGATTATAAAAGTCAATAGGGAAATGTGTTTAGATTTTTTGGAAGATTCCATTTTCGGGCAACTTTCAGGATGACATCACTTCCCTGAAGCCACAAAATAGCACCCAAAAATAGGAGCCTCCTAGCCAAGCATGGCTCCAGAAGGACAGCTCGGCACCTTCTAGAACGTCCTCGCCAAGCCACGGGCTCCACAGGATGCTCCCGCACCTTCTGCAGCGAGACCGCATCCGGGAACCGCAAGGGAATGAAATGACCCCCGAGCGAGAATGACGCGTGAAGCCACCGCCACTGCTCTGGAAAACACCCCCGGGACCTTTGTGGCCTTGTTTGTCATCCTAGCCAAAAAGGGGCCCCTGTCAGCAGAGAGAGGAAGCCGGCCGGGAGTGGCTGAGCAGTGCAGGTGAGCGGTGTCGCAGGACGCACCCGCAGGGAGAAGCCGGTGCCGGCCTGCCGCCACCCCCAGCCCCCCCTCTCCAGGCAGCCAGCACGCACGCCACCCAGAGCCAGCCCGGGTCACAGCGGGGAGTCACCTCGCTTGCCAACGCCCCTAGCCTGGGGCTTTGCACGCATCCCCCCCACTATTTCCTGCCCTGAGGGCGAGGCCTTGCCCTTTCCATCCTGCCTAGCTCACCGCCGTCTCCGCTTTGTGCTTCCGGGCGCTGGGGTGAGTGCTAGATCGGGCGCTGACACCCCGGGGGCCATCCAGGCTTACGGAGTCCCAGCTGTGGCCACCACTCTGTCTGGAACAATAATAAAATCAAACCACTGGAAAACAGAGGCTGCGAGGTGACCTACACCATGCATGCCCTCACCCCGGACCCCAAGTCGGGAAGGAACGGGGAGGGCTGAGGACGTGGGAGGTGCAGGCCACGGGAGATGGAGGCCACGGGAGACGGAGGCCACGGGAGACGGAGGCCACGGGAGACGGAGAGCACAGGAGACGGAGGCCACGGGAGACGGAGAGCACAGGAGACGGAGGCCACGGGAGGTGGAGGACACAGGAGACAGAGGGCACGTGCAATGGAGGGCACAGGAGAATGAGGCCACGGGAGATGGAGGCCACGGGAAATGGAGGCCACGGGAGATGGAGGCCACGGGAGGCAGAGGCTGGCTGCTCCCATCGGGGTGCTGACTGCACGCACCGGCGCGGGCCTCCCGAGCCCAGAGGGGCTGCTGCTCGGGGGCGGAGGCCTGAGCCCAGGAGAGGCTCTTCGGCTCCCGCCTCTGCTATGTCCAGCGCGCACACAGCCCTGCGAGCTACACCCACCCAAGTTACTTACTGGGGCCCGTCCCCGTCTCAGGTGGATGTCTGTCCCCAGTGGGGAGGTGGGGCCAGGGTGGGACCCCCCTGTGGCCCTCACGGGCCTCCCCCCCTCCGGCAGACGGGGCGCTGTTCCGCCCGTGGAGCAGAGGTGGAGGCGCCGGGCGGAGCTGACACGTCACCGCGTCCACGCTCAGCCTCAGCCCGGGCTTGTCTAGGCCCGGAGCCCACGGTTTCCGAGCTGCTTGTTTTTGTCTGCTTTTGCCTCGGCTCACAGGTTTGACCCCAGCGAGCGACCCACGCCACGATTCCCGCTTTAACGTCCCGGTAAGCACGTCAGCGGTTCTGAACCACGCCGGGGAGAGGTGGAGAGCTGATGCTTCCGATCGCGCGGGGGCTGCGTCCCACCCAGCGCGGGGCTCGGCCGCGCCAGCCGCTGACCAGCGAAGACCGCACCGAGCCCAAGCGCCGGCGGGGGCAGGCGACGCGGCGAGGGGGGCCAGGCCCAAGGCGCGCATCCCTAACGCCCGGTCCGGCGTCTCCCGGGGCCGCGCATCCCTAACGCCCGGTCCGGCGTCTCCCAGGGCCACTCCTTCCAGTGCACGGGGCTCGCTGATGGTGAATCCTGCTCCTGAGAAAACCTGGCCACACGGCTGTACGGGGTGTCCAACCCTGATGCTGGCCAGGGGCACTCAGAGCCTGCTCCTCCCCCCCGCCTTGCCCCCACCAAGACAGGCTCCTGCCCCACCTGCCCCGGGGTTCCGCCTCTCCTGACACCTGACCAGCTACCCTGACCATGATTCTCAAAAACACTTCTGTGGCCCTTTGTGCACGCGTGGCTTGGCTTCCCTTCTCCCCGTCAGCCCAGGCGTTATCGGGAGCTTCTGAAGCGCCACGGAGGAAAGAGCCAGGAGAAACACGTTCCCAGGGGCAATCCCAAAATACTGCCCCACTGACCTACCTGTCTCGCTCCAGTTTGTCACCCCGAAAGAGAGCTCGGAAATGGAAAGTGGAGCCCAAGTCCCTCCGTACCCCGCACGGAACACGCAGTGTCATCCTATCTCGATTCACACAACCGTATTATTAATTAATTAAGCACTTCGCAAATCTTGTAATTAAGAGTCCGGTTGCCAGGCATTCTTTGGTGCCACTTATCACAGAGGCGATGCAAGTCCCCAGCACAGACGTCTTTCTGAGGGCAAAGCCCCCCACTCCAGCCCCGGAAGCCCCCGGGGAGCCCTGAGCTGGGCTGCTTCTCGCCCCTGCTCAGGACGCATCCGCCCTCGGAACCCTCTGGGGCAGTGCCGGGCACCGGCCATCCAGGACGAGGGCGCGGGTCTCCAGCCCCAGGCGGGCAGTGCGTCCACATGACCCCACACCTCAGGAGGGGGCGCGGGCATGGAGCCTGCACCTCCAGCTCCAGAGACCCAGCGCGGTGGACCACGCATGGCTTAGGAATCCAGACCCCAGACTAAAAACAAGCAGGGAAACCCAGGGCTAGAGGCAAGGCTCGCCCGTGTCACAGGAGCCCAGCGGGCACAAGGCCCGAGTCCACACCCAGCTCCACTCCCCTCTCCAGACAACAACCCGCCCTGCGCTCGTGAATCCAAATGTCTTCCCGGAGGCACTCGGCGCGGCTGTCAAAACAAGCTCTGTGGCCGGAGTGTGGCCTTAGCCAGAGGCCTGCTCTAGTCTCCTAAGGTTGCTGGACGGGGTGAGGAGAAGAGAGCCATCCCGAGCGACGGAGGGGAAGGGAGGGGGGCAACCAAGGTTGTGCCGCGCCCCCCCCCCCCCCGGGCACGTCAGAGCTCTCAGCCAGAGATGGCCCCGCCTTCTCGCCCAGCCCGAGAAGGGGCCTGGTGCTCAGGGAACAACAGCTCCACTAAACCCACAGTTGAACACAGCCAGAGAGACTCACCCCGGAACGCAGAGGGGAGGCCGGCAGCCCTGCTCACCTCTTGCCCCTCAGCGTCCTCCGCCAGGGCCGGCCAGGCCGCGCTCACGAGACGCTCACGAGACGCCGGCTCCAGCCAGGACGCCAGGGGCCACACGACAACGGAGCCGAAGGAGCCGCCAGCTGACCAAAAGCCGTTGCAGTCAAAGGCGTTGCGGGAGCAACTGTCCCAGACAGGAATTCTGAAAAAGAAGAGATCGAAACTGGCTGCCGAAAAGACTTGGGGGGGTGGGGAATGAGGTTTAATTGGCCCTAGAAGTAAGTGTAAAATGTGGGTCCCCTAAGAGAATCAGGGACAGGCCCGCAGTGGTAGACGGCAATGGAAAGGGGAAAGTATATGTGCAAGGAAATGGCCCTCTTACTTCCCATGACACATGCAAGGACATGACGCTCACTTCCTGTGACATGTACAAGGACATGATACTCACTCCTGTGATGTGTACAAGGACATAATACTCCCTGTGACGTGTACAAGGACATGGTTCTCACGTCGTGTACAAGAACATGATACTCACTTCCTACGACATGTGCAAAAACACAGTCCTTACTTCCTGTGGCTTGTACGATGACATAGCCCTCACTTCCTGTGACATGTGCAAGGGTATGATTCTTCTTGTGGCTTGTACAATGATTACCCTTCCCTTCTTGTGACATGGTTGTACTCACATTCCCACTAGCCATGCGTAAGATTTGTTTTTTCCCTCTGCATCTTCTCCAGCATTTATTATCTTTTGTATTCTTAATGATAGCCATTCTGACTGGATAGAATGGAATGTCAAAGTAGTCTTTATTTGCATTTGCTTGATGAGTAACAATGTTGAGTATCTTTTCATGTATTTGTTGGTACTTTTTTTTTTGTCAGTGAATGTCTGTTGGTTCACTTGTCCACTTATTGATTGCATTACTTGTTCTTTTAGTGTCCAACTTTTTTTTTTAGTTTTTCATACATTCTTGATATTAATAGCTGTCAGATGTATAGCTGGAAAAGATTTTCTCCCGTTCTGTAGTCTGTATCTACATTCTGGTCATTTGCTTCCTTTGCAGTGAGGACGCTTTTTAATTTAAAGCCATCTCAGTTGTCAGTTATTTCTCTTTTTTCTCAAACTACTCGCATACAGCATGTGGGTATGTACAAACTCAAGCGATCTCAAAGGATACAAGGGAAAAGAGAACACCTCACTTCTCGGAGGCATGAGACAGACTAACGGACAGAGGGATGGATACAAGTAGACAGGTAGGTAGACAGACAGACAGAGAGACAGATAGATGTTGACCCTCAAGAGAATTTCTATGCATAGTCACTTACACAATTAAGTACATATGTGTTCCTTTTGTACCCAAAGTAATAAGTCACCCATGCTCTTCTATAAGGTCATTTCATGGAGGTTCACGTCTTAGCTCAAGATGCTAGAAGCCAACGGCTGAGTGGCATAAGCAACAGCCAATCCACGGTCGAGGTGCCGGCAGGTAGGTCTCCTTCCAAGGCCTTGTCTCTCAGCGGTTAGGCGGCCCCCATCTCTCTGTGTGCCCGCAGGAGTGTCGGGGTATGCCTCTCTTCCTCTTGGGGGGGTCGTCAGTTCAAGGAGGTCAGGGCCTCCCCGACGCCTCTCCACAGACCCTGTCCTCGGGAGGAAAACGCAGCAAGACCCCCCCGCGCCGGCCTGAAGACGGGCGGCCTCTGCCGGCGCGCCGCGAGGCCGTGGACCAGACGGCGTCGCTCCGTCCGTCCCGCTCGGAATTTCACCGTTCGGCTCCCTTTCACCACGCCGCGGCCGGGCGACGGTCCCTGTGCCGTTCCCGTTGCCGCAAACCGCCTGCAGTCCGGCGTGTCAGCCTTGGAACGCGTGCTCCGCGGTTTGCTTCGTGGCGCTCCGCGCTGGCGCCGAGGACGGATAGGCCCGCCGCGGCGATGCTCTGGTCTCCTGACGCCGCTCCCCCTGGTGAAGTGCGGCCCCCGAGGAGCCCTCTGGGAAGAACCCAGTGGAATCGTAACCTCCGAGGTTGCGGCCGTCGCGGACGCATTGGCCGTGACCCCGCACGCCTCCCGTGAGCCCGGCGGTGTTCGCTCTCCCTGCTTCTGGGTAAAGCGGCCTCCGCTGGGCTCCGGATCCACCACGACCCGGCAGGAAGTCGGGCGTCCCCGGGGGGCGTCGGGGGCTGGGCGGGAAGGTCCCGGCCGGGCCACCTGCCTCCGGCTGGCTTCTGTAGGGACACGCCGGGGCTCCGCCAGGACCTCCGACAGGAGCGCTCCCGGGGCCTCCCCGGAGGCGGCCTTCCAGTGCCGAGACCCCTCCGGGAGGCCCGGCCTGCGTGCAGGAAGGCCCCGCGTGGGACGGGCTAGGGACACAGCGTATATATATATAGATATATATGTCGGTTGTGGGGCTTGAACTCAGGACGCGGTGCCGTCCCTGAGCTCTCTGTTTGGCTTCAGGCTAGGAGCGCTCTACCACCTCGAGCTACAGTGCCACTTGCTAATGGCATTCACCATGGTAATTCACCATCGTGGACGGTTTCCCGTGCGGAGGTGGAACGGCGGGCACGGCGGGTCTTTTGCTTCCCTTCCTTTATTGTCATTTCATGTCATCTCTGTCTGACCGATGCCGCGTTCCTCGAGGTGTTCTCGTGAGGATGGCTCCCCCCCCCCCCCGGGCTTCCGTTTTTGACTCTCCTGCCCCAGATGGTTGTTGTTGGGTTCTTCTTGATGCTCCCCTGAAATCCAACAACGCAGCTTGTGACGACGGTGCGTCTTGGTCAATGCCACCCCTCCGCATCCTCCCCCCCCCCGCCTTAATTCTGTAGGATACGCGTGGGGTGCCGGCTGCGTTCTCCCCTCCTGTCCCTCTCGGTTTGTCCCCCGTCCTCGGTCTGCCCACGTCTTTCACTATGGACCTTTCAAATCGCGGCCTCCCCGCGTGCCACGTGCTATCGGATCCGCGGCCGTTCTCGGAGCCGGCGGGAGCCCCGTGTCGCCCTGCCCGCCCACGGGGGCGCGGTCTCGCGCCCGGGCTCCGCGCGGCCAGCGCCAGCGTGGGCTCCAGCCCCGCACGGCCTCCCTCCGCTCGGCCTCCCCGACGCCCCGCTTCTCCTCCGGGGGGAAGGAAGGATGGCTGGCCGTGAAATCTCTCCTTCTATCTGTCTCCCCTGTGTCTTGAGACTTGGTGACAGGCGACACCCAGGGAACACCTGCTCCTCGCCCAGCCCGCTCCCTCCCTCCCCCTCCAGACAAATGGCGGCGGGCCGTCCCCGGGGAGGGCGCGGTCCCCCGGGGAGGACGGGTCTGTCTGCGCCTCCGGTGTCTGCAGCTGCGCGCAGCCTCCCGGTCCTCCTGCGTCTCCTGACCTTCCTTCTCCTTGGCAGCCTTCCCTCGTGGATTGTGTTTCAGGCCTACAGATGTCTCCTGGTTTTGTTGTAAAGACGGCATTTGCATTTTTCATTCTCATTTCTAGTTCTGGCCGCTCTCCGGGTGGCTCTCCCCAGGAGGAGATGGGAAGCGCCGTGGTTGCGGAGCTCATGTTGAAATGGGATCTCTCGATGCGTGCTGCATACATTTCAGAATGCAGAGGGGGATAGGGCTACGGCCCTGCCCGGCTGCCCCCGGGGGGGGAGAAGCCGGAGGGAGGGAGAGGCTCCTCTCTCCTTTGGGAGTAGCGCGAAGGGGATCGCCTTCAACCCCCACGGCTCCGTCAAGATCAAGGACAGCTGCTGGGGGCTTACGCTCTCGCCCCAGAGGTCAGCCCAAGGACAGGAGGCCAGGTGTCTGCGGCTCGTCCCGGCAGCATCGGAGCGCAATGGGCGCCAGCCCCGTCCGCGGTCCAGGAGTCGGCGCACAGCGTGCGGGCAGGTGTCTGCATCCCCAATCCTCCTCTGCCTTTGCTGCTCTTTGCCTTTCAGTGAAGCCATTTCTAAATCCCAGTCTCTCTCGGCATCCTTGGAGTACGTAAATCTAAATCCCAGTCTCTCTCGGCATCCTTGGAGTACGTAAAGGGAACTATTTTCCAGCGGGGCGCCGGTGGCTCCCGCCTGCCATCCTAGCTGCTCAGGAGGTTGAGATCGGAGGATTGCAGCTCAACGCTGGCCTGGACAGAAAAGTCCCCGTGAGGGCTGGGGATATGGCCTAGTGGTAGGGTGCTCGCCTCGTATACATGAGGCCCTGGGTTCGATTCCCCAGCACCACGTATACAGAAACTGGCCGGAAGCGGCGCTGTGGCTCAGGTGACAGAGTGCTAGCCTTGAGCGGGAAGAAGCCAGGGACAGTGCTCAGGCCCTGAGTCCAAGGCCCAGGACTGGCCAAAAAAAAAAGAAAGAAAAGGAAAGAAAAGGAAAGAAAAGTCCCTGTGAGGCTCTTATGTCCAATTCACCACTCAGAAACGGAAGTGGCGCCGTGGCACAAGGGGTAGAGCACTAGCCTTGAGCACAGACTGGCTCATGGACAGAACCAAGGCTCTGAGTTCTAAGCCCCACTACTGACCAAACAAAAGTATTTTAAAAAAATACTTTCTGCTTTGTGTAGACCACAATCAGACCAATTAGAAAAGGGCAAAGAGAAGAGAATCAACGTACACGTCAGGAGTCAACTTAAAATCCAAAGGTGCGTGTTCCTGCCTGTAAATGCACACGTGTGTGTACACAGGCACCCATGTGCATGTGTGTACACACTCATTCTTGCGCATGCACGTTGGCATGTCTGTGACATACTCGTGTGTGTACACGTGGGCCTGTTGGCACGATGGGACCCGCTTGTGCCTGTGTGTGAGCGTGTGTGTGATACACGTGCGTGTGTCCGCGTGCGCCTGTCTGGACGCATGTCCCTCCCTATGTGTGCGTGTCTGGGTTTGTGTGCGTGCGGAGGAGGATGCAGGAAGCCGCCTTCCCCCGGTGCATCCGTGGCCCTCTCTACACGCCAGCCACGTCCGCCTTCCGTGAGGGCGCGAGGCGGGCCGCGGCGGGGGGAGGAGCGGCCGCAGGGAGGAGGGAGGAGGAGCTCCGGCCTGGCTGCCCACCGGCCGGGCTTGGGAGCGCTCACCCCCGTGGGGACGAGCCGGCTGAGGGGGGTCTGCGGCTCCCCGTGCTCACGGTGGGGACGCGTGGGGGCCGACGTCGTCCTCCTCCTCCTCCTCCTCCTCGGTGCTGCCGAGGGCCGGTCCCCCCAGGCCGGTCCCCCCAGGCCGGTCCCCCCAGGCCGGTCCCAGACCGCAGCCCGAGGCGCAGGCAACGCCCTCCTCCCTGGGAACGCACACGGAGAGAAGCAGCGGGGCTGTGTGGAGCCACCCCCCCCCCCCGCCCCGCAGCCGTTCATGCCGTCTAGGATTCCCACCGCCACGTCGCCACCGCGCTCGGCCAGCCCCGGTGCGTTTCCCGCGCACGTGGGTGGAGGCCTTGCTTGTGCATTTCACTCGGGTTGATTCAAGAAATTACAAGCGCCCTAATGCTTCGTGACAGAAGCTGACATATCAAAGGGTCGGGAGGAACCTAAACAGAAAATAAATCACCATCTGGCCGCCCCTCCCCAGAACTAAATTCCTCATCTTACAAAGACCATGTAATCCTTTCGTTTTCAAATAAATACCACGGCATCGCTGTTATTCTACATAAGCTCGCATAAATCTTACAACAACGAGCATGTTTAATGTGCTTTCTAATAGCCTCGCTCAAAGGGCTCCCGGCCCGACATCACACCGGAGCCGAATCGGAGGGGATTACAGATTGTCAGCACACTCAATCGGTGGCAATCACAGCACAAAAGATCTACCTGAAAACCCTCCACGGGAAACCAGGCGCTGTATTCTCCTGCCTTGTAAAAGGGGAAATTTGAAGAAGAAGGAGAAGAAGAAGAAAAAAAAAAACAGCTATTAAATTAATGGGCTCTAAAAGCAGGTAACAGTTATCTATTCATTTTTCGTTTGATATTAACCCTGGGGTGGGCTCTGACACGCCTTTGACCTGGACGGGGAAGGAGAGGGGATGGAATTCCTTCGCTGTGACCTTGCATTCGAAGACGGTGTTTGCTCTGAGGCGGGTATTGACTTTGTAGGAGGCCGGCCTCCCTGAGCCTGACGTAGCTTGTTCCTCGGTACCTTTTAAAGGACTGCAGGTTCAAGAGGCAGCTTTTAACTCCCAGACACTTGAAACGGCCAAGGCGATAGCATCGCTCTTCAAAGGGGGAAAAGCTTTAGCTACTGAGGGGGGGGGGGGGGGCCGCCAGGCAGGACGGGTGCCCAGGGCGGCCCCCACGTCTTTGTTTCCTGTGTGCTCTCATTTTTGTTTAAAATCGCAGCCGCAGAAGAAGCAGCTGAACCTTCCATCCTGCATTCCAGGAAGGAAAACCCCTCGCGAGGACCTCGCCACGGGCCCGTGGTTTGGGAAGGTGCGAGAAGCTGCGCAAGAGCGCTCTCGGGGGGCTTGGGAGGAAGTGGGGGGCCGTGGCGGGTCCCACCCACTTCTCAGCCCTGGGCCTCTGGATCTCATGATCTTGAGCTTACGGCGCGATCGCGGACGTGGCGGATTTTCGTGACCTGGGCCGCGTGGGTTGCGCGGCGTGAGCAGCAGCCTCGGGAGGGAAGCAGGAAGAGCCCGTCCTTCGCGGTGCGCGTTGGGCGTCCCGCTCAGCAGCGGCAGGAAGCCAGGACGGTCCCCCAGATTCTCCTCCTCGCCTTTAGATGCGGAGACAAGCGTGGCGTGGAATATTCTAGTACACCACTCGCTAACCAAGGTCGCCTACCGGGCGGGAAGCCTTTGGTGCCCGAATCAGAACATGGCCACTTCGCGGGTGTCATCTCTAACCGGGATCCCGCCCGTGAGGGCGGCATGGAGTCCAGCAGAGCCCTCCCCATCCTGCCCGGGCCAGAACACGGGGGCCGTGGGAGCCTTTGTGACCACAGCACGGGGCACAGGCCCGGAGCCTGTTGACAAGGGCCTAGGCCCCGTGGCCTTGACCCTGCTGACACAGGCCCCGTCAGGAGGCCCCTTTGGAGGCGGAGAACCTCCCCATCCTTCGCCCACCAGCCCCGCCCCCCCACCGGCCCCACCTCACGCAGTAAGCTGCGCGGTCTGCTCAGGGGAGGAGAGGAGGCGGAGGGCAGTGGCGGTCGCTGCGGCCGGCTGCGTCCCCTCCACTCAGGGCCTCCCTGCCGGTCCTATGTTTGTATTTTGTCTGGCATCCAGCTTTGGATTGTGTGGAAATGCCTGACACCTGGCACTCCCGCACCAGAACGGGGACCACCGCCTGAGATTGGGGTGCGCGCCCGGCCCTGCCCTGGGGCGGCTGGCGAACGTGGACACGGGTGCCCATGAAACCGTCCTTCCGGTGCATAGTTCTTCATGCCTGACACTGAGCCCTTCATAACGAGTAGAAATGCCAGGCCTCGTCCTGCTCTACACGGACCGCCCCGAGTGAGCTTGTGAAAGGCGACACCACACTCATTCCCGCACCGGGAGGTGGAATGTCACATGCGGAGTGACTGGAACTCAGGGCTCAGAGCCAGAACCAGCAGGCCGTGAGCGCGGCCACCGTGCGGCGGGAGGCGCCTGGGTGTGACGGGCCGCTGAGCAGCGGCTCACCCTGAACCGGGCACCAGGCGCTCTGCGCCCTTCGAAAAGGAGAGGGCGCCAGCGCTGCCTCTGAGCCCGCCGTCCGGGGGGTCAACGCGAGCTCTGGAGCTCCTCGTGGGATCTCCTGGGCACCCACTCCTGACAGAGGTCCATCCCGCTTGCCCGGCACAGCTGCGGAGGCCTTCTGCTGGCGGCGGAGGAGGAGCAGGCGCCCCGGCCTGAGCCGCGGGGGACGCCGCGGCCTCGTTAGGTCCTGGGAAGGATGGGATGAGGTTTAAGATCTCTGTCTGGCGCCAGCCATCTTCTGCCACAGCTCAGGCCCCCACTGGGTGCCAAGCAGCGCCGAGAGGCTCCTGGCACGTCAGATCTCCGTGCCCTGTGCCCAGGGTAGGCGCTGCACGATCAGCGAGCGTGCCTGCATCTGGACGACGGGCGATGTCAGAGCCGCCACTCTGCTTCTGTGCAGGAGGCCAGTCCTCGCCTCCCAGCCGAAGCTCATTCCATGGCCACAGGTGCGGCTGGCAAAGAACTCTGCTGTGCCTGACCGTCCCCGGCCCGGGTGGCCCTGGGTGCACCCGACATGCCAGGAGATGCACCCAGGCCTGGGCCCTGCTGTGGGGGTTGCAGAGCCCCCCGCCCTCCCAAGCCCCGTCCATTCCCCTCAGCTGACCCCCCGCCGGGGCCTCCGCAGGTGCCGGCCACAATGACACTGGGCGATATTTCTTAGATGCTGACACTGAATAGGCTTTTGTGAAAACAAAATTACTCTGGAACTTACAATGAAGCGTCAATTGGAAATAGAAAGTGCACAATGTCCCGCATAATTCTCGTTTTGTCTGGGCCAAATTAAAAGGGGAATAGAAGGCGGAGGTCTGTTCCTCTCAAATTCTTCTGATAGACTGAATAGCAGTGTACTTCAGAGATAAGGGCCAGGGTTTCCAGGAGACCTGGGGATTTAGAAGTATGCTTGGAATTCGAATGTCCACAGTGGATATGGAATGCGTGTCACTCTCAAGCCAGAGTCCGTGGCGGTAGAATGACATGCTAAAGCAAAGGACGGAAAGAAAACTGTCGTTTCCTCCATGCAGGAGGCAGTGTGGACATGGCAGCTCCTGGGAAAGGACACCCTGGCATTCTGCTTGCTGCTTGTTATGCCACAGCAACTCTGCAGCTGGCAGGTTAACTTACCTGTTATGCAAACAGCACCAATACTGCTGTGATTTTTCACAAGCCAAACCATACACTGCATTTCATTCTCTATCTGGTCTGCCCAAAAGGACCCAATCCCATTGGCTTGTGGCCAGGGGTCCAGCCAGCTTCTCCTCCCAGAGCAGAGCCTCCCTACTGCTCAGCCGCCCTTCCTGGGATCTGACACCAGCGATCTGGGCTGGACAACACAGGCACAAAAAGCAAACGCCTTGGTGCCCTGCGAGGACACACGGAAGCTTGAAATGTAGCCTGGGAGAGTGAAGGGCAGAGGCCCAAGATGCCAAAAACTTCCACAAGAACTTAGTATTTCCAGTGCTGCAAGTCAGTATGACTTACGAATGGTGACGGAGAGCAAGGGCGGAGCCGGCCTCCAGATGTGCTCTGGTCAGACAGAAAAGCAAGGGTACCACTGGCCAATGGGGACCTAGGAACCCCCAGGCACTTCCGTATGAGCTGTGAGGTTCCCTGTTGTCAGCAAGCTCTGGACTCTGCTCCACCAGATCACATGAAATACAGTTAGGGGCATTGATAGAAGGCAGAGACATGGACATTGAAACTGCACTGTGAAGCTAAGAAGGAACCACCTGTTCCTGAAGGCAACACAGGAGGCAGAAGATAGCACTCAGTAGATGAGACAGAGATACGTTCTAGAGCCTAGCTCTAAGCTTGTCCCAGCCAAGCATGGATTTGAGATGTGCATGAGTGCGTGCGTGCGTGTGTGTGTGTGTGTGTGTGTGTGTGTGTGTATTTGCATATGCTGTTATTATCTGGGGCTAACACCTCCATGGTGACCAAAGAGCAAATTCAGGAGACCTGCATGTATATGAAAATGTCTTTCTTCTTTATTGTCACTGTCATCTCTCTCATTGGATCCTGGATTCTTTAGTGGTGGATGAAGACACTATCTGAGAAAGCTCAGCTCTCAAAATGCTTTACACAATCCATGCTCCTTCATTCCCATGGTGCCTGCCACTAGCCTTGTTTAACACATTACTCTTACAGTATATCTAGTACAATATTACCAGTTGGATGTACAGCTTAAAGCATATGTTTCCCTTGCAACACCATAATTTAATTTGATATAATTTGTTTCCTTTAAACACCTACATATTCGTGGATACTGAAAAACACATTGCTGAATGTTCAGTGGCTCATTGAAGAGGTCAGAAGGGAAATTCAAACATTTATGGAATTTAATAAAAATGAATCCACAAAATACCAGCTCCTCTAGGACATAGCAAAGGCAGAGTTCAGAGAAATCTTTATAGCTGAATGCCTACATCAACAAATTGGAGATCAACACTTTAATGATACACCTCAAGCTCCTTGAAAAGCAGGAACAAGACAAACTCCAAACTAATAGACAGAAACAAATAACAAAAATTGAATCCGAAATAAAGAAATTAGGAAACCACTGAAAGAATCAATGAAACAGAGCTGCTTCTTTGAAAAAATTAACAAAATTGGCATACCCTTAGCAACTGACTCAAAAAGAAGAGAACACACTCAAATAAATAAAATTAGAGAGGAAAAATGGGAACATCATGACAGAAACAAGCAAGACTCAGAATATTATAAGGAAACACTTTGCAAACCTTTATGCCAACAAATTGGAGATTCTGGAAGAAATGAAAGCATCTTAGAGAATATTGATATACCGAAATTGAATCAAGAAGACTTAAGCCAACTAAATAGACCCACAAAAAGTATGAAATTGAAATGGCAATAAAAGAATTTCCATCCAAGAAAAGCCCAGGATCCAGTGAATTTGCAGCTAAATTCTATAAGGCCTTCAAAGGAGAACTCATTCCAATATTTCTCAAACTCTTCCTTGAAACTGAAAGGGAAACCTCACTACCAAATTCATTCTATGAAGCCGGCATAACCCTCATCTCTAAAGCAGACGTGGACTCATCAAAGAAAGA
The DNA here is from genome assembly GCF_023159225.1 of Perognathus longimembris pacificus. NCBI lineage: Eukaryota > Metazoa > Chordata > Mammalia > Rodentia > Heteromyidae > Perognathus > Perognathus longimembris. The sequence continues at coordinate 153,072,392 of NC_063162.1, forward strand.
GAACTATAGACTCATCTCTTTGATAAACATCAATGTGAAACTTTGCAATAAAATTCTGGCCAACCAAATTCAACAACTAGCAAAAAACAAATCATACGTTATGATCAAACACGATTCATTCCAGGGATGCAGAACCAGTTCAATATATATAAGTCAATTAATACAACTCAACACATCAATAGGAACAAGGACAAGAACCACATGATCATCTCAATAGATGCAGAAAAAGTGTTTGACAATATTCAACACTCCTTTATGGTGCAAGCTCTGGAGAAACTAGTAATCCATGGAACATTCCTCAATATAATAAAGGATCTATATGTCAAATCAAAAGCCAGCATTATACTTTATGGTAAAAATTTAAATCCATTTCCTCTAAAATTAGGAACAAGTCAAGGATGTCCACTCTATCTACTCCTCTTCACAATGTAGTACTGGAATTCTTAGCTAGAGCAATAAGGCAAGAGACAAACATAAAGAGGATCCAGATAGGGAAAGAAGTAAAACTCTCCCTCTCTGAAGATGACAATGTTCTGTATTTAAAGAATCCCATAGACTCCTGTCCCAGATTATGTGAGCTGACCCAAAATGTTGGCAAAGTATCAGGATATAAAATTGAGCCACAAAACTCAGTAGCTTTTCTATATGCCAACAACAACAACAAAAAAAAAAATCAAGACTGGAATCAGGAAAGCAACTCCACTTGTCATAGCCTCAAAAAATCTAGAAATTAACCAAAGATGTGAAGTATCTCTATTATAAAAACTTTAAAAATCTGAAAAAATAAATTAAAAAATATTTAGGGAAATGGAAAAGCCTTCCATGCTTCATGGTTTGGAAGGATTAACATCATGAAAAATAAATACACTGCCCAAAGCTATTTACAAATTCAATGCAATACCCATCAAAATCCCAACAACATCTCTCAATGATAATGAGAAAGCAATCCAAAAATTCATATGAAATAATAAAAGACCCTAAATAGCAAAAACAATCCTTAGTAGGAACAACAGTGGTAGAAGAATATCAATACCAAACTTCAAACTCTATTACAAAGCCATAGTAATAATATTTTTTTTTAAAAACAGCTCAGTACTGGCACAAGAATAGGTCTGAGGATCCATGGAATAGAATAGAAGACCCAGAAATGAACCCACAGACCTATAGCCACCTAATATTTGAAAAGGGATCCCCAAACACACCAGTTGGAAGAACAACCTCTTCAACAAATGGTGCTAGCAAAATTGGCCATACACATGCAGAAAACTGAAGCTAGAGCCTTATATATCACCCTACACCAGAATCAATTCAAAATGGATCAAAGATCTCAATGTAAAGCCAGAAAGCATGAAAATATTGCAGAAGGGGGCAGGGGAACCACTAAGGCTCCAAGCCATGGGTAGAAAGTTCCTACGTAAAGATCCAGAATCACAACAAATCAAAGAAAGACTAGATACATGGGATTGCATCAAACTGAAGAGTTTCTACATAGCAAAGGACATAGCTATCAAGACAAATAGAAAGCCCACAGAATGGGAGAAGATTTTTACCAGCTATGCTTCAGACAAGGGCCTCATATCTAAAACATACTTAGAGCTCAAAAACTTAACCCTACCCCCAAGAAACAACAGCACAATTAATAAGTGTGCTAAAGACTGAGAGACTTCTTAGAAGAAGAAGTAAGAATGGCCAATAGACAAATGAAGAAATGTTCAACATCTCTGGCCATAAAAGACATGCAAATCAAAACAATACTAAGATTCCACCTCACCCCAGTTAGAATGGCCATTATCAAGGGAACTAAAAAATAGCACATGATAGCAGGGATGTGGCCAAAAGAGAATGCTACCACATTGTTGGTGGGAATGTAAACTTGTTCAGCTACTCTGGAAAGCAGTATGGAGGTTCCTCAAAAGACTAAACACAGAGCTTCCCTGTGACCTAGCAATCCTACTCTTGGCCATGTATCCAATAGACCACACACAAGGCCACACTAAAGCTACCAACATAACCATGTTCATAGCAGCACTGTTTACCATAACCAAGCTATAGATCAACTCAGATGGGTGAATGGATCAAGAAAATATAGTACATATACACAATGGAATTCTACTCTTCCATAAGAAAGAATGATATTGCATTACTCATAAAGAAATGGAAAGACTTAAAAAAATTATAATAAGTAAAGTAAGCCAGACCCAAAGAACTATAGGTTCCCTGGTTTCCCTCGTTTGTTGTAACTAGAATGTGCCTATAAATCTACAGTAAACATATTGGGTGCTAAAAGAAAAAAATACACTGGGACATGACGAGTTCACAGGACTGTAGACATTCACGTGGTGAGGACGAAGGAGGACATTCACAGGAGAGGGTCACAAGTGCAATAGCAATGTGCAACTGATCATATAAAATAATATTTATCATGATGAACTCCAAGAAATGGAGACAAGAGGTTTTGGTTTTTGTCCTTTGCCACTGGTTTTGCTTTCTTTACCTTTTGTTTGTAAGTTTATCTGTTTGGGGGAGGGTACGGGGAAAGCCCAGAAATGGAGGGACAAAGGGTGAACAAATGTGGCAGTGGGAACTCACTAGACACTATGTTGAAAATTAACTATACAACTCGTGGGTGGGGTCAGGAGGGGAAAACCAGGAGAGAACAAGGAAAGGAGTAACGCTATTCAAAAAGAGATGTACTCATTACCTGACTTATGTATCTGTAACACCTCTGTATATCACCTTTACAGTAACAATTAAAATTTGAAAAATAAAACCCAATGCATTAGGCTGGGGGCATGGCTCAAGTGTGGGGGCATGACTGTGTAGCAAAAACAAAGTTCTGAGTTCAAATCCCAGCACTGCCAAATAAAAGTAAAATAAAATGCTATGTATTTCACTTAATGCATTGAGAAGGGGCCCAAGTTCTCTGGGGCAGTCAGTCCCCTGAGTATAATGGCAGAGCAGTCTTCAAGGGGCTCCTCCACTAGTGACTCCTCTTACACTTGACTTTTGGGTGATAACCAAGAGGTTTCAGTGTCACTACAAATTATACATTAAAATATTCCCATAAAACAGCAAACATGGTCAGCCTAGTATTTACTTGTGTCCAGAAAACCTCAACAAACTGAGTAGAAGCAATGCTCTCTGGGACGAGGGTGCGGAGAACCGCAAAGTAGCATCGCCCAACGTGAGCTGGCAAGATGGCCATCCCAGCCTGGGCACAGGGTGGGGGGAGGGAGGGCAGGAGAGCATGAGACCTGGGCACAGGGCAGTGGGGAGGGAGGGAGGGCGGGAGAGCATGAGGTCTGGGCACAGGGCGTGTGCGAGAGCCTAGACCAGCAACAGTCAGCCGTGGGGGTAAACGCTCAGAAAGCATCTATAGATCCCTGAATTAAAGCGACTGCAGATTGACGTCAATACTGTACAAAAGTCATTTGGCTACCCCTGTACCGACAGCACGGAGAAGCGATGTTTCTAGAAGGGGTTACCCCGGAAGATTCTGTGCTGCCACCAGCCAGCCTGGTTTCAGCACAGCTGTGCTGGACAGCTCCGTGCTCCGGGCCGCAGCCCTTGTCCAGCGCAGGGTCCGATCGCTGCGTTTCTGCCGCCCGGTGCTCACCCGAGCCCTGGTTGTGTTTGTGCAGCGCCCCCGGGAAGCACGGGAACGCGCGTCCTGCGACAGCGCCCCACCCCTGGAGGGACAACGGTCCTGTGGCAAAGGCCCCGGCCTGCCTTCGCTGCCAACGCCGAGCTCCGCGGTTACTGCCTGGGAGGCGGCGTCCCGGCTGCCCCCCGCGGGCCGTGGCTCCCGCCCAGGACCACGGCCTCCGGGACGGCCCTGCTCGCACCCAGCTCCACCGCTCCCTCTTCCCTGCCCCCCCTTCTCCGGGAGCCGCCGCGCGGGCGCCCGCTTCTCACGGTCAACCCTGGAGACGGAGAGCAGGAGGGCGTGGGGCTCCACCGAGGTCAAGTAGCTCCTCGCCCCGTCGCCCCGAGGCAAGCGTTTGGGGAGGAGGCCAGGGAGGGGTGCGGGGTGTGGGAGGGACGCTGGACCGCCCCCTCCCCCAAGGCCAGCGGACACTTGAGCCGGGGCGTCCCACGCCCCCCCCTCCGGAGCGGCTCCTCACCGAGGCTGCAGCGTGGTCAGAGTGCTGAGTCTGGTACGGAAGGCGGGAGCAGCCACACTCACAGACAGCGCTGCTAACGTGGTGGCGCCCACCCTGGCATCCTACCACGGGATCAAAGAATACGAGACATGCAAGAACGGCAATGCCCCACGGTGAAGATGTCTGGGCCATGGCGCCGGTGGAGGGAGGCAGGGCGGAAGCGGAGGGTGGACGGGAGAGACCCGAAGATCTGCCCGGGAGCGCTGCGTGGGATGGCGCCTTCTGTAGGAATGTCCCCCAGAGCGCACACGCAGCCGGCGCTCCGAGTTCAGGCTGGGCCCTTCTAGAAGCAGCCAGGAGCGGGAGCAGCGAGCGGGAGAGCCTTCAGCACGGGCTCGGAGCAGGCAGAGCTGGAGATGGAAAGGTGAACCACATGGAAATATAGTTTCAACATCCAAACCCAAGCTGGGCTTTTCTAACCCAGCACGCAGGGCATCCGTGAAGATTCCGGAGACCATGGCAGTCCAGCGAGGAGGACAGCAGAGCCGGGAGGAAGCCGCACGGGAGAAGAGAGGAGAGAGCGAGGAGGAGCAGAGGGAGGGCAGGAAACCGTTAGCCTGGGCCTGTCAGGGGAGTGAGCCACATGTGGGGGCCAGGCCAGCTGAGGGGGGAGGGAGGGGAGGGTCCTGACAGGCCAGGCCAGCTGAGGGGGGAGGGAGGGGAGGGTCCTGACAGGCCAGGCCAGCTGAGGGGGGAGGGAGGGGAGGGTCCTGACAGGCCAGGCCAGCTGAGGGGGGAGGGAGGGGAGGGTCCTGACAGGCCAGGCCAGCTGAGGGGGAAGGGGAGGGGGGAGGGTCCTGACAGGCCAGGCCAGCTGAGGGGGGAGGGGAGGGGGGAGGGTCCTGACAGGCCAGGCCAGCTGAGGGGCGAGGGGAGGGTCCTGGCAGAAGCTCGGAAGGCAGAGCAGTGCTAGGACGCACCACCAGAGGCAGGAAGCAGAGACCATTGTTGTCTACCCAGAGGGTTCACCTGGCCAGCCCTGGCTCAGCCCTGGCCCCGTCCCCTTCCCCACCCAGCCTGTGCCCCGCCAGTGAACGCCAGGCGGAGCCGTCTGCTTCTGCGGTCGGGTGACCAGCCGCTCGGCACCCCAGTCCCGTACGAACACCGTGGAGGTCGTTCCTCGCTGGTGTTAAGTGGCTTCCACGAGTGACAGAGTGTGAACAAGCAGGAGAGCCAGCACGCGGGGGGCCGCGTTCCTGAAGTACCTGGGAGACCTGGCGGGTGCCGCGTGGGGCCGCCCGTGCCGTGACCTGGGGACACAGGTCCCCTGAAACAGAACGGCGGCCCGTCCCGCTCGGGTCTCGCTGAAACCCTGCCTGCTGTAGACTGAGCCCTGGCGCGGGGCGATCAGAGGACGCCCAGGGTGGGTGTGTCCCAGCAGGAGGAGGAGGTGACCGAGGAAAGTCGGCGTGACACCGAAGAGCTTTGCACGGAGCACGCTAGGGGCAGGCTGGCACCGGCCGGGGTACGTGACGCCTCGAAAACCCAAGAGCAAGTTTGAAAATCAAATTGAAAGAATGTGACATGAGCCCGGGTGGGAGAGATAAGTGGGGGTGAAATTAGAGAAGAGGGTGGCGTGCTGCATTTGGTGCTGAGTGTTAAAATGAGAGATGGCCGGGGGTGAACTCATTGCTGTTCGGCACAGTGGCTTCCTGGCAGAGAAAGTTCCTGGGCGGACTATCAGGTGTCGCTTGGAATAGCCGCTGCCTCAGATTACCACGTGGAGTCCAGCCGCCAGCCTCTGCGCCCGGCACAGGCCCTGGGAGGGCACAGACCGGGAGGGCGGGAGCCGCATGCTGCTTCACCTCCCAGCCGAATGCATGGATGCACGGATGCACCGATGCACGGATGCACAGATGCACAAATGCATGGATGAATGGATGCACAAGTGCATGAATGCATGGATGCACGAATGCATGGATGCACTGATGCACGAATGCATGGATGCATGGTGTGCATGAATGCACGGATGCATAGATGCACAGATGCACGGATGCATGAATGCACAGATGCACAGATGCACGGATGCATGAATGCACAGATGCACAGATGCACAAATGCACAAATGCACAGATGCACGAATGCACAGATGCACGAATGCACAGATGCATGAATGCACGGCCCTCTGCAGCCATCAGAACAGATGCTTTCGTCCAAGCCATCAGCAGACAGAAGGTTGCTCTGGTAGTGTCCGGAGGACGTGCACCCCACCGCGGCCCTCCTCCACGCCCCTCCTCCAGCTCTGACCTCTGGACTGGCCTGGAGGCCTCGCCTCGTCAGGGGGAGGAAGAGGGAGCACCGTGGGGGCGAGGGAACGTGGAAGCACAGGAGGCCCCGCGTGCAAGGCCTTGCACGGTGCACCCTGTCTCCAGTGTGCGGGCAAGCGGGCCACAGCTGCTCTTCGGGAGGCCGAGGCTTTGTGGAACGGAAGCCACTCGCCCTCTTGCCTCTCGCCTTGTGCTTCAGACCCGGAAGGTGGTGTTCGGGGTTCAGGGCGCAAAGCTGCCCCGGTGGAAACGTCTAACTTCCTGGATGGCTCCACCACTTCTTCCTGGAGCCAAATCCCAGCTGGAGCAGGGCAGAAGCAACCACCCCAGGGGCCCCCAAAGCCCTCGCCCCACTCCTGCCCTGGGGCATGGCTTCCTGGGCACGGCCACGCCTTAAGGACTGGAAGGTGGCATCTGCACCTTGCCTCGCCTTGACCCTCACCCCACCGTCGCCCCTCCCCCTCTCCGACCCCATTTCCGCCAGCGCCCTCCTGCACGAGTCCACGGTGCAATGGCTTTCCTAAATACTGGGGTTCTACCAGGAGCGCTGCCTGTGAGTCTCGTTCCCCAGAGGAATGAAAAGCTGCTCGGGACCGGGCCCTGATTTATGCCTGCCTCCCTGCAAGACACACAGCAGGAGCTCCGCGAGTATTTGTTGATTAATGGGACTTAAGCCATGAAAGACAGCTCTCTTTGGGGAGCGCTATCCGTTAAGTGGGTCAATTAGCTTGTCTGCTCCCTCATGACTGATGGGATATTGTGAATTACTCACGTCTACAATCAGCAGATACAGGTACTCATCACATCGCCGCGAATAGCTTTCCACTATTTCAGACGACCAAAAATAGCTGTACAGTAAACCGTCATTATGCAGGAGGCCGGGAAGAAGGGTGTTCTAATTAATTAAACATTCTGGTCAGTAATAAAGGACATATAGATGCAGGAGACCAGCTTTTACAAGGCGAGAATATAATGAGATATACTTAGCACTAAAATTACACCACACATGATATAATTGCATCTTTCGAAGATGATCTCAAAGGCTCGGGCTGGATTCTGTGCAGCTCGGGGAGCGCTTCATGTTGTGGAAGAAATTCACACCGCGCTCCTGACCCCCAGAAAGCCTGTGACACCTCCTTTTATACGTCCCAGCGTCCGCATTACTTGCAATAACCGAAGCCCTGTGTACCTACACTAACTTCCTGGTTATTTTAAAAGAACAAATGAAAGACTGTAACTCCTGGCTTTTAAAATAAACGAGAAGACAATTTGAAAGTGAATTTCCACCGAGTCTGAATCCTCACTCTCAAATCTCAGTCAACCTGTATTCCCTCTCGCTTAATCCCTACTTCTGGTTACATGCGTTCAGCAACCATTTCAACAGAAATCGAAGTGGACAAAATGACTTCATAAACATATGCATCCAAAGACTCTGTCCTGAACAAGAATGCTACGTCAGCCGTGGTTTCTCATGGCTTCTCGCTGGAGGAATGTAGGTTTCTTCATGCATGTCCCCAGGCCGGTGCAGGTGAGCCGGGCACGCGGGTCCCTCCGCAGGGACGCCGGGGCCTCCGATCGTGACATCAAAGCCCCGGAGATGAAAGGGCAGCTTTGCACTGGCATCATAAACACACTGCACAGCCTGCCGTGGTCCAAGAATCTTTCATTGTAGCAGGTGGAGAAACAATGACAGAGGCACCGGGAGCTGGCGGAGCCGGGCGGTGGCGGTGGTTACGTTTTATACGGCTTTGATATAACCACGGCAATTAAGGGCGCGATGGGCAGGGACTTGCCCCGCTCTTTATAGGGTGCACGTTGTTTACTAATCCTGCTCCCCGGTAAATCCATCATTATTCAGCACAGCTGCAAATAAAGTTTTACAGGCCCAAGCGTCTCGCTCTGCGGAACCCGTCTCAGATGCTTTTCCTCTTTCTCTGCAGGCGAGCCACGCGCGCCGTCTTTACCCCGCAGCTCTGCGTCCCGGTGGGCGGGTGGGAGTGTGGCGGGGCAGGGGGACCCCAGTGGCCTCCACGCACGCCTAGAACCTTCTGAGGATCAGGAATGTCTCCGCGTCTTGCCAGAGCGCTCCTAGCGAGGCGTGGAGTGGAGCGTGGATGTCCTTTGACTCCTTCTGCCCTGGGCACAGTTCCCATCTCCCGAGCTGGGTGATGTTGTCGGGAAGCGAGGAAGATTTCGGGAGGGAATGGCGAGGTTAAACAGCATGTGAACACGTGCTCCTAGTAGCACCCTAGTCTTGGTACGGTCATGGTACTCCTCCCCGGTCTTCTAGCCCGCTGGGCCACGGCCAAGTCTTCCTGAGAGGGTGGGAATGTAGCTAGCTTTAAGGAGGACCGGAATAGGGCCCAGTGGGTTGGGGGAGGGGCCAGGACAGAAACGAGCAACACCAACACAGAAATCTGTGTAATGAAGTGTGTAAACTAGCCGGGTGCCCGTAGCTCATGCCTGTAATCCCAACTACTTGAAAGGCTGAGATCCAAGGATTGCCTTTCGAAGCCAGTCCAGGCAGGACAGTGTCTGAGGTTCTTACCCCACCCCCCCCAATAAACTACCAAAAAGAAGTGGCACTGTGGCTCAAGTGGCACAGCACTCGACTTGAGCAAAAGAAGCTCAGACACAGTGCCCAGGCCGTGAGTTCAAGCCCTAGGACTGGCACACACACACACACACACACACACACACACACACACAGAAGTGTAAACTCTCTGGACAGTGCGGTTTCCGGTGTCAGTAGCCTGTCCGCTGGGCTTTCCAGCCAGCCCGAGACTGGTTGTGGCAATGCTTTTCAGGAGCTCAGTCTCCCATTGTCAAACAAACGTCCAACCATCCTCTCCATACACAGAAAGACTCACCTAAACCAACCACCTCCTGGCAGCCACTGGGGTTTTCTTTTGGTTTTTAACACTGAAAGAGACTACCAATTACCTAACTGCGGGGCAGGACCCCAGCTCGCCCCTCGAACTCAGAACTGGGATTCCTCCCACTCCCCAGCCCCGCCTGGCCCTGCTCACGCCCTGCTAGATCGCCCGTGGCAGAGCGGGGGGGAGGGGCTGCCCCTCTCAGTGTGAGGGTGGGCTCCACCCCCCAGAGCCACGCTCCTCCCTCCATCCAACTGCCCGGGCGCTGGCCTGGCTCCCAGGGCTGCGGAGGAAGCAGGGCCGGGAGGCGGCCCCGGAGCCTTGCAGGGCAATCGGGCTCACCCCCGCCTCAGCTCCTGATCCGCAGGCCCGGGCGCCCAAGCGCCCAGCCTCCCACTCAGCCCGCTGCGGAAAACGCTGCAGGAACCGCCATGTGCATGCGTGTGCGTGCGTGTGTGTGTGTGTGTGTGTGTGTGGACATAAGAGTGCAAGCGCTGCATCAAATTGGTAAAAAACGAGTCTTCCTGACAGGTGTGGGGTGCGGGCCATGGTTGCTCTCAACGCTTGCTTCGCTCTGTGTTCACTGGGCTGTTTCTGCTGCTCCTTCCCCCCAACCCCTGAACCCCCAGTTTCTCAGATAGGCTCCGTGTGCGGTGGCTGCTTCCCCCTCCCACCCCCGGTTTCTTAGGCTCTCTCCGTGTCAGCGAACGCGAGGATCGCAGCGTGGTACGGCTCCTCTGTCGCCGCGTGTATCGAGACTGTTCCCACTTGGACCTGCTCGTCGTTTTTCGAAGCATCTTTTTTTTTTTTTTTTTTTGGCCAGTCCTGGGCTTTGGACTCAGGGCCTGAGCACTGTCCCTGGCTTGTTTTTGCTCAAGGCTAGCACTCTGCCACTTGAGCCACAGCACCACTTCTGGCCATTTTCTATATATGTGGTGCTGGGGAATTGAACCTAGGACCTCCTGTATACGAGGCGAGCACTCTTGCCACTAGGCCATATCCCCAGCCCTCGAAGCATCTTTTTAATGAACAGAGATTCTTTTATTTTCAGTTTGGTTTAAGTCTAATTAATTTTTTCTCTAGTGAATATTGTTTTTTGTAACCTGTCTAAGAAACCTTTCCCTGTCCCTAAATCATGGAGAAATTCTCCAGCGTGTGCTTCTAAAGCTTCGTGGTTCAGCTTTTCTCCGCCGTGCCTATGGTCCATCCCAAACTATGCTTCTTTTGCTGACTTCTTCTTCTTCGTTCTCTGGAGGGGCACAAGGCTGCTTTGTTTTGTTTCCGCTCGGGCCCTTGCAAGGCAAGATTCTACCACTCGAGCCGCTTCTCCGGGGCTCGGGGGTCTCGTTTGTATTTCCGGGAAGATCCGTGCTTTTCCCCGGGAGCAGATGCAGACGAGTCTCCCACCTCTGCTTGCCACGTGCCTGGGATTACAGGTGTGCACCCCGTGTCTGGTTCGTTGGTGGAGTCCAGGTAACTTTCTGCCTCCGTTGCCCCTGAATGACAGTCTTTCTAGTCTCTGGCTCCTCAACAACCGGGGTGACAGGCCTCAGCCGCCGTTGCTGGCCTGCTCCTCCTCCGCTCTCTCCTCCTTCTCCTTCTCTTTCTCCTCTTTTTCTTCATCGTCATCTTCTTCTTCCTCTTCCCCTTGTAACTTGAACTAAAAAAAATTTTTTTACACTTTTAAAAAATGTTACCGTGCTCATAGAATTTCTTAGACGCATCTGCACTTCGCCAACTCACCAAGTCATTGTGGGTTCTATTTCTAGGTCACTCTGTCCACCTGCCCATTTTTACACCAGAACATACAAAGTCATGCAGTCGAGAATCATAAGCTCACAATTTTTGGCAGTCAAAAAAGCTATTGCGTGCTTCCATGGCCATGTGACGGCCAAACATTTAGATTTTTATGAGCTTGTGATTAAGATTCCATTGAGAACACAGATCAGATTAGAGATGTCTACAAGCTGTTCATGAACATGGTCTATCTTTTCATTCAGTTCGGGTATTATTCTCTTTCAGTGGTGTTTTGTACTTTTCAATGCACTGGATGTCTTTTATTAACTTTATCTATAAATAGCTTATACTTTCTGATGCTCTTATATGTGAATTTATTTTATTTTTAAGGTTTCTTTTGGCTGCCAAAATATTAAATCCGAATGTTATTGAGAATCAGCCTTTATCCTGAGACCTCCTTAAAGGTAGCCCTGTGTCCTAATAAGCGACAGTGACTGCTTTGTTTTGTTGTTGTTGCCAACAACTTAGGAGTCTCTGTATAAACAATCATGCGGTCTCTGGATAGGATGGGATTATGTCTGCCTTTCTAATCTGGATGCTTCTTTATTTTCTTCTCTCTCGTCTTTCTACACGCGTTAGGCTCTCTGGTGCAACGCTGAATGGGATGGTGATAGAAGCCTCCTTGCCCTTGCTCCCAGCCCTACACAGAAGGCCCTCTACCTTTCAACAGCCAGTGTTGTATTACATGAAGGGTTTTGAAGGTGCCTTTTATCACTCTGAGGAAGTTCCTTCCTATTCCTGGCTTTCTGGAGGATTTTGTTTAACCTTGAATGGGTTTACATTTTTGTCAAATATTTCTCTGCATTGAGAGATAAACATATCACTTTCTTCTTTGTTAAATTACTGTAGTGCATTATATCGATTTGAAAATACTAAACCAACTTTACCTTTATAGGACATGGTCATGATTTGTTATCTCCTTACCTGTTATTAGATTCATTGTGTTCACATTTTGTTAAAGATTTCAGCCTCTATGATCACAGAGTATATTGGTCTGTAATTTTCTTCCTACTTAATGTTAGATGCTATCATTTTACCCTTTAGTTTCTGTTGCTCTGATTTCCCTTTCTTCCTTCTTTTGGGTACAGCACAGAATTCTGGCATTCCATTTTAATTCTTGTACTAGCTTTTTAGCTATAGATATTTGCTAGAGGCTGCTCTACAGATTGCAACAACATCCCACAATCTCTTGTAATCTATGTATATATAATATTTGTCCATTTATGTTGAATATAGAATGATTTCTACGCTCCAGTTCCAGCCCTCTGTATCGACATGCTTGAGAAATCCTAAAATACAGTTATTATCATATTTTGGGGAAAATCCTTTCATTTTCCTCATTAGAGATAAAGAACATTGACTCGGCCTTCTCTGTCCATACCCAGGCCCAGTGATCTTCACTAAATCTCCCAAGCTCCATGACTGTCTGTTATTTCTCTTTAACCAGAACATACTTATTAACTGAACTGTATTTTTTTACCCTTTTAACTGTGTTATCAATGGGTTCCACTCAATTATATGCACGCAAAATTGTGCCATTTCAACATGCAAGGATGTCATGAAAACATGACTGACATAGCTTGACTTATTCTTCCCATACTAATTGTCTGGAAGTTGGCATGTTTTACACCTGCACCCCTGGCATCCCCAGCTCTCGAAGCTCTCCCCTGCACACCGACACCCCCACCCTGCACCAGCGCCCAGCTCCCAGCAGCCCCCCTGCACACAGCCCAGCCCTGGCATGTCGCCATTGCTTCCGATTTTAAGACAAGCTTTGTAGAATGAAATTCTATGTTCACAGATTTCTCATGACACCACTTTAAAATGCCATTCCCAGCCAAGGCCTGGCTCACGCCTGTCAGTTACTTAAGAGGCTGGGATCTGGAGGCTCACAGTTCCAGACCAACAAATGTAATAAAAGATGGACATGGCAGCGTACAGCTGGCGTATCAACCACACAGGAAGCTTAAGGAAGGAGGTAGATGACTATGCTAAGAGTCAACAAAAAGCAAGTCCTTGCTTCAAAAATAGCACAGCAATAAATGCTGGTGTAGGAGAGAGCCTGTCCTAAAAGAAAACACAAACAACGACAACAAATGTCATTTCATTGTCTTCTGACTTCACCAGTTTCTGATTTAAAAAAAAAAACAACCCTGACATTTGTATAATCACTTTCTGAATGTAACACGCCATTTTTCTCTAAGTATATTTTAACATTTTTAAATTTATATTTGGATTTCTGCAACTTGTCTTTGATGTGTATGGGTGTGATTTTGTTCATATTTATCTCATTTGATGCCCCCTGAGCACCCTACATTTGTAACTTAATGTCTTTCATAAAACATGGAAATTTTTTGGTATTTCTTTAAAAATGCTCTCCTGCCACCTCATCTTCCTGACCTTGCTGGAACTCTGATTTCCCGCCTGAGGCGGCTCAGCGTCTTCCTACAGGCCGCTGAGGCTCTGCTCATCTCCTCCAATGCTCTCCCAGTGCGGTAGAAATAAAGATCTCTAGTTCTCTGTTCTCAACTTCACCGATGCTTTCATTGGCCATGTTCGTTCTTCTGTGCATTTTAAGTTGCTCTTAGTGAACAGTAAGTTTCTACCATGTCCATCCATAGTCCCCCCACAGCGATCTGTCTGCTGTTCATCACCGCATCATGTTCCTTTCAGTTCTTTATATTTTGCGTTGGCTGCTTCAAAGCCTCTGCCCACCGGCACCCCCCTTTTCCACTCTGGGTTTCTGTTATCTCTCCCTGCTATCTCTTGGGCATGATTCATGTGTTGTGGTTTTGTCACATGTTAGGATGAGATGGTTGTTGTCACACAGAAAGGATTAGGAACATAATACTGTAGCTCTGCACTTTGTGCACCTCTGAGGCATTTACTTGGGCACTTCACAAAGCTGGACTCCACTCCCAGTGCGGCTGTCTCCCCACACCCCTGGGTCTCCCACCGTCACCTCCCAGGGACACCGACACCTCCCGTGGACACCGTCACCTCCCGTGGACACCGTCACCTCCCGTGGACACCGTCACCTCCCATGAACACCCGTCATCACTCATGGACACAGTCACCTCCCCATGGACACCGTCACCTCTTGTGGACACCGTCACCTCCCATGGACACTGTCGCCTCTCATGGACATAGTCGCTTCCCGTGGACATCATTTTGGAGCTCATCTTAATACCTTGTCCCCTCCTAGATAGAATTTGGGGGGCACCTGACATCCTGGGTGTCTTCAGGAAACGTTGCTGGAGTCCAAAGCCTCCTTCGCTCCCCCCTCGCCTGGCTCAGCGCTGGCTTTTATCACCTATTGTCTTTCCCAAGTCGTGAGCTGCCATGGTTTCCCCAGAGCCTGGCCGGGGGCAGCAGAGCGAGCTGTCAGCGCCCTGTCACCCTCCGTAGCTCACCGAGAACACGCGTCCACTCTGGCGCCCTGGGTGTGTCTTCTCTCTCTCTGTAGGGATATGCCTCAATGTAAAATGAGGAAAACAAAGCTCCACATTTAATTCTGAGATTTAAAAGGGAGAGAGTAATCATCGATATATGTTTTGAGGACAATAATAAGGAAAGTATAAAAATAACTTAAAATTAAATGAATAATTCCTTTTTTCTAAAGATAGGAAAATTAGCACATAAAAACACTCCTTTCCCCCCGCAGGTTGATAACACTGAATGAGAAATAATGGGTGTTTTTATCACTACATTGCATATGAAAACAGGCACAATCATTGAAAGTATTTTGGCCTTCCCCTGTAGAGTTGAAAACATGCAAACCCTTAGCGCAGCAATCCCTCGCCCTACTTGTTTCCTAGATAACCGTGTGCACATGTGTGCCAGGGCGCCTGGGAAATGACGCATCACTTGAATATGACACCCAAACACTGCGCCCAGGTAGAAGAGGGCACCCCAGACGGGACACCCACACTGCTCCCAGGTGACAGAGGGGCGTGCCCCCTGGGACAGGACACCCACACTGCGCCCAGATGGGGGAGGGGCGTGCCCCAGGACACCCCCACCTCTTAGCTCAGGGACATCGTGAGCCAGGCTTTAGCAGACATGTCCTGGGAGGCAGCCGCCATCCACTGCTGTGGATTTCATCCGCTTCACCCGGCTCTGAAATTCACATCCTCCCCCAGGTGCAGACTCCATAGCTAGACCGTGCCTCCGCCTAAGACCAAAACCCCTCCACCCTCCCTCCCCATGCTGCACGGGAGATCGCAGCCCCCGGGGATTCCAGCTCTCTTGGGCTTCCCACGGCCGCCCACGCAGTCTCCGTGTCCCCCTCCGCGGAGGGGGTTCCGAGGCGGGGGGCCTGCTCCGCGTGCACTGCACACCCCTCCACACCCGGGCTCACACCGAGCCGCCCCCCCTCCCTCATCTCCGACGTCACAGCACAGCAGACGTCCCGGGGAGCCCCATCCCGGGCCCGTCACCCCCTCCGCCGCCCCAGACCAGCCTTCCGCAGCCCACCGCGAAACACGAGGGATGCGCACAACTTGCACTCGTTCTACAACCACAACCCACACTTCCCCAAATGAAGGGCTTCCAGATGCTTTCGTCAGCGGTTACCAACATGGTGCGAAAGCATGACATGTCCCAAGGTGTCACTGTGCCAGGGACTGCGGAGAGGAGCGCGCAAGACGGAGACAGAAGCTGACCAAAGAGTCCGGCTCAAGTGCAAGCGTGCTAGTCAGCACGCAGGCTGAACAAACACCGGGCCCCAAGTTCAAACCCCAATGCCGGGGGAGAGAGAGGGGGAGAGAGAGGGGTGGGGGAGAGAGAGAGAGAGAGAGAGAGAGACGAAGACAGGGAGGGAGGGAGGAGGGAGGGAGGGAGGGAGGGAGGGAGGGAGGGAGGGAGGGAAGAGAGACATATAACATAGTCTGCATCTACATCCACAACTTTCAACCACAGATACTCAAGAGAGTTGTATTGAACACTTGGACTGAACACTTGCATTGCTTGCATTGAACACTTCAGTGTAACAACTTTTTACATAGTATTTCCAGCACATGAGGTGTTGCAAGTCATCTAGATATGATGGCATAAAAGCAGATGTGTGCCGATCATATTCCTTTTCTACGTGTGCCGTGAGCGTTCAGGGATTTGGGTGCACCCTGGGCTCCGGGAGCCAATCGCTTGAGATACAGAGATGACTGATAATTCCTACAGTCTGAAAGGCAGAGACATAATCAACGGTGAACCAACAGATGAGGTCAACACCGCAAATGCTAGTGAAGGAAATGACCGGCAGAAGAATACAGCAGTTTGGGATAAGGAACCTCCCAAGAGCAATATATATTTTTTAATCCCGGAGGTTGTCTCTGGAGGCCATCTTTTAATCTCGATGGAGAATAATGCTACTTTTGCAGTCATAACTCTCCACTGTAGGTAGAAAACCACACGAGGGCCCCTCCCCCGGTAAGCGAGAGGACGTTTCCTACCGGGCCGGCTCAAACCACCTCGAAATCAGCCGAGAAGAGGAGGCCACACCATTTCAGACTCTATAAGCACCCAGGTCAGGCAAGATGAGACTGTGGAAGTATTCGCCCTCTCCACGGGGACGTTCGCCAGCTCGGGTGCCCACCCTCCCCCGCGGGGGACGGAGGCCGGGCCCGCCGGCACCCCACACCCCAGGCCCCGTGGGCACCTCAAATCACCAGGGGTGCGTCCCGAATTTTCCACCCGCTTGACTGGGTGTATCCCCTCCTTTAGCTCTTACGCTGAAAAATAACATGCACGATGTCTCCTCAGGTTGCACAAAGCTCTTCATTTCCCCGGCTCAATTATAATTAGGAAGCACCTAAACTTCACCTCAGCGATTCGGTTTTTCCATTAATAACTGGATCCTCCGAATTAATCTCTTCGAAAGCGCCCCTTCAGACGCCCAAGTCCGGGTCCCTCAGCACACCACCCTGAGGGATTTCTGGTTTCTCTGAATGTCAGACGCAGGAAAGAAGCCGGAACGCCACGGAGAGGGCGAAGGTTTCCCCTTGGCGACCAGAAATATTGCACGCATCCTCCGTCCATCCATCCAAGCAAAGGGCGGGATTCTTATCATAAAGCACGTGAGAGACTGCTGAGCCGTCCAAAACGCGCTGGAGACGCGATGGATACTCTCTTATACTCAATTATACACTATTTATACTATTGATACTCTAATTACCTTACCATTCTCTATTATACACTAATTCTCCACTATCTCTTCTACTATACTTATCTCTAATATCTCTCTTATACTCCTCCATTCTCTTTATTCTCCTATTTCCTACTATCATTCTCATCATCTATCATTCTCATCTCATCTACCTATCCACCTTTTAATTTTTTTACCCACACCACATACCCACCAACCCTCCCACCATCACCACACCACACCCCACCACACCACCCCCCCCCCCCCCCCCACCCCACACACCCCCCACCCCCCACACCACCCCCACCCCCACCCCACCCCCACCCCCCCCCCCCCCCCCACCCACACCAACCCCCACCACCACACCCCACACCCCCACCACACCCCACACACCCCCCACACCCCCCCCACCCCCACACCCCCACCCACCAACCACCCAACCACACCCAACCCCCCCACCCCACCCACACACACCCACCACCCCCCACACCACACCCACCACACCCCCCCACCCCCACACCACACCCCAACCCACCACACCCACACCCCAACCACACCAACCCCCCACCCCACCCCCCCCCCACCCACACCACACCACCCCCACACCCACCCCACCACCACCCCCCCCACCCCCCACACCCCCCCACCCCACCCCCACACCCACCCCACCCCCACCCACACCCCCACACCCCACCCCCCACCCCACCACCCACCCACACCCCCCACACCCACCCCACCCCCCCCCACCACACCCCCACACCACCACACCCCACCACCCACACCCCCACCCCCCACCCCCCCCCCCCCCACACCACCCACCCCACCCCCACCCCCCACCCAACCACACCCCCCCCCCCCCCCCCCACCCACACCCCCCCACACCCCCACCCACCCACCCACACCCCACCCCCACACCCCCCACCCCCCCCCCCCCCACCACCACACCCCCACCCACCACCCACACCCCACCACCCCAACCCCCCACCCACCCCCCCCCCCCCCCCCCCCCCCCACACCCAACCCCACCCCCCACCCCACCCCCCCCCCCCCCCACACCACCACCCCCCCCCCACCCCACACCACCCCACACACCCCCCACCCCCCACCCCCCCCAACCCCCCCCCCCCCCCACACCACCACCCCCCCCCACACCACCCCCCCCACCCACCCCCACCACCACACCACACACCACCCACCCCACCCACCCCACCCCCCACACCCACCACCCCCACCCCCCCACCCCACCAACCCCACCCACCACCCCCCCCCACCCCCCCCCCCCACCCCACCCCACCCCACCACCCACCCCCAACCCACACCCCCCCACCACCCCCACACCACCCCACCCCACACCCCAACCCACCACACCCCCCCCCCCACACCCCCCACCCCCCACCCCCCACCCCCCACCCCCCCCCACCACACCACACCCCACCCACCACACCACACCACCACCACACCACACCCCACCCACACCACACCACACCCACACCACACCCACACCCACCACCAACACCCCCACCCCACCCCACCCACCCCACCACACCCACACCAACCACACCACACCACACCACACCACCCACCACACCCACCACACCAAACCACACCACCCACCCACACCACACCAACACACCCACACCACCCCACCCACCACACCATACCACACCCACCCACACCACCCACCACACCACACCAACCACACCCACCACACCCCACCACACCACACCCCACACCACACCACACCATACCACACCACACCACACCACACCACACCACACCACACCACCACACCCACCACCACACCATACCACACCATCAAACCACACCAACCACACCATCACACCACACCACACCATACCACCCATACCACACCAACCACACCACACATACCACAACACACCAACCATCCACACCACACCCACACCACACCACACCATACCACACCATACCACACCACACCACACCACACCACACCACACCACACCACACCATACCACCACCACACACCACACCAACCACACCATCACCACACCATACCACACCATACCACACCACACCACACCACACCACACCACCACACACCACACCACACCACACCACACCACACCACACCACACCATACACACCATACCACACCATACCACACACCACACACCACACCATACCACACCATACCACACCATACCACACCATACCACACCATACCACACCATATCACACCATACCACATCACACCACACCATACCACACCATACCACACCACACCACACCACACCACACCACACCATACCACACCATACCACACCACACCACACCACACCACACCACACCACACCACACCATACCACACCATACCACACCATACCACACCATACCACACACCACACACCACACCATACCACACCATACCACACCATACCACACACCACACACCACACCATACCACACCATCATACCACACCATACCACACCATACCACACCATACCACACCATATCACACCATACCACATCACACCACACCATACCACACCACACCACACCATACCACACCACACCACACACCACACGACACCATACCACATCATACCACACCATACCACACCATACCACACCATACCACACCATCATACCACACACCACACCATACCACACCATACCACACCATACCACACCATACCACATCACACCACACCACACCATACCACACCATACCAAACACCACACACCACACACCACACGACACACCACACACCACACCACCACGTCACCCTGCCCAAGGGGAAAGATGCTCCACGGGACTGAGGTGGCAGGCGGATCCCTGTGAGACCCACACACCCATCGGCCTCTTGCTGGGGTGCTGGTGGCCCGCCACACGCTTCCAACGGTGATTCTGTCCAGATAGACATTTGTATCAACAATTTGATTAAAAGTTCTTTTCAAGGGCTGGAGGCTCAAGTGGTATTTCACATGCCTAGCAAGCACAAGGTCCTGAGTTCAAGCCCCAGTACAGAGGGGAAAATGTCCTCTCATCAAGTGCATTGCAAGGAGAGCCCAGAACGAAGAGTGCAGCAAGCGTCTAAACGACTCCACGGCTGTGTACGTCAGCGTCGGGACGCAGTCTGTTGGAGGGTGGATTATGAAACTCGTCTGCCTCAAGGCTCACCCTGTTTGATTCAGCACCCCCACACAGAAGGCGGCCGTGAGGGCCTCTCTTCCCTGGTCTGCACCCTCAGACCTCCTCCTCGGACAAGGGTGGCACTGGTCAGACAGGGCCGGGCGGGGGGGGGGGCGGGCCCGCCCTTGTGGAGAGTCCAGTGCCACCAGTCTACAGCCCACCGGAGGCGAGGGTGGCAACAAGGCTATGGATGCAGACATAGTGAGGAGTAAAAACCAGCCACGAACCGAGGCAGACACGGGACCTGGGCTCGGGGCTCGCACCGGCGACGGGAGCACCGCTCAGCCGCGGAGCTCAGTGCGTGGGGAGCACCGTCCCCCCCCCCCGGACTCCACACAGGCCGGTCCACTGACCGCCCAGCACCGCCCCCGTTAGCCGCCCGCCGTGGGGCGCGAGCACGAGGGGAAAGGCCCGCTCCCCGGCCTGTGCAAGGCGCTCGCCCGTGGCCAGGTGTGACGCGTGGGTGACGCGTGGGAAACTCACCCTTCCCGGACCTCGCGTGGACTCCGGACCAGGAGCACGGCCCGGAGCTCGGGCATCAAGGGAACACTGAGAGCTTCACCGGAGTGCTCCCTAACGACACGGAGATGATGAGATCGAGGCCCCGACGTGCGTGTGCGCGCGCGTGTGTGTTGGTGAGGATTGGATGCGGGGCGCGTGTGTGCGAGGTGAGTCCTCTTCCGGCTGAGCCCTACGCTCAGCCCCGCGGTTTATGTGTTTTAGAGGGGAGGTCATGGCTGCCTGGGCCAGGCTGGGGTCACACACGCTCGTCACGTGCCTCGGTCTCCCCAGTAGCTGGGGTTACAGGAGGGCCGGGACTGCGCAGCGGCCGCGAGCCCTGAGAGCCGGAGCCGCCGTGAGCTCGCGGACACGCTGACCCCGCCCCCCACAGTCCACGCGCTGACCCCGCCCTCAACCCCGCCCCCCACAGTCACGCGCTGACCCCGCCCTTGGCCCCGCCCCCCACAGTCCACGCGCTGACCCCGCCCTCGGCCCCGCCCCCCACAGCCCACGCGCTGACCCCGCCCTCGGCCCCGCCCCCCACAGTCCACGCGCTGACCCCGCCCTCGGCCCCGCCCCCCACAGTCCACGCGCTGACCCCGACCCCATAGTCCACACGCTGACCCCGCCCCCCACAGTCCACACGCTGACCCCTCACCCCCCACAGTCCACACACGGCTCCGAAGGCGCGCGATCGCCCCGGCCATCTACACGTGCGTGCAGGGCTCCTAACGGCACGCGTGGATTGCAGAAGCAGCGTCAGCGGGCTCTGGCTGGGCTCCGCCAGGAGGCAGAGCGGGGGCAGAACGGGGGGCAGCGAGGATCCCTCCCACCCCAGCCTCCCGCTGACCACGTGCTCCCGCCCCGCGAGGCCGCCCCTCCCCGGGAAGCCCCGACGGACGGACGGCCCGGCGCGGGGCAGGGCGGGAAGGGAGGAGGGCGGGAAGGGGTGAGGGGCAGGGTGTGGGGAGGGGGGCGGGGGGGCGAGCGGGATGGGGGGAGGGCGGGGGGAGGGCGGGGGGAGGGCGGCCCTCCTAGATCCTGGGCTCCATGCACTGAAACAATCGAGAGACGCTTACACGTATGTGAAACACTGTGCGTTCCTAAGTCCTTTCTCGTTGTCTGTGTGTGTATAGGTGTGCGCACACACGTATATACTCACATACAAACACACACACGCACGCACGCAGAGTTAGCCATTCCGCCGTGTCTCTGTGAGCGCAGCCTGACTGAAATGTAACTCAGAAAAGCACTCTGGCTCGCTACAAAGGTTTCAGACGCAACCACTAAGAAGACTCGGGGCTAAACCTGGAGGGGGTGGGGGGTGGCGGGGGGGGGGCGGCTGTTATGCAACCATCCCTCGCTCCTGCCAAACGCCGGTGCCTGGGAGTTGGGGAGAGACGGCGGCGCACCTGTGTCCACCGGCATGGCGTTAAATCCACACAGGAGGCCAGGCGAGCGGCCAACGGCCCGTCACCCGAAGATTCCCGCGGAGGATCTGCGCAGAACTTCACCAGCCCGGATGTAAAACCTCCCCACTTGTGAGAACGTCTTCCTCGGATACCCCGAGGCCTTGAAGGTCCACGGAGCAGACGGCGCAATTAGGAAACGCCGTCACCGGCGGTGCTGCTGATGGCGGTGGGGCCCTGTGCTTGGCAGGGGGGGGGGGGAGTGGAGATGGGTTCCCCGGCCCCTCCTCTCTCTCTCCCTGCCACGCTGGACCGGGCCCCAGCCGCTGAGCCGGGGCCCCCGGAACCCCGGCCCGGGTACACCTGTCCTCTCCTAAAGGCCGCGTCCCGGTGCTCCTCCCAGCGTGGGAGGCTGGGGGTCGCGGAGGACACCCCGGCAGCCGGGACAGGACACCAGCCCGAGTCCGCTCCTCAGGGGCCGCAGACCGGGCCTTGAGTCTACTCCCTGCCCAGAGCTAAAGAAGGGAGTGTTTCAAGAATAATTCTAGGTGAGCATCCTGGGTTTTTTCACGGTTTCCTAATACTCATGTATAAATGATAATAGCCACTGACATTCTCAGCCATTTTAATTCCTAAATGAACGATCAGAATCCATTTTGTTTGGGGTTTTTTGTGGGGGTTTTGACCAGTCCTGGGGCTTGGACTCAGGGCCTGAGCACTGTCCCTGGCTTCTTCCCGCTCAAGGCTAGCACTCTGCCACTTGAGCCACAGCGCCACTTCTGGCCATTTTCTGTATATGTGGTGCTGGGGAATCGAACCCAGGGCTTCATGTATGCGAGGCGAGCACTCTACCACTAGGCCATATCCCCAGCCCCAGAATCCATTTTTATGAGAGCTATGGATGGGGCTATCACGCTAACTCCTGGCTCGGCTCCAACGCGGCAACCAAAGCTAGCCTGGTCCCCGCCGCGTGATACCTTGGTGGTTCTGCTTCCCGGGGCAGCTCCACCCCAGCGCTGGAGCCGAGGCGGCCACCGGGGCTGCCGTAGACCAGGTCAAGATGCTTTGGAGGCCGAGGAGTCCAGCGTGAAGGGCCCAGCACTGTCGCCCCATGGCAGACTGGGGAAGGGCAGGAGGGCGGGAGGGAGCGAGGGGAGGAGGGCAGGCTACCTGTGTAACAAGCCCCTCGGGTGACAACGCCATCCGTCTCTCCACCGTCCCCCCGTCCGATGCCGCGGCGGTAGAGAACGCACCTCCAGCACACACTCTGCGGGAGACGCCGTCAAACCGCCGCGTTCCGCTCCAGCTTGCCAAACCCGCGCCCTTCTCGCACGCAAAACACCTCCTCCCCCTCTGAGTCCCGACGTGCTCCCGGTTCAACTCAGCATCCCGGCCAGAGGAGCCCGGAGTCCCTGCCGCTCTCTCGGGGTGATTCGAGGGTCCGGAGTCCCTGCCGCTCTCTCGGGGCGATTCGAGGGTCTGGAGTCCCTGCCGCTCTCTCGGGGTGATTCGAGGGTCTGGAGTCCCTGCCGCTCTCTCGGGGTGATTCGAGGGTCCGGAGTCCCTGCCGCTCTCTCGGGGTGATTCGAGGGTCCGGAGTCCCTGCCGCTCTCTCGGGGTGATTCGAGGGTCCGGAGTCCCTGCCGCTCTCTCGGGGTGATTCGAGGGTCCGGAGTCCCTGCCGCTCTCTCGGGGCGATTCGAGGGTCTGGAGTCCCTGCCGCTCTCTCGGGGCGATTCGAGGGTGACTCCGGCTCTGGGCTCGTGGGTCCCGTCCTTCCAGCGCGCCGCCGAGGACAGGCGCAGGGGAGACACCCCCACACGCAGGAAGGGTGCACACGCAAGCAGCGGACCCCGGCCGGAAGGCGAGGTCTTCGCACGTCTTGCCATGGCTCCGTCAGTATGGGGGCTCTGGCTGTGTGTTTCTGGCTCTGCCTCAACCCAGGGGAGCCACGGCGCCACCCCAGGGGGCTCGAGCCATGTAGGTATTCCAGGATCCCCAAGAGTCCACTCACGCAAATGGCCACCGGCAGGCTGGAGGCCGCCCCTGCGTAGGCTGACTGCGGAAGGCATGACCCCCCAAGAGCCCCGCCTCGCCACCAGCCACCTCGCCTAGCCCACCTGAAAGCGTGGGCTGGGAGTCGAGGCACGGTTCAGCAGAAAGGCACCGGCTAGCAAGGCCCTGCACGGCGCTCGGGCCGGCCCCTCCCGACCGCACGGACGGGCAGCCTCCAAACCAACCGTGCTCCCGTGTGCAGGTGCTGAGAGGAGCCAGGGCTGGGGGGGGGCACTGCAGGGGGGTGGGGACCAGGCCAGGGCTGGGGAGGGGCTGCAGGGGGGTGGGGACCAGGCCAGGGCTGGGGGGGGCTGCAGGGAGTGGGGACCAGGCCAGGGCTTGGGGGGCTGCAGGGGGGTGGGGACCAGGCCAGGGCTGGGGGGGGGCTGCAGGGGGGTGGGGACCAGGCCAGGGCTGGGGGGGCTGCAGGGAGTGGGGACCAGGCCAGGGCTGGGGGGGGGGCTGCAGGGAGTGGGGACCAGGCCAGGGCTGGGGGGAGGCTGCAGGGGGGTGGGGACCAGGCCAGGGCTGGGGAGGGGCTGCAGGGGGGTGGGGACCAGGCCAGGGCTGGGGAGGGGCTGCAGGGGGGTGGGGACCAGGCCAGGGCTGGGGGGGGGCTGCAGGGGGGTGGGGACCAGGCCAGGGCTGGGGAGGGGCGGGCACCAGGCCCCGCCCCAAAGTGCTGTCTGTTTGCTTCATGCAGGAAATCCTTCTGGCCAAGTCTCCTGAACGGTGCAGACACGCAGGCCGCCTCCCGCTAACGGCTGCGGGTCCCTCAGCCACAGAACCGAGCCGGGGCCCCTCTGCCCCCCCCCACCCCACCCCCCAGTCCCAGGGCGGCGCAGGGGTCTCCTCGCGCACGGGCTCCCCATAAACCAAGGGTTCGCAGGAAGCATGTGAGCTGTGTCTGTGTGTGTGCACGTGTGCCCACACGCACAGCCGCGCATGCACGTGTGCTTGCGTGTGCATCCGCGCGTGCCTCTGTGGGGCGCCCGTGTCTTCCATCGGGGCCCAGGGTCTCCTGACCTTCGTGCTCGGGGTCCACCCCCGGGTGGACACAGGACCCCTGTGTGTTCGCTCCGGGTCTAACCCCGGGCAGCCCAGCTGGGAGGCCGGCACGGCAGGGGGCCGACCGGGACGCGCGTGGGCACGCCCAGTGTTTCCACTCACTGCGAATGGCTTTTGAGTCATAGAAAAATGGATACTTGAACGTCACTTCCGGTCAGCAGAGCCCTCGGGGAACCTCCGGAGCCCCCAAATGTGGGGAACGAGTTGACTTGGCCTGATCCAAGCTCCCGGCCTCCCACGACTTTAGGAACATTCTGCTTCGTGAAGCCGAAGTCGCGTAGACAGTCCCGCTATCGCGTGGAAGGGAGCCTCCGATCGTGTGGAAGGGAGCCACCAATGGCGTGGGAGGGAGCCTCTGATCGCGTGGAAGGGAGCCTCTGATCGCGTGGAAGGGAGCCTCCGATCGCGTGGAAGGGAGCTTCCGATGGCGTGGAAGGGAGCCTCCGATCGTGTGGAAGGGAGCCTCCGATCGCGTGGAAGGGAGCCTCCGATCGCGTGGGAGGGAGCCACCAATGGCGTGGGAGGGAGCCTCCGATCGCGTGGAAGGGAGCCTCCGATGGCGTGGAAGGGAGCTACCGATCGCGTGGAAGGGAGCCTCCGATCGCGTGGAAGGGAGCTACCGATGGCGTGGAAGGGAGCCTCCGATCGCGTGGAAGGGAGCCTCCGATCGCGTGGAAGGGAGCTTCCGATGGCGTGGAAGGGAGCTACCGATCGCGTGGAAGGGAGCTTCCAATGGCGTGGAAGGGAGCCTCCGATGGCGTGGAAGGGAGCCTCCGATCGCGTGGAAGGGAGCCTCCGATCGCGTGGAAGGGAGCTTCCAATGGCGTGGAAGGGAGCCTCCGATGGCGTGGAAGGGAGCCTCCGATCGCGTGGAAGGGAGCCTCCGATCGCGTGGAAGGGAGCCTCCGATCGCGTGGAAGGGAGCTACCGATCGCGTGGAAGGGAGCCTCCGATCGCGTGGAAGGGAGCCTCTGATGGCGTGGAAGGGAGCCTCCGATCGCGTGGAAGGGAGCTTCCGATCGCGTGGAAGGGAGCCTCCGATGGCGTGGAAGGGAGCTTCCGATGGCGTGGAAGGGAGCCTCCGATGGCGTGGAAGGGAGCCTCCGATGGAGTGGAAGGGAGCCTCCGATGGCGTGGAAGGGAGCCTCCGATGGCGTGGAAGGGAGCCTCCGATGGCGTGGAAGGGAGCCTCCGATGGAGTGGAAGGGAGCCTCCGATGGCGTGGAAGGGAGCTACCGATCGCGTGGAAGGGAGCCTCCGATCGCGTGGAAGGGAGCCTCCGATCGCGTGGAAGGGAGCCTCCGATCGCGTGGAAGGGAGCCTCCGATGGCGTGGAAGGGAGCCTCCGATCGCGTGGAAGGGAGCCTCCGATCGCGTGGAAGGGAGCCTCCGATCGCGTGGGAGGGAGCCTCCGATCGCGTGGGAGGGAGCCTCCGATCGCGTGGGAGGGAGCCTCCGATCGCGTGGGAGGGAGCTTCCGATGGCGTGGGAGGGAGCTTCCGATGGCGAGGAAGGGAGCCTCCGATCGCGTGGAAGGGAGCCTCCGATCGCGTGGGAGGGAGCTTCCGATGGCGTGGAAGGGAGCTTCCGATGGCGTGGAAGGGAGCTTCCGATGGCGTGGAAGGGAGCCTCCGATCGCGTGGAAGGGAGCTTCCGATCGCGTTGAAGGGAGCCTCCGATCGCGTGGAAGGGAGCTACCGATCGTGTGGGAGGGAGCCACCGATGGCGTGGAAGGGAGCCTCCGATGGCGTGGAAGGGAGCTACCGATCGCGTGGAAGGGAGCCTCCGATCGCGTGGAAGGGAGCCTCCGATGGCGTGGAAGGGAGCCTCCGATCGCGTGGAAGGGAGCCTCCGATCGCGTGGAAGGGAGCCTCCGATGGCGTGGGAGGGAGCTTCCGATGGCGTGGGAGGGAGCTTCCGATCGCGTGGAAGGGAGCCTCCGATCGCGTGGAAGGGAGCCTCCGATGGCGTGGAAGGGAGCCTCCGATCGCGTGGAAGGGAGCCTCCGAGCTGCACGGCAGACGGGACGCAGGGCGGCGCTGTGCGCCCGGCTCAGACGCCAGGGCCCAGGGGGTGAGCGGGGCCCGGCCAGCCCGAGTGCCACGCGCCGCGCCCCCGCGTCCGATCTGCGGTGTGAACGGCACGTCGTTCCGCAGGCGCGTTCCGCACGCGCGTTCCACAGGCACACCTGTTCTGCTTGCATGTCCCACACACGCGTTCCACGCATGGCCTGCGCACACACGCTGCGTGGCACACTGCCAGCCACGCCCTGCACACTGTGCCCTGCACACCACGCCCCGCATGAGACGCCAGAAGCCAGCAACCTCCAAACGCGCGCGTGCAGACTAGAACCCTCTATGAGGAGGGCGTGACAGGGGAGGCGAGAACAATCACGACTGAAGATAATCTAGTTTTTATTTAAGCTTTTTTTTTAATCTAACATGATGCTGTCCTGCTAGTTTGGGTCTTAAATTCTTTTCGTGAAATTGCGATGAGAGAAGAGTATTTTAATGAATCTCCTCGTTTGGAAAATGTAACTGAGCCATCTAGATTCAGTTTGCATTTTTTCCTAGGTTTTTATGGTCTCTGAAATCCTGGAGCCACTGCTCTCAAAGCCACTGCACGTTTATGACTTTGAGGGTGATAATGGCTTCACAGGTGTGAACTTGTCCCCAGACTCATCAAGCTGAGTGTATTAAAGATGAGCTGCATTTCACAGGTTAATCATCCCCAAATGAAGTTGTTTAAATATAGACCTAATCGTGTGTGTGTAATGGCTTGAACAGGCCTCTTCACGTGGCTGTGTGTGTGCGTGTGTGTGTGGATGGCTTTGAACAGGCCTCTTCACGTGGCTGTGTGTGCGTGTGTGTGTGTAATGGCTTTGAACAGGCCTCTTCACGTGGCTGTGTGTGTGTGTAATGGCTTTGAACAGGCCTCTTCACGTGGCTGTGTGTGTGTGTAATGGCTTGGACAGGCCTCTTCACGTGGCTGTGTGTGTGTGTGTGTAATGGCTTGGACAGCCTCTTCACGTGGCTCTGTGTGTGTGTGTGTGTGTGTAATGGCTTGGACAGCCTCTTCACGTGGCTGTGTGTGTGTGTGTGTGTGTGTAATGGCTTGGACAGCCTCTTCACGTGGCTGTGTGTGTGTGTGTGTGTGTGTGTGATGGCTTGGACAGCCTCTTCACGTGGCTGTGTGTGTGTGTGTGTGTGTGATGGCTTGGACAGGCCTCTTCACGTGGCTGTGGTGTGTGTGTGTGTGTGTGATGGCTTGGACAGCCTCTTCACGTGGCTGTGTGTGTGTGTGTGTGTGTGTGTGATGGCTTGGACAGGCCTCTTCACGTGGCTGTGTGTGTGTGTGTGTGTGTGTGTGTGATGGCTTGGACAGCCTCTTCACGTGGCTGTGGTGTGTGTGTGTGTGTGTGTGATGGCTTGGACAGCCTCTTCACGTGGCTGTGGTGTGTGTGTGTGTGTGTGTGATGGCTTGGACAGCCTCTTCACGTGGCTGTGGTGTGTGTGTGTGTGTGTGTAATGGCTTGGACAGCCTCTTCACGTGGCTGTGTGTGTGTGTGTGTAATGGCTTGGACAGGCCTCTTCACGTGGCTGTGGTGTGTGTGTGTGTGTGTGTGTAATGGCTTGGACAGCCTCTTCACGTGGCTGTGGTGTGTGTGTGTGTGTGTGTAATGGCTTGGACAGCCTCTTCACGTGGCTGTGTGTGTGTGTGTGTAATGGCTTGGACAGGCCTCTTCACGTGGCTGTGGTGTGTGTGTGTGTGTGTGTGTAATGGCTTGGACAGCCTCTTCACGTGGCTGTGTGTGTGTGTGTGTGTG
Source organism: Perognathus longimembris pacificus (assembly GCF_023159225.1). Classification (NCBI taxonomy): domain Eukaryota; kingdom Metazoa; phylum Chordata; class Mammalia; order Rodentia; family Heteromyidae; genus Perognathus; species Perognathus longimembris. The sequence continues at coordinate 153,101,672 of NC_063162.1, forward strand.
TGTGTGTAATGGCTTGGACAGCCTCTTCACGTGGCTGTGTGTGTGTGTGTGTAATGGCTTGGACAGGCCTCTTCACGTGGCTGTGGTGTGTGTGTGTGTGTAATGGCTTGGACAGCCTCTTCACGTGGCTGTGTGTGTGTGTGTGTGTGTGTGTGTAATGGCTTGGACAGGCCCCTGCACCGGGCGCCCTCTCTCAGAGCCTGGGCGGCACTCAGAGTCAGGCAGCGGTGTCCAGGCGGCATCCCGAGCTCCTCCACGCAGAAAGCCAGCGGTGCTCGGCAGCTCGTGCCGGAGGCTGCCCGGCCTCCGGTCCAGGGTCACGGACGGAACAGAGCTCACCCAGAGCTGGAGGGCAGGTTGGTGGCCAAGGACAGAGAGGTGAGAAAGGAACACAGCAAGAGTGAGCTGGAGGAATCGGAAAAGCCACAGCAAACTACGTGGTGAGCATTGTGTGGAGGGTGTCATTTCTCTAACTCGCTACTAGACCGTGCAGGAGGAAGGAAGCGGGGGACTAGAAAGGGGGGGGAAGAAAGGTCCATACATTAAGTGAGAACCAGAACACGGGGCAAAAATGAGGGCCTGGTGCGTTTCCATCAGAACTTGGGGGCCTTGTGCCTTTCCGTCAGATTCCGGGGGGCCTTGTACGTTACAGTCAGGACTCGGGGCCTTATGTTTTATAGTCAGGTCCTAGGATTTCCCTCTAACAACGACTGAGAACCATCGAAGAATATTAATGAGGGGTTCAGATCATGCTTGGGATTTGATGTGGAGTAGGGGTGACAGGCTAAAGGTGCGCATGCCAGACACGGCAGCACACCACTATAATCCCAGTGTTTGGATGAGCGAGACAGGAGGAGCCTGGGCTGTGTAGTGATAGGAAGAAGAGAAAGGAAGGAAGGGAGGGAGGGAGGGAGGGAGGGAGATGGAGAGGAGGCAGGGGGCGGGCAGGCGGGTGGGCGGGCAGTTCAGTTTGGACCGTGGTGGAGGTGCTTGTGGGACATGGCAAGAACACTGTGTGTCCAGGAGGGGGGAGCCTGGGCTCGGGCGCCGCTGGGCTGCAGATGAGGACGGGGCCTCCAGACCGCCCGGTCGCGGGTGCTGTGCTTCTGTGCACAGGAAAGGCTGAGCAGACCCAGGCCAGATGCCCGGCAGCACCGGGGACCCATCAGTCTCCAGGGGAGAGAGAGAGAAAGGATGGTTCCAGAACCAACTGCGGGAGGGGGGGAAGGAAGCCGGAGAACAGGAGTCCCTGGCAGAGGCAGCCTCCACGCAGGAAGAACCGGCTGCGACCAGGGCGTGGGACCTCGGGTGTGGGGGGCGTGTGGGGAGGGAGGTCACGGCTTTATACGTGGGCTGGCCTCAAACCGTGGTCCTCCTGCTCTCTGCCTCTCGAATGGCTGGGATCACAGGCCCCGATGTCTCCATCTTCGTCCCGTGCCCAGAACCGCATCGCGCGGGGCCACGGGGCCCCCTCCTCCCCGCCCGGGGCGCAAGCGCGCTCGCCGTCGCTTCGGCTGAGCCCTGCCCGTCAAGAATCTGGAAGGGAGAACAGAGCGCACGTTAATGAAATTCGCAGACAATAAACATATGGCGCGCTGAGCCACTGCGGAGCCCGGAGCCAAGCCAGGGCCGCCAGGAGTCCTTCTCCGAGGGGCTCTCCGGCTTCCCACCTGCTCCGGGCCTGGACCGCCTGCGTGGCCACGGGCCGTGCGGCCGCCGGGAACTGCAGAGCCCGGGCCCGGGAGCCGCCGGCCTCGACCTGCACACTGCCCTTCCCAGCCCCCCCCCCAGAAAGTCCCCCATCACCAAGGAGCCGGGAGCGGGGGAGGCCGGCCGGCCACCCCTGGAGGGCGGCAGGAGGGGGCTCCGAGGGGGCCCGGAGGTCGGGGTGTGGGCTCCCGGGGCGCAGGGCCATCTTGATGAAGGGGGGCGTGTCTGAAGTGGGCCCCGCAGGCCGCGCACCTGGTTAACGGTGTGAGACCCAGGGGTGGGGCGGGGACCTTGCTGGAAGGGGAAACGGGACGCGCGGATGCCCGAAGGCCAGAGGAGACAGGTGAGCCTGAGACTCTAGAACCCGTGTTCAGCCCTTATCATCACGCATGCACACGCGTTCACACACGAGCACGCGTGCATACACGCAGTCCGTGTGACTCCACGCGCCCCGACGCGTTCTCAGCGCCGCCCCCTCCACGTCACTGCAGAAGAGACCGGGTGGGAGGCAGCCACACGCGGTGCTGCAGGCTTCGTCCCAGGAAGAAGCCCTGTCACCAGCACCCCGGAGCCCAGCCGCCCTGCCCGCTGCCTTACGCATTATTTCACACCCCGCTGGGCTCTGCAGGTGTTTCCCAGCCTGCTGTGCTGCTCGGGGCGGGGAGGACTCGGTCCCCAGCACTGCGCGGTGGAAAGGTGGCACCTGCGACAGGAGACCAGCGTCCCGGGGCTCTGCCCTCACGGGTGTGATGAGCCCCTGCCACCAGGGGGACTGGTACAAAAATGAGCTTTGCCACCCGCTCTGACCACGTGACGCCCCCTGCCGTGGGAGGGAGAGGAGGCAGGTGCGGGTCTCCATCTGGGACGCCCCAGACTCTGGGACTAAGCCAAAGAGACTTAGAGTCATTACAAGATGGCGGCCCGCGGTATTCTGTCATGGCGGCAGGAAACGCAGAGACAGACGATTTCTGCTTGGGGTAACCATGACCACGCTCCTGGGGGTCCAGGCCGACCACCAGGTCCTCAGAGGAGCCAGGACCCAGGCGAAGCGGGGTCCCCTCCTCACAGAGGGGGGCGGGACGTCAAGGAGACACCTAGCCTACGCCAGGCCACCAACACCAGCCGGTCCTTGAAAGAGCATGGCTACTCCATTGACCAAGTTTAACCAAAGGGGAAATACTCTTATTTTCTATTTCAATAATCAATCATTTCTGTCCTTCTTCTTTAGGTTTTGTTGGGTTTTCTTGAGTTGAAAAACCCTTTGCAGCTTACACACAATTCTCCAGACCTAACTGCTTCCTTCTAGAAGAATCCAGTTTAGGTTTTGTGGAAGACATTGCCATCCCGGCACCAGCTCCCCTTCAAAGGTTTTGTGGGGGCAAGGAAGGGCCCTCTCAGGGCTCGGCAACTCTGCCCCCGCCAGCCCGGGGCCCGCAGGTGGGAGACCAAGCAGAGGCAGGACACACACACAGCAGAATCCTGAGCTTCCGTCAGGAAGAATGACGTCGCCCCATTCCAGGGAAATGCAAAGACTTGAAAAGGGTGATATCCAGCAAAAGAGGCCAGACCCAGAGAAACATGGTTTCCTTCGGTTGCGGCAACTAGACTATGTAAATCTACACACTGATCCAAAGGGTGCTACGAGACTCACGACTGCACTCGGCTGTGGTGAATTAAACAGCACTCTAAGCGTTCTCACGGTGGAGAACAAAGGAGGACATTCTTAGGAGAGGATCACAAAGCTCAATAGCTGGGTGCAGCTGACCATATAGAACGATGCCTATTGAAACAACTCCAGGAAGTGGAAGCAAGAGGTTTTTCTAGTGTACAGTTTTCAGTTATTTCCTTTTCGTTTTTCCTTTGGTTTATTCCCTTTGGTCCCTGTTTTCTATTTCTCTGCCCTTCGTCTTATCTATAAGTTTACCTGATTTGGGGAGGGGAAGGGGAATCACAGGAATGGGGGGTGGACAAAGGGTGAACCAATTCAGCAGTGATGCTCACTAGACACCGTGTTGGGAAGGAACCATGCAACAAGGTGAAAGGGAGGAAATGAGGGAGGGGCGACACTGTTCCCCAAGAAACGCACTCGTGACCTGCCTTGACTAACTGCGTCACTCTGTATATCACCTTCACAATACAATTTAAATCAACAACAACAAAAAAAAAAAAAACAAGAAAAATGATGGTAGAACACGGAGATGAGTCCAGAAGGAGAGCACACCCGCTGTGAGGCGACCACGGGTAATGCCCACGGGCACCCGTGAGGACGGGGCCCAGAGCTCACCAGCCAGTGTCTGCTCTGCCTCGTCACGGTGGCATCCACCGGTGAGCTCTCACCTGATTCTCAAGCCTGGTCGAACCCAGCTCCTGCCGCCCGCCCCGGGGCCGCGGCTCTCCCCATCTTGCGTCCCCTGAGTCATACCAAAGCCAAGTCCTCAGCCCCGAAATTCACATTTTCTGCCTCGGATAAAAATAGCTGGTGAGCTTAAAGAACTTCTGCCCCAGTTTATTTAAGGCATAATCTCAAATATCCCTTTGTCCTAATTATCGTGCTGGCCCCTGAAGGCAGAGCTCAGAGAAAATCTGCGAGCAGAGCAGAGCTGGATTTATTTTATCTTCATTTGGCTCTCTCAACTATTGACAACCCCCTCGGCCCCCTCGGCGGGGCTTCAGCTCGGCAGGCGTCTTTGGTGTCACCGTGTCGGGAGAAATCACGAGGGAATGAAGAGAGGACAACATTCCTAAAGAACGGGAAGATTTCCTTGCAAACAGTTTCCAAGCCAGTCCATGTTTCCACTGTGGTGCGCGCGGCTCAGCAAGGACGGCCATTTTCCCGAGCTTGAGCTGGGTGTGTGGGGCCGGGAGCCCGGAGCCGGGAGCCGGGGCTGGGTCAGGTCGGAGTCACGTTGGAGCGGTGCCGGGAGCCGGCTGCTCGGAGGGGGCTCTGTGCTTTGCAAGCCCTCTGTGACACTTGGGTTTCTTGCAAGCAGGCAGGCATCGTGGCAGCCTATTTTTAAGGTTATGAATAAATAAACAGTCGTGAAAAGTGCTGAGACGCGTTGTGGTCCGGTGCTGGGATGAACCGCACGCCCCCCCCCCCCCCCCCCCGCCAGGGACCTCGGGCCTCGTGGTGCAGCACCTGCTCCGGCCTGCGTCCTGTGACCGCAGCGGCAGGCGTGTCAACTCCCCGCTCTGCTGCCGGGTCCGGGGGCCACGCTGGGTGTCCCGCAAGCTTCCACTCGCTGCTGCTTTGCCACGGGGCTTCGATCTCCACACGGCAACCCTGAGGGGCATCAAACCCTACGCCAGCCACAGCACAACGCCTTCCATTAGGAGCGAAGTGGGCGGGGTGGGGAGGGTCATGGCTGCAGGCCAGCCCAGGAAAGGCTCTCCAGAGCCCCCCGCCCCACCCACAGCTGGGCGGGGCGGGGCGCCCCCATCACGGCGGCCCTGTGGGAGGGAGGGAGGGAGGGAGGGAGACAGGGAGACTGAGTCTCATCTCCATGCAGGGAAAGGTTTGCAGGGCTCCATCTGAAAGAAAGGCCCTGGCCTCGGTAGCACACCCCCGCCTTCCCGCCCAGCCTAGGAGGACTGCGGCCCGAGTGTGCATCCTCGGGGTAGGAAAGGAGACCCTGTCTCAAAAGCCACCAAGGGCAGCTCAGCAGTAGAGCAGCCACCTCGTCAGTGTGAGGCCCTGAGTTCCAATCCCAGTCCAGGGGAAAGAAAATGGAGTAGAACTCAGAACTCAGACGTGCATCCCCTGCTCATGCTCCTTTCACGGCCTCCTACCCACAGCCTCGGAATCCCCCAGGCTTTATTCTACAGCAGACTTACCTTTTTTGAGACCAAAACAGTTCAAATGTTTCCTCCTTTAACCCTCCTCCCTCGAATGGGAACGAACGTGAAAACGCTAAACCTGCTGCCTTACAGCCAGGTGCTAGGGGAGCACGGCTCCTGGATCCCACAGGTATTTCCTGGGCCTCCCCCCGCCCCCCCGTGGAAGGCCCGGCCCGCGTGCGAGGGCGTTTTCCTGTGTCTAGAACGCTTGATAACTTCCCCAGAGCGCCGTGCGTGAGCCATGTCTGCAGAGAGAGCCCCACCGTCCACACGCAATTTCACCACTCACTGTACATCGCCAAGCGTAAACAAATAAGAACATTATTCAAATGAGAGGCCTTCACCCACAGAAGCTGTATCACCGTCATTTTCTTTCAAGATCTAATTAGATTTAGAGCTTCATTTGGGAAACAGAAGATGAAAATGAACCTCTCGCCTCCTAAGGCCATTCTGGATGGGGATCAACCAAAGTTTTCCCTCCCATGGCAAAGTTGCCCAGGTAAGAGCCAGACAAAGAGCTCTGTTCTGCGAGTGCAGGAAGAAGAAGCCGCCCCCCCCCCCCCGCCCGGGCACACCGATGATGGAGGAACGGCTCCTCGCCGACTTCACGGCTTGGCACCGCTGCTCGGGGAAGATGAACACGCGGGTTAACCCCACAGTGCCCGGGACGCTGGCGGTAACGGGAACACGGACACGGCCCCCCAAAGCAAATGCCTGGAGACGCAAGCGCGTGCCACCCGCGGAGGCCAGGGAAGCGTCGTGAACCGAGGAAGCGACTCCCGCCGTCTCCTGCCGTCGCGGGGATTCCACGCGGAACCTCGCCCCGCGCGCCCCGCGGCCCACGCCAGGCCCCGGCCCCGCTCGCGGGTCTCACTTTGTGTTGAGATCGTCTCTGACGGCACCTGGGCCCGGGCTGGCCTCGGCTTGCGATCCTCCGGCCTCCGCCTCCCGCGGAGCCGGGATGGGCGGGCCGCGGCCCCCTCCACACCCAGCAAGGGCTCCGGCGCGGGGAGGCGCGTGGCCTTCGCCATAGGACAGGGCTTCCGGCGCAGCGCGGACGGCCCGGGATGGAGGCATTACTCACTTTGTATTTCAGGGCTGGCACCACGGCGGGGGGGGGGAGGAGAGACGGGGGTTCGGGCCCCATTCCGCCTGTGGCAGCCGAGGGCCCGGGGGCCACCGCCCACAAGCAACACCAGACCTGTGTGGACTGCAGCCCCCGTGAGCGGGGCGCCGTGGCCCGGCCCGGGGTCACCGTGGACCGCGGGGGCCGGCTGGCCAGCGGCGCCGCTCGTACCGGGCCCCCGGCCCCTGGACGGGTGTCTGCGCCCAGCCCGGGCCCTGCTCCCCTCTGCAGCTCTGAGCTGCCCCGGGGAATCCGCATCATGGCCTCCCCCGTCCATTAAGACGTTCCGGAGTTCACTTGCAAGTTCCAACCTTAAAATCCTGATTATTTATTTATGCCCTTTTTGTCTAAGAAGTTAAATCCCCAAAGCATCTCAATTTAGATCAAAAGCAATTTACCAAGTTCACCGGGCACACCTGTGCCTTATGACTTGTTAATTACCTGCTTAGCATTTCCAGGGCCGCGAGGTGGAGAGGCAGCCCCGCTGGCTGCGGGGAGAAACCCTGCTACGCGTCTCCCGTGGTGGAAGGTTCCAGAATGCCCGAGGTGGTCGCGGGTGAAGCTACCCCACAGCCAAGGCGCAGGCTTCTCTGCAAATTGCTCTGCTTTTCCAGGGCTAGCAACCTGACACCGAGCAAACAAGCCCATCAGCGCGAGAGGAGCCGCCGACAGCCTCTTTGGCTACGTCCTTCCAGTCAAATTACATAAAAATTATATAATGATGCTAATGCGTCGTATCAGCAGTGCTCCGCCACACGTGGGCCCATCAAGCTCCAACACCCATCTACTCCCCCGGCCCCCGGCCCCTTTGGTTGACAATTTGGCATTAGGATATTAGGAATAACAGTAATTACTCGCTTTTACAATTGCTTCAAATGAAAGAGATCATTAAATCACACACATGAAAAGATGACCTCACTTCTAAGATGTCTCTATGAGGCTCCTCGCCTCCGAGGCCGCGGCAGCCACGCACGTAAGCGGCGGCTTTCGCGGCCCACGTGAGGGGAACGGCCGCGGGCAGAGGCCTCCGGCCACCCCAGCACGCCGACACCCGGGGGCCCTTCCCCTCTGCTCCCTCCCTGCAGAGAAAAAAGAGGAAGGGGAAGGAAGGAGGGCCTGCCCTGGGTCCCCCCCCACCCCGGGAGGAGGGCGGGGGGGCAGGCGGTGGGCTGCGTGCCTGCAGGAGGAGGGCAGTTCCTGGATCACGATTGGCTAGCTGCTGGTGAAGTGTGCTTTGAAAGCATCTGGAAAATGAAGCCGGTAAAGTGCGCTGCTCCTGCAAGCGCAGAATCCTGGTGTCGCGCAGGGCTGTCCTCAGCACGGCTCCCCGTCGCTGCGACAAGGGACGGCGCGGACTCCTGCGGTGTCTTTCTCTCTCCTGTGCAGCTGGCTGCGGGCCGGCCTCAAGTGTCAAGGCAGCCGTGTCCCGTCAGCCACTGCTACCTGTCCTGGGGGGTCGCCCGGTCCCCCCCTGCTCCCCCCGCCCGTGCTGCCCGGACTCTGCTCAGCCCATCCAGCAGCCCTCCGCCACCTCGGCCTCCCACACGGCCCCTCCCCGCCAGGACACGCACCGCCACGCTCACGGGACACGCACCGCCACGCTCACAGGACACACCGCCACGCTCACAGGACACACCGCCACGCTCACAGGACACACCGCCACGCTCACAGGACACACCGCCACGCTCACAGGACACACCGCCACGCTCACAGGACACGCACCACCACGCTCACAGGACACGCACTGCCACGCTCACAGGACACACCGCCACGCTCACAGGACACACCGCCACGCTCACAGGACACGCACCGCCACGCTCACAGGACACGCACTGCCACGCTCACAGGACACACCGCCACGCTCACAGGACACACCGCCACGCTCACAGGACACGCGCCGCCACGTTCACAGGACACGCACCGCCACGCTCACAGGACACACCGCCACGCCCACAGGACACGCGCCACCACGCTCACAGGACACACCGCCACGCTCACAGGACACACCGCCACGCTCACAGGACACACCGCCACGCTCACAGGACACACCGCCACGCTCACAGGACACACCGCCACGCTCACAGGACACACCGCCACGCTCACAGGACACGCACTGCCACGCTCACAGGACACGCACCGCCACGCTCACAGGACACACCGCCACGCTCACAGGACACACCGCCACGCTCACAGGACACACCGCCACGCTCACAGGACACACCGCCACGCTCACAGGACACACCGCCACGCTCACAGGACACACCGCCACGCTCACAGGACACACCGCCACGCTCACAGGACACACCGCCACGCTCACAGGACACGCGCCGCCACGCTCACAGGACACGCGCCGCCACGCTCACAGGACACACCGCCACGCTCACAGGACACACCGCCACGCTCACAGGACACGCACCGCCACGCTCACAGGACACACCGCCACGCTCACAGGACACGCGCCGCCACGCTCACAGGACACGCACTGCCACGCAGCTTCAGCTCCTCCCAGCCAGGACACGCACTGCCACGCTCACAGGACACGCGCCGCCACGCTCACGGGACACACCGCCACGCTCACAGGACACGCACCGCCACGCTCACAGGACACACCGCCACGCTCACAGGACACGCGCCGCCACGCTCACAGGACACGCACCGCCACGCTCACAGGACACACCGCCACGCTCACAGGACACGCGCCGCCACGCTCACAGGACACGCACTGCCACGCAGCTTCAGCTCCTCCCAGCCAGGACACGCACTGCCACGCTCACAGGACACGCGCCGCCACGCTCACGGGACACACCGCCACGCTCACAGGACACACCGCCACGCTCACAGGACACGCACCGCCACGCTCACAGGACACGCACCGCCACGCTCACAGGACACGCGCCACCACGCTCACAGGACACACCGCCACGCCCACAGGACACGCGCCGCCACGCTCACAGGACACGCACCGCCACGCTCACAGGACACACCGCCACGCTCACAGGACACACCGCCACGCTCACAGGACACGGCCCCTCCCCGCCAGGACACGCGCCGCCACGCTCACAGGACACGCACTGCCACGTTCACAGGACACGCACTTCCACGCAGCTTCAGGTTCTAAGACTCAATCAGAATTTCTCCGCCATCGTGCCCCTCTGTCCCGACATGGATGTACTGAGCTGCTAACACGGAGCCTGCGAGAGGCCAACTGGATGTAGCATTCAGTGAAGTCACCCATGCTCCCAATGAAATAACAAACACGCTCAGAAATACAAATGAGTGAAATGGTCTAAAGGTTTCCCGACGCTGCAGGGGAAAACACACTTGTGTTTGTCTTCTGATCCAGAACACGAGAACGCAATTTACTTGGGTAATGACCCACCAAAGTTCTGTGCTGAGTGTGCCGAGAGAGTGTGCACGCCAATGAAGACTCCCCCACGATCTACACGGTGCCCACTGGAAAGGTTCCGCGCGGTATCCCAGAGCCGTGTGAAATGGAAGCACGTGACCAGCGAGCGGCGGCGGGATCGAGCGGGCGCTGGGCACGGGCCACACCCGCTCCAGTTCCTCCGCTCGAGTCACGCCACTGGGCTGTGCGTGCCCCGAGCCCGGCCCTCGCTTGCTGAAAGCAGGAGAGATGGAGACGGGACTCCTCAGACCTCAGCTGCAACTCTTTCCCAGGACTTGCAAAGCCCTCGAGCCTACTGTGCCTGTGCTGGGCCTCCTAGTCGGCCTTGAAAATGGCACCTTTCTTTGGAAGCTTCTAGTCGGCATGGATGGCGGATGACTGCGGCCACTCAGCTCTAGGGAGGGGCTCCCCAGCCTCCATCTCACCGGAAGCAAGGACGAGGGGGTGACTGCCACAGAAATCAGCACCGTGGAGGTAACGAGCACGTCACCGAACATTAAGCTTGCTCTAGAGTACACCGACTCTTCAAGATTTGAACCCAGAAGAGCAACGAGAGAGGTGTTCTCTCTTCCGACAGTCGCTCAACCATCGCTGAGCCTTCCGTCTGGAGACAAAGGGGAGGACAGCGCTGGCGGCCTGGCCCGCTGCCGCGCGCGCACACGCGTGGATCTCCGTGCCCGCCGAGGTCCCCGCCCACCGCAGACGTGCAGACGGGCCTGGCCTGCGCTCCCCACTCACGCAAAGGGCACGCTCGGCAGTCAGATCTTTGGGGACTGGAAACTCGCACCAGCCAGACATTAGAACGAATCAGAATGAAGCCTGACAGACTGCCAGAAACGCTGGCTCCCTCCCTCCCGCTAGCGCTGTACCATCTACAGAAGCCACGCCCAGGAGAGCCTGCCGCGAGCACAGAGGAGGACGTGGCAGCAGGTGGGCCGACTGGGAAGGCGTCTATCCGGGAATTAGTGGGACTATTTTAGGAAGAGCACACGAGAACAGATTTACACAGCGCGCTGGTGCCCACGTGAAAAGACAGCCACGCTGAGGGATGCCACCGTCCGGGTCTCCCGTGCAGACTCTTGGCGAGGTGAGAGGGAATGTCCTGTGCACGATACAGTCGCTCTCATCAATTAAATAAAGGCACATCAAATCCGAGGCCTGCAAGAGGCAACGCCGCACATCTCCTTCGTCTCCCTGAACTAGCTTCACCTTCGGATTTGAATTCTTGCCTCCAGTAAGTCGGGAAGCTAATCAGGAATCCTGCACCCGAAACACGCCCAACCCCGAGGTGACAGCAGAATAAGACGCGTGTCTGCGTGGAAATGGCGAGCGTGGGGAGACACTGGTTTAGAAGTGGGGTCTGCAGCATCAGCCCGCTGCCGGGTAGCCCGGGGTCTGTCTCCACACGCCGCCTGCAGCTGCTGCGGGCCTGGCCACTGGCTCGGGGGAGCCAGACCGTCGGGAAGAGGGTAGAGAAGAGTGGGGAGCATGGCGTCAGGATGGACTGCAGAAGGAGGAGCAAGCACCGTCCGTGCGCACCCCCTTCCTAAGCATGGGCCGGGGAGGCGAGGTGAACGTCACCAGATACTACAAAGGGAGGCGGGGGGGTCGGAAAGGATTACTGACATGAAACTCCCATGTTATGCAACATTGCAAAAGCTATGGAGAAGCCCGGTCGAGCTCCCTAGCACAGGTAATCCTCTCTCCCCAGACAGCGAGGCGGTGAATAAGCTGACTCTTGTCTTTGTGTGGGGGGCGATGCGGGCTGGACTCCCATGAACACTTACGAGCTCCCGGGCGGATGGCCAGCTGCGGTGCCAGGGCCGCACACGATGACACGGACTCCCTGGCCTGCCACCCCCCGCCCCCGGCGAGCCACGGGGCCGCAGAACGGAGGCCTCGTGGCAGACTTCCTTCTCCGTGTGTTGTTGACCGGCGTTTCGCTTCTACCAGGGTCGTACCCACTAACAACAGGTGTCACTCACAGTTCTGTGCATGCTGCCCCCTCTGCCCACCTTACGGGGTGCCCATCCGTGGCTGGGGTCGCGATGGTCATCATGGTTGGGGTCGCGATGGTCATCTGTGGTTGGGGTCGCGATGGTCATCGTGGCTGGGGTCGCGATGGGCATCCGTGGCTGGGGTCGCGATGGTCATCCGTGGCTGGGGTCGCGATGGGCATCCATGGCTGGGGTCGCGATGGTCATCGTGGCTGGGGTCGCGATGGGCATCGTGGCTGGGGTCGCGATGGGCATCGTGGCTGGGGTCGCGATGGGCATCGTGGCTGGGGTCGCGATGGTCGTCGTGGCTGGGGTCGTGATGGTCATCGTGGCTGGGGTCGCGATGGTCATGGTGGCTGGGGTCGCGATGGGCATCCGTGGCTTGGGTCGCGATGGTCATCCGTGGCTTGGGTCACGATGGTCATGGTGGCTGGGGTCGCGATGGGCATCCGTGGCTGGGGTCGCGATGGGCATCCGTGGCTGGGGTCACGATAGGCATCGTGGCTGGGGTCGTGTTGGTCATCGTGGCTGGGGTCGTGTTGGTCATCCATGGCTGGGGTCGCGATGGGCACCGTGGCTGGGGTCGTGTTGGTCATCGTGGCTGGGGTCGTGATGGTCATGGTGGCTGGGGTCGCGATGGGCATCTGTGGCTGGGGTCGCGATGGGCCTCCGTGGTTGGGGTCGCGATGGTCATCTGTGGCTGGGGTCGCGATGGTCATCGTGGCTGGGGTCGCGATGGGCATCGTGGCTGGGGTCGTGATGGTCATCGTGGTTGGGGTCGCGATGGTCATGGTGGCTGGGGTCGCGATGGGCATCCGTGGCTGGGGTCGTGATGGTCATGGTGGCTGGGGTCGCGATGGTCGTCGTGACTGGGGTCGCGATGGTCGTCGTGGCTGGGGTCGTGATGGTCATCGTGGCTGGGGTCGCGATGGTCATGGTGGCTGGGGTCGCGATGGGCATCCGTGGCTGGGGTCGCGATGGTCATCCGTGGTTGGGGTCGCGATGGTCATGGTGGCTGGGGTCGCGATGGGCATCCGTGGCTTGGGTCGCGATGGTCATCCGTGGCTTGGGTCACGATGGTCATGGTGGCTGGGGTCGCGATGGGCATCCGTGGCTGGGGTCGCGATGGGCATCCGTGGCTGGGGTCACGATGGGCATCGTGGCTGGGGTCGTGTTGGTCATCGTGGCTGGGGTCGTGTTGGTCATCCATGGCTGGGGTCGCGATGGGCACCGTGGCTGGGGTCGTGTTGGTCATCGTGGCTGGGGTCGTGATGGTCATGGTGGCTGGGGTCGCGATGGGCATCTGTGGCTGGGGTCGCGATGGGCCTCCGTGGTTGGGGTCGCGATGGTCATCTGTGGCTGGGGTCGCGATGGTCATCGTGGCTGGGGTCGCGATGGGCATCGTGGCTGGGGTCGTGATGGTCATCGTGGTTGGGGTCGCGATGGTCATGGTGGCTGGGGTCGCGATGGGCATCCGTGGCTGGGGTCGTGATGGTCATGGTGGCTGGGGTCGCGATGGTCGTCGTGGCTGGGGTCGCGATGGTCGTCGTGGCTGGGGTCGTGATGGTCATCGTGGCTGGGGTCGCGATGGTCATGGTGGCTGGGGTCGCGATGGGCATCCGTGGTTGGGGTCGCGATGGTCATGGTGGCTGGGGTCGCGATGGGCATCCGTGGCTTGGGTCGCGATGGTCATCCGTGGCTTGGGTCACGATGGTCATGGTGGCTGGGGTCGCGATGGGCATCCGTGGCTGGGGTCGCGATGGGCATCGTGGCTGGGGTCGTGTTGGTCATCGTGGCTGGGGTCGTGTTGGTCATCCATGGCTGGGGTCGCGATGGTCATGGTGGCTGGGGTCGCGATGGGCATCTGTGGCTGGGGTCGCGATGGGCCTCCGTGGTTGGGGTCGCGATGATCATCTGTGGCTGGGGTCGCGATGGTCATCGTGGCTGGGGTCGCGATGGGCATCGTGGCTGGGGTCGTGATGGGTCTCCGTGGCTGGGGTCGTGTTGGTCATCGTGGCTGGGGTCGTGATGGTCATGGTGGCTGGGGTCACGATGGTCATGGTGGCTGGGGTCGCGATGGGCATCCGTGGCTGGGGTCGCGATGGTCATGGTGGCTGGGGTCGCGATGGTCATGGTGGCTGGGGTCGCGATGGTCATTGTGGTTGGGGTCGCGATGGTCTCCGTGGCTGGGGTCACGATGGTCATGGTGGTTGGGGTCGTGATGGGTCTCCGTGGCTGGGGTCGCGATGGTCATGGTGGTTGGGGTCGCGATGGTCATGGTGGCTGGGGTCGCGATGGGCATCCGTGGCTGGGGTCGCGATGGGCATCCGTGGCTGGGGTCGTGATGGTCATGGTGGCTGGGGTCGCGATGGGCATCGTGGCTAGGGTCGCGATGGGCATCGTGGCTGGGGTCGCGATGGGCATCGTGGCTGGGGTCGCGATGGTCATAGGCAGAGGCTGGTGATGGTGATGGTGGAGGAGTTGAGAGCGGAGGGGATGAAGGGAGAGGCGGTGATGGCGGGTGGGGTGGTGATTGTGGAGTGAGTGTTGGCGGGGGTGAGGCTGAGTTAACATGGCGATGGCGGACGGTGGGGGTGGTGAAGGAAGTAACGGAAGTGACAGAGATGGCGGTGGGGAAGTGGCTTTGTCTCTCCTTTGTCCTAAATTCAGAGACTTCAGTAGGATAACTGTACTCCCGTGTCCTCACCACTCTAGGAAGACGGCTTGCTTTCAGTCTGCGTTTTCCTCACTGTTCCAAACCTCACTCTCGTGTCCTTTGCGACCTAGACGACGGCTCCGCTGCGTTTCCTTGTTCCCTCCCATGGTTGCCAGCATCTCTACGCGATCTGTCTTTTGAAATCGTGAAAATGCTCACTGCCAGCCCACACGGAATAACTGTGTTTCCCCAAGGAAAACTTTAGCCAAACTATCGTCCTCAAGCGAGCGTGCGCAGTAGAGTAGGTGTGTGCTGGGGTCACCGGCGGCTGCCTGTGCGGGCGGGCGTGTGCTTCCTCCACCTCCGCCATGGCGCCAGTTCCTCGCCGCAGTCTCTCAAGGTTCGTTCTGTGTCTCTGGAGGTTACTGACACACACAGGCGGGCTGCTGGAAGGTTCTCTGGGAGGACCGGGGAGGGAAGTCAGCGAGCCCACAGCTGCCGAGGCCTCGCCCGGTTTCGAGGGAGCCTTGGGAGCCCAGGGGTCCACTGGGGCGGCGTGGCCCCCTGGGGAGCGGGGGGGGGCAAGTCCTGGACGGGGGCTCCCGGTGAGGGCAGCTCTGCCCAGGGGGATTGTGCAGGCCAGATGGGGCGGATCCTCCTCCCACTCAGATCCCTCCCCGCCCAGTCCACGGCTCCCGCAGGCTTCTCCCTGACCACTGGCGCTTCCTTCTCTAAAAATGTCACGACGTAGCTTTTGTTTAATTTTCTATTTAGGTTCCTATGGAATTTTTTGGTTTGTTTTCCAGTCCTGGGGCTTGAACTCAGGGCCTGGGCACCGTCCCTGAGCTTCTTTTGCTCAAGGCTAGCACTCTGCCACGTGAGCCACAGCGCCACCTGTGTATGGGGTGCTGAGGAATCGAACCCAGGGCTTCGTGCACACTAGGCAAGCACTCTGCTACTAAGCCACGTTCCCAGCCCCCTACGGCTTTCTTCTTCGTTTAGCCTACACCAGCGTGGCCACGGCACCTCGCCCGACCTCCACCTTAATGGTCCCCTGTCAGCTTAACTAATGGTGCCCCACTCCAAAGAGAAATCCTGAACTATAAGGTAGCCACTCCGAAGCGGTTGGCGTCACCCTAAAGCCTAGATTATTTTGAAAGCCTTCTACCCCACCATCCAAAGGTATTCAGCTACATTCTTCACTGGTCACGTGTTTAGAAGTGTCGTTTTCAAACCGTCCTAAGTTTAACTCTAAACATTGCACGAAATGAGAGTCCGATACTATTTTCTCCCTGGTGTCGGGATTTTCCACCATCTCCCATGCAATGAGTTGTCAGGACTGGCTGGGTTGGATCTGTGTGGCCACAAGTGTGACCTGTCCTCTTCTCTCCTCCTGCTCCACTGGACACACTGTCTCCGCACCAACTCAGTGTCCATTATTATTTCTTTTTTTTTGGCCAGTCCTGGGCCTTGGACTCAGGGCCTGAGCACTGTCCCTGGCTTCCTTTTGCTCAAGGCTAGCACTCTGCCACTTGAGCCACAGCGCCACTTCTGGCCGTTTTCTGTATATGTGGTGCTGGGGAATCGAACCCAGGGCCTCATGTATACGAGGCAAGCACTCTTGCCACTAGGCCATATCCCCAGCCCGCATTATTATTTCTTAACATCTCTTGGTATACAGTAGAAAATGTTCCCCATTTTGATCGGCTTTTGCGAAACTTTACGTGTAATTCTGGAGATTTGTTCTTCTAAATAAATCAGCTTCTCAGTTTCCTGAAAACAAATGTCATTGGAATTTGTTTTAGAAATGCATTGTAATCATTGATCAATTTGGAACAAATAGATTATCTTTACAGTGTTAAAATGTCTTATCCATGAAACGGGTATGTCTATCCATTGATTAAAATCATTTTCATGTTCCATGACAGAGTTTAAAATTTTTCTTACAAAGGTCTTCTACAGTTCTTTTTCAGTTAAGTTTTAGACATTGCATAGCTGTGTTACTATTTTGGTTGGTGTCATATTTATATTATGTAATCTAGTTATTTTCTCTTGGTGAGGAAAAATAACTACTGATCACTATAGGTTAACATTGAACCTAGCTACTTTATTAGATTTTCCTAATAGCTTTAGATATTTATCTGTTCATTTGTTAGGTCTATATAGGTCACATCCTAAGAAATATGACAATTCTATATCTTTATTTCTTATTCTTGCACCTATTTTTCTTGGCCTATTCTTGATCAGGACATATGTTGAACATTAGCAAACAAAGCCAGCATTCATGTCCTGATCGAACCATAGATAAATGACCTGCTGTTTCTTCACAAGCTGTTGCTTATTTATGCTTTTGTTTATACAAATCCTACCCCCAAAAATGGTACCAGTCCTGGGGCTTGAACTCGGAGCTTTGGTGCTGCCCCTACATTTGTTTGCTCAAGGCTAGCACCCTGCCACTTCCAATTTTTTCGGTAGTTAAAGGTAAGAGTCTCACCGTTTTCCCTCCCAGGCTGGCTTCAAGCCGCAATCCTCAGATCTGTCTCCTCCGTAGCGAGGACTGCAGGTGTGAGCCACCAACACCTGAGACTCTCCCTTCCTGGTTTCTGGAAAGTTCCTCATAAATACACAGTGAACTTCATGAAGCACTTTCCCTGTATCTCACGAGGTAATGTGGTCCTCCTTTAGTCCAGGAACACGGAGACTCCCTTAGGGAAATTCTGAATGTCAAGGCATTGCTGCTTTCATAAGAGAAACCATGCTGAAACATGTATACCTTTAAGACACTGTTGTACAAATGAGTGAGTAAAGGTTCCATGAGGATATTGGGGGGGGGGTGTATGGGGGTATAGTGCATGTGTGTGTACCTAGTGAGGCTTAGATGCTTATTTTTTACTTTTTCTTGAGCTCCTACAAAGATTCTTAAACTTGTCACCTACGCCTGGATCAAGAGCCTGGTTCAAACAGATCCCAAACGGGCACACAAACCCCAGAGTCAGTACGTGTACTCGGTGTGGGTGATTCCACAGGGCCGAAAGCCAGGTTTACCTTAGGTCATTCCTGATACGAACTTTTTAAAAAATTCATTTCTTTATTGTCAAAGTGATGTGCTCACAGTTTCATACGTCAGGCAGTGAGTCCATTTCTTACCCAACTTGTTACCTCCTCCCTCATTTTCTCCCGCCTTTCCCCTCCTTATTCCCCTCCCCCCCCCCATGAGTTGTACAGTTGGTTTACACCGTACAGTTTTGCAAGTATTGCTGTTGCATTGGTTTATCTTTTTATCCTTTGTCTCGCCATTTTGGTATTCCCTTTTCCTTTCCTAGTTCTAATACATGTATATACAATATCCAGGTACCAAAATCAGTTACAGTGACATCAGGGGTAAAAGAAAGACAAAAGAAAAAGGGCATAATTTCACATGGTATGTTGAAAATAATAACAGTGGGGCTGGGAATATGGCCTAGTGGCAAGAGTACTCGCCTCGTATACATGAGGCCCTGGGTTCGAGTCCCCAGCACCACATATACAGAAAATGGCCAGAAGTGGCGCTGTGGTTCAAGTGGCAGAGTGCTAGCCTTGAGCAAAAAGAAGCCAGGGACAGTGCTCAGGCCCTGAGTTCACGGCCCAGGACTGGCCAAAAGAAAAAAAGTAATAACAATAATAATAACAAAACTACTTGTGTCCATGACTTGGAGTTCATTTCGCTTAGCATCATCTTATGTGTTCATAACAGGCCTAGCTATTGGGCTCTTGTGATCATCTGCTAGCACTGTCCTAGACGTGTACTAATTATTCCCTATGAGGGAAACCATAGAGTCCATGTTTCTTTGGGTCTGGCTCACTTCGCTTCACATGATTGTTTCCACGTCCTTCCACTTCCTCACGAATGGGGCGATGCCATTCCTTCCGATGGAGGCGTCGAATCCCACTGTGCACATGCGCCACATTCTCCTGATCCGCTCGTCTACCGCGGGGCGTCGGGGTTGGTTCCAGATTCTAGCGATG
This sequence comes from Perognathus longimembris pacificus, assembly GCF_023159225.1. NCBI lineage: Eukaryota > Metazoa > Chordata > Mammalia > Rodentia > Heteromyidae > Perognathus > Perognathus longimembris. Next base: position 153,120,409 of record NC_063162.1, read on the forward strand.
ACCAATTCCTGATAGGCACTCTGGTGCTGCTCTGACGGGAAGGACCCGCCGTGCGGGGGGGGGGGGGGGGGGGCGGGGGGTGACAGGGACCAGGCCGCCCCCTGCCCAGGAGGACGCGGGGGTGTCGCCCTCGCTTCACCGTGCTCTGCGGCCAAGTGTGGCTTCCAGGGCCCGACGCCAGCCCCACGAGCCGGCGCGGCTCAGGCAGCCGCACGCACTTCGTGAGTGCCTCGCCTCACGCCCCTAGGAAACGTCTCGCTGCTCCCGGTTTGCGCGCCGGGGAGGGGCTGGTGGCCCCCCACCATCCGAGCGCGCGGCTCCCACCGCACGGCGCCCCGCGGCCCCGCGCGCAGCCTGCGCTATTTGTGGACTGAGCAGCAGATGGTACCGTTGTTTTTTTTTAAAGGCAAGAATGAACCCAGACTCGGGCCACTGTCGTTTTTTTAGTTCTACAACTTCCTGCGAGTCCAGGCAGCATGTCGCCGGCTTCCTCAGCCTGCGGGCTCTTGGCGTCCTCGCTCGCCCCGCACCTGTCCTGAGCTGACCTCGTCGTGCGTGTGCAGAACGCCCCCCCCGCCTCCGTGGGGATCTGGGGACGGGGGGCAGGTGGCCGAGACCCCCGGCGGTGCCGCCTCGCCTCTGCCTGCCCGCGGGGCCTCGGTACAGGCCTGGGCCCCCCACACCTGCCGCCGCGGGGAGGGGCAGAACCGTCCCTTCGTCGTTCCCGTGCAGTGGCGCATGGGGTCTCAGTACAAACTGCGGAGCCTAAACTTGCCCCAAGATGGCTGCTCCCCAGCAAAACGCAGCCGTCCCATGAAATGAACCCCGAGGAGCTCACTGAGCTCCGGGAGTTTCTATGGCAGGCGCTCCAATGCTTGGAGACGCCTGATTCTCGGGGGACTGCGTGCCCCCTCCGACAATTCCAGATCGCGGGGAGGCAGCCGTCGCGGCCGGCCTGAACACGAGCTCGGGAGAGCCCGTCCTCACGGATACGAGCCAGGCGGAGGCCCTGGGCAAGGCCGCGGTTCTCCTTGAGATTCTGGAAAGCACGCATTCCCCAGGTCCTGTGCGTGAGGTGAGGAATTTCAGGGACCCCGTGAGGGAGACGTAAGAATGGCTCCGTCTGACCTCGGACTCTGTCTGGGGAGTCACTCGGCTAGTGGTTTGGAAGGCTTCATCACATGAAACTCATTTTGGAACTTCTCAGAGAGTCCATAACACCCCACCACCCCCGGGCATGGGGCGGGGTCCGATAACAAAGATAAAGGGAAGGAGAGGTGGTGACAGACTATCTCCTTCCAAAGTTCCCACCACCCCCCCGTGGAGTGTACCAGTGGGGTTCATGGGGGGTGGGAAGGAGTGCTCGCTGTATAGGAGGTGGGTGTGGGGAGGTGTGGTGTGGGAGGGGGGGTGGGTGTGGGGAGGCGTGGTGTAGTAGGTGGGCGGGTGGGTGTGGGGTGGGTGGTGTAGTAGGTGGGTGGGTGGGTGTGGGGTGGGTGGTGTAGTGGGTGGGCGGGTGGGTGTGGGGTGGGTGGGTGGGGGTGGGTGGTGTAGTGGGTGGGCGGGTGGGTGTGGGGAGGCGTGGTGTAGTAGGTGGGCGGGTGGGTGTGGGGTGGGTGGTGTAGTGGGTGGGCGGGTGGGTGTGGGGAGGTGTGGTGGTGTAGTAGGTGGGTGGGTGGGTGTGGGGTGGGTGGTGTAGTGGGTGGGCGGGTGGGTGTGGGGAGGGGTGGTGGTGTAGTGGGTGGGCGGGTGGGTGTGGGGTGGGTGGTGTAGTGGGTGGGCGGGTGGGTGTGGGGTGGGTGGTGTAGTAGGTGGGTGGGTGTGGGGAGGTGTGGTGGTGTAGTGGGAGGGCGGGTGGGTGTGGGGAGGTGTGGTGGTGTAGTGGGTGGGCGGGTGGGTGTGGGGTGGGTGGTGTAGTGGGTGGGCGGGTGGGTGTGGGGAGGTGTGGTGGTGTAGTGGGAGGGCGGGTGGGTGTGGGGTGGGTGGTGTAGTAGGTGGGCGGGTGGGTGTGGGGTGGGTGGTGTAGTGGGTGGGTGGGTGTGGGGTGGGTGGTGTAGTGGGTGGGTGGGTGGGTGTGGGGTGGGTGGTGTAGTGGGTGGGTGGGTGGGTATGGGGTGGGTGGTGTAGTAGGTGGGTGGGTGGGTGTGGGGGTGGGTGGTGTAGTGGGTGGGGGGTGGGTGTGGGGTGGGTGGTGTAGTGGGTGGGTGGGTGGGTGGGTGTGGGGAGGTGTGGTGGTGTAGTGGGTGGGCGGGTGGGTGTGGGGAGGTGTGGTGGTGTAGTAGGTGGCGGGTGGGTGTGGGGTGGGTGGTGTAGTGGGTGGGCGGGTGGGTGTGGGGTGGGTGGTGTAGTGGGTGGGTGGGTGGGTGGGTGGGTGGGTGGGTGGGTGTGGGGAGGGGTGGTGGTGTAGTGGGTGGGCGGGTGGGTGTGGGGAGGTGTGGTGGTGTAGTAGGTGGGTGGGTGTGGGGAGGTGTGGTGGTGTAGTAAGTGGGCGGGTGGGTGTGGGGAGGCGTGGTGTAGTAGGTGGGTGGGTGTGGGGTGGTGGTGTAGTAGGTGGGCGGGTGGGTGTGGGGAGGTGTGGTGGTGTAGTAGGTGGGTGGGTGTGGGGAGGTGTGGTGGTGTAGTGGGTGGGCGGGTGGGTGTGGGGTGGGTGGTGTAGTGGGTGGGCGGGTGGGTGTGGGGAGGTGTGGCGTGGGGGGTGGGTGTGGGGAGGCGTGGGAGGGGGGTGGGTGTGGGGAGGCGTGGCGTGGGAGGGGGTGGGTGTGGGGAGGCGTGGCGTGGGAGGGGGTGGGTGTGGGGAGGCGTGGCGTGGGAGGCGGGTGGGTGTGGGGAGGCGTGGCGTGCAGGCGGTGGGGCCCGTGGGTGTGGATCGCTGCACGGTGTGGCTGGGGCCTGCAGCACACCTGGTCCTCTGGGACATCCCGCAGTCCAGGGTCTGATGCTGCGGCTCTGCTGGCCAGCGGCCCTGCCCCGCACTCAGGCCTAGTCCCAGCAGCGTCGCGGGGATGGAGATGGGGCTCCGGCACAGAATCGTGTCTCTCTCTCCCAAGTGTGTAGTTGATTTTACACACGTCAAATCTGAACGGGATAAACGGGATAAACGTGATGTCACTGTGATCCTCGCATTCGCTGACTGCCTTACACTCTACCCAATGCTATTAGACGTGTTACCTCTGATTCCCACAAAGCCTGTGGGCGAGTCGTAGCTACTATCTCCACCTTACAGAGGAGGAACTTGGAGCTCGGAGGGGTTCAGCGCCTTTCCCAGTGGCAGCCTGCAGGCTCATGGCGGTGCTCTCAGGAAGAGCCGAGGCTTCCAGCTCTCTGGTCGGTGCTCCCTACTTGCCGAAGTGACGTTCACCCGGGGAGACAGAGCTGTGTCTCTGTACCTTCAACCCGTAACTCACTGGCACTCAGGACACTACTTCTGCTACCAGCAGGATGGTTTAAAAAAAGGGGGGGGGGTGGCGGCTGGTGAAATGTTTATGGGCTCAGAGGCCTAAAACAAATCCATCTTTCTAATGGCCCACAATCATCAAATAAACATGAAGGGGGAAAGCCTGGTGCTCTGATCTCTGAGACTTCTGGTCACATTAGAATGCTTTGCAATTGAGTGAACCACACTTGGTGTTGGGATGTCCCTTAAAAATGGAGCCAAATGTTTCAAAGATTTATTTGGGGAAACTGAGTCGTTTAGCTTCGACGTCGAGAATAGTTAAACTATCAAAGGTAATCATTGCTTACAAAACTGGGTCAACTCTTCCCCAAAAAGTATAAAAATTGAGGTTGGTAAGGTGGCTTAGTGGTAGAGTGCTTGCCTAGCTCTGGGTTCGATTTCTCAGTACCACATAAACACTCAAGTGGTAGAGTGCTAGCCTTCAGCAAAAGCTCAGGGACAGTGCCCAGGCCCTGAGTTGAAGCCCCAGACCTGAGAAGGGAGGGAGGGAGGGAGGGAGGAAGGGAGGGAGGGAGGGAGGGAGGGAGGGAGGGAGGGAGGGAGGGAGGGAGGGAGGGAGGGAGGGAGGGAGGGAGGGAGGAAGGAAGGAAGGAAAAGAAGTAGCTAACTTTTGCTTATAGAAACCACAGCACACCTGTTGGGCCGCAGGCGCCTGTGCCCCTTGGGCGGGTTGTTGTGTGTGGTTGGCGGGGAGGAAATGAACCGTGGATGAAGCGGATCCCCGCGGCCACGGGAGACTGATCGCAGCGCGGCCTGGTTATGGGGCTGAGCTGTCAGGTTGAGAAGCCGGTCCTGGAAGCCGAGTGTCTGCAGATGTGTGAAGGGTTGTGAAGGGCGGGTGTGAACGGCGGGTGTGAACGGCAAGCTGAGAGACAGCCAGGATCGCTGCCGACGTGTGAGGGGCGATCTGAGAGACGGGGTGTGTCCTCGTGGCCACCCCGGCCACGGGAGGACTCCTACGCTGGGGAGGACGCCCAGCCCTGGTGGGAACACCTCCCATGCGGCCGGTCGGGCTGAGCCTGGAGCCACCGCGAGGCGCTGGTCACACTAGCCAACATCATCTGTCGGCTACTCTCCTTGAAATGACCTTCAGCTGTCAGCATGACGTTCCACTGCCTTCTCTAGAAACTGACTGTGCCTCCTGTCCACCCAGCCCCCCAATCTACCTCCTGCCCAGCCCCCAGCCCCCCAATCTACCTCCTGCCCAGCCCCCAGCCCCCCAATATACCTCCTGTCCACCCAGCCCCCCAATCTACCTCCTGTCCACCCCGCCCCCAATATACCTCCTGTCCACCCCGCCCCCAATATACCTCCTGTCCACCCCGCCCCCAATATACCTCCTGTCCACCCTGCCCCCAATCTACCTCCTGTCCACCCAGCCCCCCAATCTACCTCCTGTCCACCCAGCCCCCCAATATACCACCTGTCCACCCAGCCCCCCAATATACCTCCTGTCCACCCCACCCCCAATCTACCTCCTGTCCACCCAGCCCCCCAATCTACCTCCTGCCCACCCAGCCCCCCAATCTACCTCCTATATACACAGCCCCCCAATCTACCTCCTGTATACACAGCCCCCCAATCTACCTCCTGTCCACCCAGCCCCCCAATCTACCTCCTGTCCACTCAGCCCCCTGAGCTGCTCTCCCAGGTCTACCCTCAGGACCAACTGTGGTGAGCCCCACTTGCTCCTGAAGCTGGACCCAAAGGCAGGCAGGAAAGAGTGTTCTGTGTCCCCCTCCCATACCACCAAGACAGTGCACTCACACTGTGGGAGTGCTCCCACCTCAGACAGTGCACTCACACCGTGGGAGTGCTCCCACCTCAGACAGTGCACTCACACCGTGGGAGTGCTCCCACCTCAGGCAGTGCACTCACACCGTGGGAGTGCTCCCACCTCAGGCAGTGCTCTCACATCACAGGAGTGCTCCCACCTCAGGCATTGCATTTACAACACAGGAGTGCGCACAAAACAGACAATGCACTCACACCACGGGAGTACTCCCACCTGAGAGAGTATACTCACACACTGAGTGAGTATACTCACTCAGACAATGAACTCACACCACAGGAGTGTTCCCATCTTAGGCAGCACATTCACACCGCAGGAGTGCTCCCACCTCAATGCACTCACACCACAGGAGTGTTCCCACCTCAGACAATGCTCTCACACCATGGAAGCACTCTCACCTCAGGGAGTACACTCACACCATGGGAGCGCCCCCACCTCAGACAATGAACTCACACCATGGGAGTGCTCTCACCTCAGACAATGCACTCACACCACAGGAGCACTCCCACCTCAGACAGCACGGTCACGTAGGGGACTCCCAGGAAGGGACAAAGAGCCTCAGAAAAATGGCCGACTTCTCCAAAGGAACGTTGAGCAGGGATCTGAGACTGTCTTTAGAGACTAGGAAAGGAGGAAGAATTGTTCAACGGGAAAGGTGAGCCCCGCGGAGGCCGCGGAGCCCGACGGGTCCCCAAGGTGCCCGGGTGGGCAGAGCGCGGACGCCCGCTGCCAGGGCCCCCCCCCCCCGGCGGCCCGGTCTGCAGGAGGAGCCGCCGAGCCCCGCCCGAGCTGGCGAGCCGATCGCGGCCCCGCTCACGCCCGCGGCGCCCTCTTCCCCCCACGTGGGGCGGGCAGCCGCCTCCCCCGCGCGCGCGGCCTGGCTCGGACGAGAGGCTTCCGGACGCGGCGCCTGGCTCGCAGGGATGCTGCCCGGGTGGCTGTCGAGTCTCCTCACCGGTGACTGCCGGGCGTGGTCTGCTCACGTCGGTGCTCAGGCCCCCTGCACGCGTATCCGCGTGTGTAAGCCTCACTGTGCTCGGGTCGGGGATTGTATCCGCACAGGAGAAGAGGCAGAGCCCGGGTCCCTGAAAGGGACGACGAGGATTCCCTTCTCTCGGCGCCCCACGGAAGGTGCCCCGCGGATCCAGGGCCTCGAGGACACGTCTGCCGTTTAAGGGGTGATCGCGGTCACAGAGAGCGGTGGTGGACCATTCACAAGCTGGCGCTGGCGCGGTGATCGCACCGCTGGGTGGGTCGGGGGGAGGGCGAGCCTCGGGGTGGTCTAGGGTGGGGGTCAGGCTCCTGTCCAGTGAGGGCGGGAAAGCCAGCCAGGCCCTCAGCAATCTGCTCTTCCAGTCCCATTCGGGCTTTTCCCCTACATCTCCCTTAGTGTTACACCAGGCTGCGACTCCCAGGTCAGAGGATGTTGGGGGTGGGAGGGGGGGCAAGGGGGGGCGAGCCCTTCCCAAACACGCCTAGCACCCATCTGTTGTGTACGGCGGCTTGGGGCGGGCGAGGGCCCCTGGAGAGCGACTGAAACTTGGGAGACCCCCCCCCCCGGCGGGTGTCATGCCAGAGATACAGTGAGCTCATTCCAGCACTGAAGTTCAAAGCCAGGGACACAGAGAACACTGAGCTACGGAGTTCAAAGTCAACCAGCAGCAAGAAGCCGTTCACGCGCGTGTCTGAGCTGCTGATCTGGCCGCGCGCAGGGCTCCGCCCGAGTCTGCCTAGGCGGGGCGCTCTGTGGGTGCAGCCCCGGCTTTGAAGTGCCAGCACGGGCTGCGGGAGCGTGGTACTGCGGGGCCCAGGCATCCAAGAGCAAGCTCAGGGCGGGCCCAGGCTCCGGTTACAGCCCCCTAATCCATCCTGCTCGCCACTGTTTGCCAAGCGGTAACTCTCAGGTAGAATTCTGGTTTTGTTTCTCGGCTGGGGCTGGGGGGGGGGGGGGTGGTCACTGTGAGGGAAAGTTACTAAATCTAACTCTGAGCGCTGTGTTCACCCGCGAGGATGCCTTCTGCCTCGCAGTCGGGTCCCGGCAGGTGACTGGTCCAGGAGGGAAGGCCCAGGAGGGCCGGGGACGGTGGGAAGGAAGCCCTGGTGAATGCGAGTCTGCCCGGATATCCACAGCAGGCGCTTCTGCTTGCTGGCTCGAGTGACATCCTGGGGACAGGCCAATCTTCACAACCTTCTTCTCCCAGGAAGTGTGTCGCTGCGGGGTAGCGCCAGGCAGGGCGTTTGCGGCCATGGGACGTGCAAAGGTCTAGAAAGGCACGTGCATGCAATGCAGGCTTCAAGGGGTGCGCAGCGCAGCGCACACACGCAGAACTCTGCCATCCGTTTGGGGATTCCGCTGCAGTCTCCTGCTCTCGGGTCCTCTTTGGGGGACACCCGGCTTGGGTGGTCAGTGTGGAATCTGAGCAGATGCGTGCGGACAGATGCAGACACCTGCAGACGCACATTCCCTGGGGATGGAGGTGGGATACAGGAAAGCCTTTGGGGGTCAAAGGCAGCGAAAGGAAGCAGGGCTGTGTTTCAGGAAATGGGGTGTCAAGCTGGCCCTGCAGAGTTCTGCCTCGTGAGTACTGGGGTTGGACTGCTATACTCATGCACCCTGCCAGACACGGGACCCCAGCTCTCCGGGGACGAGACGGTGCTCGGCAAAACTGTCCACTCCGCGGGCGCAGTTCCCAGAGAGCGCCAACAGCTAGATCCTCAGACCAAGCTCTCCCAGGACGGGGGTAGTCAATCCTTCGCTCCTAGAAGGATCCGAAGTGTCAGCGCACAGAACCACAGCAAAGCCTCAGTGGCCGGCGCATTTTGTGCAGTAGGAAAGGCTCTTTCTTCTGCCATTGCTCTCCACAGTCACCCAGACAACACGAAGGCTCCAGCCCTCTGCCATGCACAGAGGAGACCCCTGCCCAACACGCCAGCCCACCGCAGTGCACGGGCTCCCAGGAGACCCCTACCCAGTGCATGAGCCAACTCAAACCGCAATTCCTCCAAAACACCAGCATGCCACACGCCAGGGAAGGGCCAGCTGGAGGTACCAAGTGCTGCTGTGCTCAGCACCCTGCCTGTGGTGCCTGTAGCACTGGTCTTGGCTCACAGTGGGATTTCCACGTGCATGTGAACCACACAGAGGGACCCCAGGAGCTCTGTCTTCAGATGTGAGCAACTATTCTGATATCACCTTGCAGGAAGATGGGCCATGGTGACCAGAAACAACAGGCTGAGTCCCAGAGAGATCTTGCTGTTTTCATCATCTTACACCAAACCAAGTATTTTGTGGGAAGGAGCATGAGACCATCATGTTCAAGATGCACGAAAGTGGACCCCGCTACTTCTTTCAGCAACCTTTTATTGGACATGTTCTGATCTGCCCGCTGTGTGGCCAGAAAGTGAGCAGGAGACAAAACAATCGCAGGGACTGCTGCAGGCTTCACAGGCTCCAAGTATCTGAACCGGGGACAAGCACCCCCACAAAGGAAGTGAGGTGTGCCCAGAGCCGCTGTGAGCCCCGACAGAGGGAGACTCTGGGTCCCCCGCATCCCAGGAGAAAGGGGTGGGCGTGGGAGAAGAAAACGGGCTGAAGGGACAGGCGGAAGCCATGCTGTTTGGAGAGAGGGAAGAAGGCAGATGGAGCCCCTCTTCCAGGAGTCTCTTTGGGGCTCCACTCTCCCCATTAGCTGCTGTCACACTGGGTGGCCGGGACTTGGGCAGGGATCTCCGAGCTACACCACAGCCCTCCTGCTCTGCACAGATGATGACGCTGTGGTAACCTTGCCTGCATCTGTGACCCGACGCCGGCCAGGCTCAGCCTCACGTGGCCACCCGCTGACCCCCATGCCACGCCTCAGCCTTCCTCCACTTTCCTCTCCCAATCCTAGATGGGCACAGGCCACCCCTGCCAGGCATTCAGACTCAGGCTCCTTCTTGTTGGTCTGCCACTTCCTGTTCGCCAGCAAAGCCCATGGCCTCGGCTGCAAGCCACACGTGGACGTGGCGGCCTCCCTTGAAGTCCCACGTGGGGGTGGCTCGTGGCCGGCGTTCCGCCTCCCCCTGTGAACAAGGCTTCTGCGCTAGGCCTGACAAGTTAGTCCCAAAGTGAAGCTGAACCTTCTAAAGCAGAAAATAACAGGCACTGGGGAGGATGTGGAGGAACCAGAGCCCGCTGGGAAATGGAGCGGCTAAAGTGCAAACACCAGGACAACCCCTAAAGCGTAAAGCTGGGTCACTACACAATCAGCCACTCCAGGGCTGGGCGCGAGCACGGAAGATCGAAAGCCCAGGCCTGCCAGGGGCTGGCGACCCCACACACAGCGAGACGGGGGCAAGCTGACTGCCCGCCGCACACAAGCCAGGCACGCAAGCCAGGCCCTCACACACGCGCGGTGCTCAGCAGCTCCCGACGTGAGCTGCCACACACACAACACACTGAGAACGAAGCCAGGCACACAAGGACACACACCATCTCCACTTGTGCCAGAGCCCAGAGCTGCCAGACTCAGAAGAGACAGGAAGCAGAGGGCGGGCGGCGGGGCCGGCGGAAGGGATGGGGAGCACCTGCTTCTTCCAGTTGACGAAGAAGAGAACATTCTGGAGATGGCATGCTCGTGACGCTTATCCAAACATGAGCACGTGCTTAATGACACTGAGTTGGCACTTAAAATGGCAAAGAGCCCTAGGTGCCAGCAGCCCGCATCTGCGGTTCGAGCTCCTTCAGGGGCTGAGAACCGAGGACGGCAGCTCCAAACCATCGCGCGCAGCAAAGTCCGTGAGGCTCTTCCCCTCCGTTAACCACCGGAAGGCCAGACGTGCAGCTACGACTTCCGTGGTAGCGCTAGCCTTGAGTACAAAAGTTCAGGGACCGTGCCCGGGCCCGTAGTTCAAGCCCCTGGACCCGCACCAAAAGCAACAGCAAAAAGGGCAAAGAGACTGACTAAGCATTCGGTTGTGTCTGTTTTACAAGAGTGAAAGCAAAGGAACGGCAGATGAGACCCTGTGCCTCTTCCAACCGGGGCCCAGCGGCTCCCAGAGTGCTCTCAACCGCACTCCCGGCCGGCCTCGCTGCGGAGGGCCTCCGGGAGAGGAGAGGCTCGCCTGGCTCCGTCCCGCCACCGCGGCAAGGCTGCGCGGCAAGGCCGCCGTGTCCAGCCGCTGGGCCACCTCGCTTACTAGGCATTGTTCCTGTGAGCTTCTTCATGACCCAGCTCCTCAAATGGGAACGCCAGCTGCGTGAGAGCCAGGCTTGTTATGGTTAACCCAGCCCAAGCACCGGGCCTGAGAGAAGGAAGGGAGGAAGGAGGGAGGGAACAAGTCTACCTCAATCAGAAAGTCTCTTCTTCAAAAGAGCTGTTTCTAAAACTTAATCCTTTTGTACTGATTGTTCCTTGTAACTCATAGCTAGTGTTGTTTTTAAAAAAAAAATCCGTATTGTGTGTCTGTGTGGACAGCACACAGAAAAACATAAACAAGGAGTCAGAAAGGGGGGTTCATAACAACACAGTCCCTATTCACCCTATTTACTATAAATTATTAGGTCATTATTACTGCATCACAAATCCATAAGCAAGTACGTGTGCTTATATTACAGTCCTTAACAAATGCATGAACGTGTGCTTGGGAAAGTTGATAAGACCACTGTCCTCACACCTTACCTGCATGGTATTTTTGTAATAAAATAATCAGTTCCAGCCACCACGAGAGATTTCACAAGGCTTCAAAAAGCTGAGCTGAAGGCCTGCATATTTGAAGTTCTACCCAGGTTTGAAAACGCCGATAATATTCAAACAAATGGCTGGATGTTTGGGAAGAGAACACATTCTTTGCTCCCAGCATTTTCTCTAAACCTCGGCTGTCAACACCAGCTAAGATCCCACCTATCAGGTGCCGGGCTCACCTGCCTACCCCTCCCCCACCAGCCACTTAAAATACTTTGCTTCCTTTTAATCAGAATAAGCTCCGATTAGCTCCCTTCAAACCAACATTGTTGTTTTTATAATGTTAACAGTCTGAAACAGAGCATAGCAAACAACCCATGATGTCTCCCTTGTTCCTAGCCTTGGAAATGTCGCTCCAACCTCAAAGATTGTATGGAATCTGCGCAATTAAACACCCTCTAAGACATGGATACAGCTATCAGGTAACAAGTGAGAGACATCATTTGCTGCTTCAGAGAGCATAGAAAAATGGTAAAGGCAAGAGCACAGCACCCGTGGTCTAGCCGTGAGCCCCTTTCTGGGTGTCTGGAAGAAGGAAGAATGGGGTTCAGCCAGATGTTATTTCCTAATGATAGGAATAAAAATGAGCTCCCTAGTTTTGAGAAGCACAGGCGAATACCAAGAAACGGAAACACATTCAGAAGCAGACAGTGATGGCGACCTTCGCCTAATGGCTGCAGAGCAATTGGGCTTCATTAAGGCCCTAAACGGCTGTGCTCACAGGCTGAAGGAATCCTTTACTAAAAACATTTCTCTCAGATTATTTTCAAAAGGACCAAAGCTCCTATTACCTAGAAAATCTGATTATGTAAGAACACAAGAACAGTCCCTCTCCATCAGCAGCACAAGCCAAAAGACGCTAACAGAAAAGAGGTCAGCCCAGGGACCGCCCCCCCCCCACCCCACGCACCCCAACAGTCTCCACTGGAGCTAATTGCTGGCTAGGCAGCTCCCCCACGATGCTGCGACCCCGTCCATGGAGTGTGGGCATGGCCATCGGGGAGAAGATTGCTTGGGTTGAAGGAGTCTGACCCTTCATTTTTTGTTGTTGTTGTTGTTGTTTGGCCAGTCCTGGGCCTTGAACTCAGGGCCTGAGCACTGTCCCTGGCTTCTTTTTGCTCAAGGCTAGCACTCTGCCACTTGAGCCACAGCGCCACTTCTGGCCGTTTTCTGTATATGTGGTGCTGGGGAATCGAACCCAGGGCCTCATGTATACGAGGCAAGTACTCTTGCCACTAGGCCATATCCCCAGCCTGACCCTTCGTTTTTGGTCTACCTGAAATTGATTTGTTTGGGGGGAGGCCAGGAAATTGAATCCTCTTTAAGAAGACAAGAATTGTAAGAAGCTGCTCTTCGCTCTGTGTACCGTCCGCCATCATTCTGGACCCGAGACGTTGCCCCGGTTCCCTCATCCGCACCACACGCTAGCGCGATAGCTTCTCCCATCCCATCCCTGGGCCCTGAGCGGTGGGAGCGAGACAGTGAGATGCGGCCCCCGGGAAAGCCACCGGCGCGGTCCCTGTTCAGGCCGAAGAGCACTAACCTAGGAAGAGAGTTCTACCTTCGGTAGGAAACGCAGAGCTACGTAGCACGGGGCTCTGTGGAAGCCCTGGGCTGAGGAGAGGAACAGAGCCATGGCTTGTTCCATTTGGTGCTGTTGCAGCAAAACTCCATGAGCGTAAGGCGCTCCCAGAGCCGGCTCGCCGCCCGGTCCGCTCGTCAGGACAAGGCCTTGACTGTAGCTTGTCGTGGAAATGAGTGCGTCCCAAGAGTTCTGTCACACCATTAATAACTTCACTCAGAGATCACACATCCTTACTTCAAATAAAGCGTTCAACCGTGCAGTCGACACCGGGCTGACCTCGCTCACCACCCTTGACAGTTCCGCAGACACCGCAGCGACCGCTCGCCGCGTCTTTCCTTTCAAGATCCTTCCTATGTGCTGCTCATTATCTCTCCACGCTGCACAAGGAGGCCCAGGAGAAGAGACATTTGTGCCTTTGAAATGGTTGTGTAGGAACACATGTACAGATCGACACACGTATTTTTGTACATTGTTTAAGAGCAGACCGACACAGCTGGCTCTAAGCCTTCCTTACGTGAGCGGCTGGTGCTGGTGCCGCGCAGCGTTGAGTTGTATTTCTAAGTTTAAATAAGGTAACAGAATCGCAGAAGCAGGGGCTGGGGATGTGGCCTAGTGGCAAGAGTGCTCGCCTCATATATATAAAAAGCCCTGGGTTCGAGTCCCCAGCACCACATATACAGAAAACGGCCAGAAGTGGCGCTGTGGCTCAAGTGGCAGAGTGCTAGCCTTGAGCGGGAAGAAGCCAGGGACAGTGCTCAGGCCCTGAGTCCAAGGCCCAGGACTGGCAAAAAAAGCAAGTAAAAAAGAAATACAGAAAGATAACCAAACAATGACCTGAGTGGTTCTGCCAAGCCGCTCAACAGAGCCCACTCCCCTTTCTCCCTGACGGTGCCAACGGCCTCCAGGGCCCCGCCCACACGCCCCCCTCCACTGAACCACGCCCCGGCAGCCTTCACCGCACGCTGCACCTCAGCCCGCCTCTGACCACGCCACCATCCTAAGAAGCCCAGGAACACGGACCTGGCCTTTGCATCCTGTTGGTGACAGTGGATGAGCCAAGCCATTGTGCTTGCTCAGTCCCACCAATTAATTTATAAATGCCATTTGGAAAATGATCAAAAAAAAATTTTTTTTGAGCCAACTGAGGATATTCAGAAGTGTGAGCCGTGCCAAGGGCTGCTCGCGCAGTATTCGGAGCAAAGTACATGCAAAAGAGCTTAACTAAAGCATTCAGCCTCCGAAGAAAGAATGCCCACTGGAGAGGTACGCTCAGGTCTGCCAAATGGGGTGATTCGCTTCTATTTGTCTTTTTTTTTATTATTATATTTGGGGAAGTCAGCTGTGTAAGGTCATTTTTGAAACTTTATCGGTAGAAATAGACCCTGGTTCCGTGCCATGTGCCCGTCTGGCTACGAGTTGGCCTCGCCTTGGGGAGGGTCTCCATGTGCCCAGGCAGAGAAGAGACAGCGACCTTGGAAGTTAGTCCTATTGATCTCAGCAAGCCAAGTCGGGGCCCTCTCAATGTCCAGAAATTATTTCAGTGTCCTAAAAAAATTACTGGAAGCACAGAAAGCTCATCTTTATAAAAATTATTATACCTTTAGTTTGCTTCCTGCAAAAAGGTCAGAGGGCCTAGATCCAATTAATGGTAAAATCTACTTCAGTGCAGGACATAATTTAGTAGTGACTGCACTGACTTATTCCTCTGGTCTCTGAGACAAAAGCTCCTATTGTGTTGTGCTATCTAAGCTCACTAGAGAGAGACCTGTTACAGGCACCAAATCCCTCTGTGCGAAACAGAAAATACAAATTCTCCAGCTTCTCTGACAATGGATTTTGCATGGCAAATAAACTGTTAAACACCACATTCCTGCTCTCAAGACAAAGAGGGCCTGGCTGCTGGAACAGGAGCAATTAGCATGGGCCTTTGTGTGGGAGGAGAAAAGCCGGCTCCCTGACTCTTCCTTCCAAGTCCAGGGTGGCTGCCCTACGTTTGTCATCTGTCACTTAGGTGTTGAAGTGGCCGTCCCCCCTGGAATGGCTGGAATTTGTGAAGTGGAGGACGGCTAGTGTCGGGAGCCACGGATGGCAGGACGGGAGAGACGCAGCCGCTATCGGCGCCCACCGGCGGTCAGCGCGGTGGCCCCCCGTCGGCCGGACGGCCGGAGAACGGGGGCGCCCTGCTGTGGAGAATGAGGCACCCCCCTCCGAGAAGAAGGCACTCTCCACTGTGGTGGGGGCGCCGGGTAAGACCCTTCTCGGGGGGGGGGGGGTGGAGCCACCCAGGGAGGCAGACCCCCGTGGAGGGCGCCGTGGGGGAGTGGGTGGGCGTGGGGTGGGCGTGGGGTGGGCGTGAGGTGGGCGTGGCCGCAGTGAGATGGCTCTGGGCATCGCTGACGGACAAAGGGCCCCGAGGTGACGGGCCAGCCCAGCATAGACGTGGGGGCACCTCCTTCCACGCCTGGCCTCCTGCTGATCCCCAGGCTCCTGGACACACACACGCACGCACACACACGCACGCACGCACACACACGCACGCACACACACATGCACACGCACACACACGCACACACACGCACATGCACACACACGCACGCACACACACATGCACACGCACACACACGCACGCACACACACATGCACACGCGCGCACACGCACGCACATGCACACACGCACGCACACACACACATGCACACGCACACACTCACACGCACACACGCACACACGCACGCACGCACACGCACGCACACACGCCCACAGGCCCACCGTTCCCGCCCCTCTCACAGGCTCACGGCCTTGGCTCGCCCAGTCCGGCTTCCTCTTCTCCAAGGCAGATGGGCTTCTGGTGAGACGGCTCGCGGCCATCTGCGCCCTGTCCTCGCTGTGTGCAGCGCGGAGTCCGCCTTCCTTTCCAGAGCCCCACGCGGCTCACCCGCCCCCCAGGCCACAGGCGCCCGCGCTGGACGCGGAAACCATTCGGCCATGTGTTCTTTGCGGTTCGTGGTCAACACTTGGATTTGGTGACTGGTGACAGAACGAGGTGTCCCGGGCCACGGGACACAGAGGAAGCGGCCGGAGTAACGGAGCCTTTCCGCCCGGCCCCTCCCTGCCCCCCCCCAATTTAAGAAAGCAACAAGAACACCTCCACGAGCCGAACGACACAGACCTCAGCGTCCCCCTCCACCACCTGGCCCCTGTGGGAGAAGCCCGCCCTCCTGGGCGATCGCCACGTCTTCCCCGGCCCAGGGAGTGAGCACGAGCCATTCTGCTTTCCAAACCACAGCCGCGTTCTCACACCAGCAAAGATGCCGAAGGCGGATGGAGCTCCTCTCTGGGGGCCGTCTCCCCGGGTGTGTTCTCCCTTTGTTCGAGGAACCGCCGACGGCTCCTGAATGGCATAGCGGGACCCCGCGGGGGCCACCCGTGAAGGGCCCTGCAATGCCCCCGGTCGCAGCGCTGGCGAGGCAAGCGCGGTGGGCCGTGGCGGGACTGCCGTCCAGGGCGAGCACGCCCGGTGACGGTGGAGTCTGTCAGTGTGGGAGGACATCATAAAGGACACAGTTCTCTTCCCACACCGTGGAAGGCGCAGGCTTTTGTTCTACATCGGGGCGGCGCGGGGACAGATGTCGATGGCGCGAGTCTCTGTCGACGCGGGGACGCGGCCCAGGAGCACTCGAACGCGTGAGCGTCCGCATGGCGTCCCGTCCCGGGCGCCCAGAGCCTCGGGACACAGTGGGGGTTGCCTCTCCCCCTACAAGATAAAGATCCACAAATACTAATCCTCTCCGGCACTCCGTGCCAACCGGTGGCAGATTCCTGTCATGGAGTCCTAGCTCCTCAGGAGGCTGAGATCCGGACGGCAGTGATACGAGGCCAGCCCAGGACAAAAGTCCCCAACTCCAGCTCCGAAGTCACCCGCACAGAGCCACACCACAGGCCTAGCTCAAGCAGGAGGGCCAGCAGAGCGAGCAAGCCAAGCATGCATCCAGGTCCTGAGTTCGAAGCCTGCGGCCACTAAATACTAACAATAATCCCGTACGACACAAACTGGGAGATGGGGAGGCCGGTGCCGGCATCGGCGAACATTTCCCACGGCAATGGCGTCCAACGCAGAGATAGGAAAAGTGAAGAAGGAAGATCAGAAGGGCCTACGGGAAGGGCGCTCGGCACCGGCTCCCGACTGAGCTGGTTCTCCAAGGTTAGACCCTGGGAAACACAGAAGCCTACAGGACATCACGGGCTCCGACAGAGCCCCGTGCTCTGCTGGCAACACAGCATGTGCTATCACCTGTACAGCCAAGAGCTAGCCTGCGCCGCGCCCGGCTTCCCGGCCGGCACCAGGGCTGGGCCGGTACCGCAGGCTCGCCGAATGGATGGAAGGGCGCTGAACCCCAGCGGCTCTCTGATTAATTCTGCCCCACGCTCTGTAGGCAGCCCTGTGCCTAGGACATGCTCTTGCTTAAGAACAGAGAGGGGAGAGGCAGTCTCCCCGAAGAAAGAAAAGACACTTCTTAATCTCTAAATGTATGTTCAGTAGGGGAGATATTTTTGTAAAAATAAAGGATAACCTGAAAGGGCGTACAATACAAGCTGTAATTTCAACCATGGAATTTAGCCTGGTCGTTTGAAGCATCGATGGGGTATATTATTCTGCATTAGCTGCAACGATAAACAGTGTTTTAAGATTCAAATGCATCAATTACAGCTTTCCTTGATGTTCCGATATCTTTTCCTGCCCCGTTCTTTACACAGCTCAGAGTTCAAACCAAAGCTCCAAAATCATTTTCGTTAATTGTACACTCATGGTCCGTTCTAAATATTAATATTCCTGTATGAACAATAAAAACCACATTTGTCATGACAAAAAAAAATTCACCATACTATTTTTCTTAATTTTGTATCCAGATTTTAAAAAAAAAAACAAAAACACAACACACCTTGGTAGGGTTAGAGGTTGAAAAGTGAATGTAACTGTTAAACATCGTTTCTAAACTGATTGGCCGCTGGAAGCTGATTAGCAATCCAATCATGTGTATCAAACCTTACTTTGTATCTATTACTCTAGCTAAATTACCTGCTAACGCTTTAGTCTACACTACCCTTAGTACATTACCTTTCTATAGGTTGAAGGGAAGAGCAAAAAACAACAAGAGCAACAAAGGAAAGCTGGCAAAGGCATTGACTAGCACAGCCCCTGTGGAAAGTTCCCCCCTCCGGTCACGGGGTGGGGAGGAGGGACAGGTCACGTGATCCAGGCCGCCCTCGAGTCTCGGATCCGCGGAGCTGCGGTGGACCTGGCATGCCAGGATTCCCACGCTGGCTTTTCAGACCCGGAGCGGGTTCCCGTGGTGAGAGCTTGCAGCTTGGCGCCCCCTGGTGCCGACTCGGCCGCGCCGGAGCCGGCGCTCTTTGTTAGCCGAAGCCGGGAGCAGCGTGAAGCCTGCCCTGGTCGCCTTCCGGCGCTGGCGGGGCTGCTCGGGACCCACCCGGTCGGAGGTGCACTCGGAGATGCGTCCGTGCTCCGCCGGCCAAGATCTCATGCGGCCAGAGAATGCCTCACACGCCGCCGCCGCCGCGGAGAGCACCGGGGAGCACCGGGGAGCACCGGGGAGCACTGGGGAGCACCGGGGAACACTGTGGAGCACCGGGGAGCACTGGGGAGCACCGGGGAACACTGGGGGAGCACCGGGGAGCACTGTGGAGCACCGGGGAGCACCGTGGAGCACTGGGGAGCACCGGGGAGCACGAGGGAGTACTGGGGAGCACCGGGGAGCACCGGGGAGCATCGGGGAGCACCGGGGAGCATCGGGGAGCACCGGGGAACACCGTGGAGCACCGGGGAGCACCGTGGAGCACCGGGGAGCACCGGGGAGCACTGTGGAGCACCGGGGAGCACTGAGGAGCACCGGGGAACACTGGGGAGCACCGAGAGCACCGGGGAGCACTGGGGAGCACCGTGGAGCACTGGGGAGCACTGCGGAGCACCAGACCCCCGGCTCTGCCCGTGGGTGAAAGCCCTTCCCCCCACAGCCAGGCATCCAAAGTTGATCCACAACTGGAAAATGGATTTCCCAATCGGAAAACAGAACTGCAACGACGCCCCAGCCGAGTTCGCGTTCCCTGGCCGGCGGCGTGTGCGGACCGCGAGCGTGGCCGGGAGGGCGGCGGGCCGGGGCTCCCGGGGTGGGGAAACGCTCCCCGTGGCCCCGGCCGGCTCCGCCCGCCGTCCATGCAGGCGCACAGCCACAGAGCCAGGGGGGCCCGCGGGGCGCCGGCCTCACCCGCCCGACCCAGCGCGGCCCGCACGCGGCTCCGGGGCACTGGCGGAGTCGGCGCCTGGCTTCCCCTAGGGGTCACCCCCCGCCACGGCGCCCCCGCCTCGCCAAAGCTCACCCTACACTCTCCTGTCTCGTCCGGTGTCTCGCAGGCTGCTGCCGGAGGTGGCTTCCGAGTACATCAAAAACACGGTCCTCCAGAAGCCTTCCTTTCTAGAATGTTCTCCCCCCTCCCATGTTTGCAGACTCCCCGTTGAAGTCCCAGTTGTGTGCAGGCCTCTGTCGCATCTCTGGGTTGGGTGGGCTGCCCCCCTCCCTCCCTCCCTCCCTCCCTCCTTCCCTCCCTCCCTCCCTCCCGCGCTCCCCTTCTTCTCGTGAGACAGATGCGGGATTTGGTCCGGGCGGGCCTAGAACTCTCGGTCTTCCTGCTTCCCCCTCCCCGGGTGCAATCGCGGGCGTGGCCCCTTCGCTCCGCTGAGTCTCGTCTTTCAGTCACGCTTGCTTTCCTCCTCCAGATCACGGGTCGTTCATACAGAAGCTGCGTTCGGCGTGCGAGGGCCACGTCTCATCCCTCGTGGCCGTGGGAGCAGACACGGGTGGAAGAGACGGGCGGCCTGGAGTCCACGCGTGGGGTGCCAGGCGCCCGGAGAAGACGGGAGGGTGTGCTCCCCGCCACGCTGTGCCCCCCGCCACGCTGAAGGCGGCACGGTTGTGCCGTGCTCAGGAGAAGGACCCCAGCCCCCGTCTGCCTACTGCCCCGGCCACCCTGCTCCGCGAGGCCGGGGGGGGGGGGAGTGGGCAAAATGAAACCCTGGGTTCAAAATTACCTTGGCAACAGCAAGCACTTAGTCCAGCGGCCTCCCCCACAAACAGCCAGGGCACCGGTGCTCTGTGCGTGCCCGACCCACGCGCCATCGACGTTGCTGCTACTCGGGGATGGGATCCGTGGGAAGCGGCCGGTCCTGAGAGCACGCGGTGCCAGGGCTTGATCCATCCCCGGCTTGGGGGTGAGCGGCTGTCGCTCCAGCCGCTCTGCTCGACGCGGCGGCATGCTGCTGTCCAGCTGTGCGCAGCCCTGACCGCGCCCCCGCAGGCCGTGGCCGCTAATCGTCCACCCGGAGGGCGGCCATGCCTGGGCCCCGCAGGCCTGCGGTGTGTCCCGTCCTCCTGTTCCCTCCATTCCGCTCGCCCCAGTGTCCTCGTCAGCCAGCTCTGCCCATCCGGGAGCCCTCGGCTCAAATCGCATTCCCCCACGGTGCCCAGGCTCCTCCTTTACAATGTGGCCTGCACCGCGTTGTCAGGGCCACCTGCTGTGTGACTCTGCCCAACACCCGTCTCTGTGCACAAGAAGGGGCACCGTGAAGACGCAGCTGCGTTTCCCTGTGTCCACTTCACTGCAGGGCCCGGCGTCCAGCAGACAGGTGCTGACTTGTCACCATCACAAGTTGAGATGTGGGCTCCCGTGGAGCCCTTCAGCCACAGGTCTGAGACCCGAGAGTGTGTGCGTGTGCGTGTATGCATGCACATATGTGTGTATAGGTGTGTGCACACAGGGGTGTGTGTATGTGCACGGAGTGGGCGGGTATACAAGTGCAAACACATGTCTGTGCATCTGTGTGTATATGTTTATCTATGCATGCACGCATGTGGACGCAGAAGGAAATAGGTAGATGTGCTGGACACCCATGGTTCACGCTAATGCTAGCTGCTCAAGAGACTGGGATCTGAGGATCACACTTCAAAACCTGCCCAGGCAGGAAAGTCCATGAGACCCTTATCCCAATTAACCACCAGAAAACTGGAAACAGGGCTGCAGCTCAAAGTGGTAGAGCACTAGCCTTGAGCATAAAAGCTCAGGGACAGCGCCCAGGCCCTGAGGTTCAAGCCTCACAATTGACAAAGGAAGGAAGGAAGGAAGGAAGGAAGGAAGGAAGGAAGGAAGGAAGGAAGGAAGGAAGGAAGGAAGGAAGGGAGGGAGGGAGAGGGGGAGGGAGGGAGGGAGAGAGAGAAGAAACAGGTAGAAAAAAGAAAAACAGAGACACCTATGTAGCCTAGGAAGATATATCTAATTTTGATATTCAAATTTATATGTATAGTCCATGAATAAAAAAAGATGCCCCTTCTCCTTAGGGAAATGAAAACCATAATGGTGGCAAGACAGTGCTTCATAGCCATTAGAATGCAACAATTATAAGGTGTCCCTGGACACTGCTGGCAGAAATATGGTACAGAAAAAAAAAAGGCATCACTCCCTCAGAAAGTTTAGCATAGAGTAATCAATTCCACCACGAAGAACATACACAAAGTAACGGGTTTGAGTGGAAACAGTAAGCAAGTGTTTACAGCAGCACTGTGGTGGGAACAACCCAAAGGCTGCACGGATCAAGAGCACGAGCTACGTCCCTGCTGCCGAATAGTATTCAGCCGGTAAAAGGCAACGTTACATGGCTACAAGAATGTGCCACTTTAACATATTCAATGACCGTTCATTACTAAATGCTCGATTGCCCTTAAGTACATCCCACCTCAGAGAAGAATCACTCTATTGATTTTGAAATGCATCAAGGCTAAACATAATTAACATTTTTTTCTTGCCACATTTATTCTAGAATCAAGGTGTGTGATCGAATCACCAGCGCCCACGGCAGGCCAGGCCCCGCGGCCTCCGTAGCCGCCACGTGCCACTCCCAGCAGACTGCACCAGCCACCAGACACACTGCTTGTGCTGAGCAAGCGAGACAACCCGCCGCCTCGCTCGGGCCGTCACGTAACACGTGCACAAAACACAGAAACACTGCCTGGGACCACGGTGCCACGGGGCCCTGGTGTCTGCTGGCCTCGTGTGGGAAGGAAGCCCCTCCGTACAAGCAGGTGCTTTCCGAGCCAGGGAGACACCATGCCTCCCTCGCCGGGTGCCCCCCCCCCAGTCCACTCCGGGCTGGTCTAGCTGGGAAGCCTCGCCTTTCCATGCCTGGGCTTCTTCACACTCAGCTCCCGACGCGAGGCTGCCCAGAAGCCAGCCGTGTCCCCCTGTGCCTTCCGGCGTGGGGGGCCGTAAACCTTCCTCGGTGCTCCGTGGTTCCCAGTACCCCCGTGACGTGGCCCTGCCGGGTCCCCCAGTGTCCCTCCATCTGGGCTTTTCCGTGGTCTGAAGGCCCTGGTCAGGCTCACACGAGGGCGACGGGTAAAGCGAAAACCGCTCCAACCGCAGGATGTCCACTCCACAGAGGGGCGCCGGGCCCGCGGTGGCCCGTCCACCAGCCTCGGGACTCCGACTCCGACTCGCTCTTCATTCGGTCAACAGTCGCCAAAAGTGGAAAAAGCAAAGCGTGTCAATTAACCCAATCATCCTATCAGATCAGTAGTTAAAGGAACACTGCAGTAAATTATTTTATATAATTGTTTTATAATTCACCCTATAATTTATTGATCTATAATTATTTTTAAGAGAGCCGGGCCTGTATCATTAGCATTAGAACATCAGTTCACATGTTCCCTGAAGCAAAAGATTGAGCAATATCACCCGCGATTAAGCAATACTGTGCAGCCATTACTGACGAGCTTTGAAGTGAGCTGCGTCGGGCAAATACAGACGGCGTGGCTGGTGCGTCTCACAGAGAAAGAGGGGGGCGGCAGGGCAGGGCTGCAGGAAGAGAAAGGCTGCAACGGGTGGCAGGTGACCGAGCCAGCGCCTCCGTGACGTGCGTGCGCACAGGGCACGGTGGTGCGTGGCTGCATGCTGATTACATGTGTGGCAACCATGGGGGTGTCCGTGCGGGTGCACTGGTCCGTCTGTGGGGACAGCTCGTGTTTCGGGACGGCGTCGGGGCCTGCCTCCTCATCCCCTCCCCACCCTGTCCTTCCAGAAGCACAGCTCGGAAGACCTCAAGGCAGCGGCCCCCCCCGGGCCCCCCCCCCCCCGTCCTGCCGGCCCCGCGGGCGTTCACAGGGGCCCCTCATCCAATCCACCGCCCCCCGCGTTCGCTGGGGTTTCCAAAGTTTCCTAACACACGGTGAACTAACGACGGGGGATTTTCGTGGAAGTTAGTTTTAACAGGCCCCAGCGCTTCCGCTAAGGGCACGCGGGTCAAAGCCCCAGGTTTTGGAAACGATGAGCGATCAGCGTGGGTGCACGAGTGGGAGTCACAGCCAAAACCCTCCTAGAAATAAAGCCGGCGTGTGCCAAGCGGGCGCCGTCGGCGAGGGAAGGGAGGGAGCGAGGCGCTGGGCTGCACACACCCCCCCAGCCCCGGCCGGTGTGTTTGGGCCTCAGAGGAGGAGGCGGGTGCACTTCCTCAGCGTCGGGCTCGGCCTCGGGGGCGGGGCGTCTTGGGGTGCGCGCCCCAGGCCCCCGTGCCGAGTGCGAAGCCAGCCGCTCGCGACTGCAGAGCGTCACGGGACGGACACACATCAAAACCTCACCGGGACCCTAAGGAGGGGGTGGCGAGCCAGGCGCGGCGACAGACAAGGAAGCAGGACAGGCGCGACCGTGCTCGGTGCCCGTCAGAACTTCGCGAATGTTTCATCCTTCATTCATCGAATCAGCACGTCGGAGAGCATCATATGGTCGCCCGGACGATAAAAATTGAGCATCACTCCAGCTGGGGAAAGAGGAAAAGTTCTTCTGTCTGGCGAAGCATATGGACGTCTTGCTCCATAGGAAACCCACAGCCAATTCTCTCCCACTCTGTGCAAACCGAGATGCTGCACACAACGTAGACACTGGCATGGAACCGGCACAGAAAGGACGGGAAGACCCGCGACTCACCTGCAACGGAAGATCCGCGACCCTCCTGCAACGGAAGATCCCCGACCCTCCTGCAATGGAAGATCCGCAACCCTCCTGCAACGGAAGATCCGCCCCGGGCCAGCAGCGAGATGCTGTGTCCTGACATTGAGCACGTGCCGCAATGGCAATAAGCAGAGGACCCTTATCCATCACAAAGCCAAGTCTTGCCTTTCAGAGATCTGTGAGAAAGGACGGAGGCAATGTCCTGAGGAGGAAACCGGCACAGTGCTGGTGAGAGACGGTGAGAGTCCGAACTAAGAGCTGGCCAGACCCAGAGAGGCCGGGAGAGTCGCGGTGAGCCCCGCGGACACGGTGGGAGGCGTGGGGTGGGGAGGGAAGTGCCCAAGACGGATCCCACGCTCACTCGTGGTCGGTGCCGACCTCTGAGGCCGGGAGGGCGCAAAGGCCCCGACGCCAGAGTCCCTCCAGAGAGCCCAACACCACGGGAGCCCGAGTGAACCCCAGGACCTGGGAGGACAGGAGGGGGTCGCAGGGCCACCCGGAGGAAAGTGCACAGATTATCCTCTCGTCAATTCTAGAATTACTTGTATGACACCAGCTACCACACTGCTGATCCCCCCCCCCAAGTCTATTTCATTCCCACTTATCAATCACCATTCTGTCTCATTCAGCTTTTTCTTAATCAAGCCTAAAATTGGTAATTTTTAACATTTGTCCCCTAAACCAAGGTTTGAAACTAGAGTGACAGAATGAAAATGATGAAATGTTGCAACCGTGGTAACAACATTCAAAATGATATTTTAATCTGAAAAAAGAAATCCTTCCCAAATTCACTAGTCTGCTCTTCCTTTCGCCATTCTTCTCTAGGCCAAGTACATTTCAAAAAGAAGCTTTTATGATATAAAATCACAGCATGCCTGTCGCACAGAGAGAAGACAGCCCAGGTAATTGGCGTCCACAGCTCATCCAGAAATCTCATTTCAGTTCAATTTCAAACCTTCTGCCATCAATACTTTATATCTGCTTCCAGTGAACAAAATTAGTTGGCTTATGGACTTGGACAAGTTTCTTGACCTTTGAGGCCTTAGAAGCTTCCATTAGCAAGTCCGCAGGCTGTCTCGTGCCCCTGGTGGGACTTCCCAAAATGCCACCTCCCCACAGAGGCGGGCCTCCTACCCGGCCCCAGGAGTACAGGTTGATAAGAGGAGCTCAGGAGTGGATCACCGGCCAAACGATGACAGAGACACAGACCCACCTCAGACCAGGAGGGCCAGGACGCACGAGTTTACAGGCCGCAGCAGGACGTGCTAAAAGGAAGACTCTCTAAGCCAATAGAAGAGAACACGGTGACCTTATTCCACACAAGCACCCGGGGAGACAGAGGGCGTTCAACGCAGAGTTGCAGGTGAGCGCCGAGAGACGCATGACTGGGCGATCGCTCTACAGCTGAGGAAAAGAAGCAACGAAGAAAATCTCAGGCGTGGGAGACCTATCCAAGTGTTTCAAGTACAAGGAAAATGTTCACAATGCCATAAACTTTAACCCCTTCTCTTACCAAAGACTTTCAACTCAGTTCAATGAGTGATACTTTTATACAATTCAAGTCCAACGAAAACATAATGTTAAAGATACTTCCACCAAATGCAGCCAGCAGCCAGCTTTTTTTGTTTTGTTTTGTTTTGTTTTTTTGCCAGTCCTGGGGCTTGAACTCAGGGCCTGAGCACTGTCCATGGTTTCTTTTTGCTCAAGGCTAGCACTCTACCACTTGAGCCACTTCTGGCCTTTTCTATATACGTGGTGCTGAGGAGTCGAACCCAGGGCTTCATGTATATGAGGCGAGCGCTCTACCACCAGGCCACGTTCCCAGCCCAGCAGCCGACTTTGCTGGAATGCATGGAGGCAGTGCAGGGAGCAGTGCAAGCAGGGGCCCAGACCCCCCCCCCCCACTGGTGGGATTCCCCACAGGCCACCCCGCGCACGGACAGAGCCCCATCCCCTGAGTCTGGTTTAACTAGGATTTAGAATCGAAAGAACATGGTTGCGCTGGTGGCTTTAGTGTGGTCCTGCTTGTAATCCTTTGGGTAGATGCCCAAAAGCGGGGCTGCTGGATCATAGGGGGCTTCTATGTTTACCCTTTTGAGGAACCGCCACACTGCTTTCGCATGAAACCGTAACCCCTCTGTACATCGCTTTGACAATACATCAATCGATTTTTAAACATTATAAAAGAGTATAAAGAAAAACTCTAAATGATTCTACTTTGCACCCAAAATTGAGAAGCCTCAAATAGACAAAAGTCAGTAAAGAAATCCAATGCAAAGTAATCCTCATCTTCTCTGACTGACTGGATCAAAAGGAGAAGGTCCAGTTCCGCTCCCTGGAAGCCTAGCACTACCTCTCCCTTCCTCTTCTCCAAGCACATCTTCCTACCCCGTGTGACCCTACGTGTTTCTACAGTGTCTATCCTTTCAGCATACAGAGGTCTAATTTTCTGATAATGCTCTAAATTTCCTCACATGTATTTCAAAAGAAAATGGCCATGCACTGGGCGCCAGTGGCTCTCGCCTATAATCCCAGCTACTCAAGAGGTCGAGACCTGATGATCCCGTTCCAAAGCCAGCCCAGGCAGAAAATCTCCAATTCACTAGCAAAAATTCAGAAGCTGAGGTGAGACTCAAGTGGTAGAATGCCAGCCTTGAGTAAAAAAGCCAAACAAGAACATGAAGACCTGAGATCAGACCCCAGTACCGGCAAAACACATTTTTTGAACTTGATAATGCTAATACTTTTGCATTTCTAAACTATGCGATGAAAATATTCACCCATTCAGGCAATGTCACATTTAACCTGCAACCCAACCCAAAGATGTGGCTGGATGTTCAGCTCTGTATGTAACCAAACTCTCACTTTGATATTTATTACGTACACAATCCTAAGACAAGTTACTAATGGAGTAGGTTTTTGGTCTGTGTACAAGGAAGCTATGACTTCTTACTGCGCAGCGACTGTCAGAGTCACTGGGAGCATCTCGCTGTGGTTGCCTTTCACAACTGGACAGGGCCAAAGGAAATTCGCCAAGAGAGCCGGGTTCACTAGAACTGATGTTTTAACTCAGGGTCTTCTGCTACACTTGAGGGAAGAAAATGTCCTTTTTCCAGGACACTCCTTCGGACAGCCTGCAAACAAGGCGCTTCCAGCCCATCCAGGACCCTGTACTTCCAGCCTCCGCTCCCTTTCACCTTCCTGTCCTGCTTTGCCGAAAGCAGAACAGCTTTTTCCCTTGAACCCTCGCAGGTATGACGGCGGGCACGCAAATGAGTGTACTTGTCAGTATATTTTACCTTATATTCAGAAAAAAATTAATGTATGTGTGCATGTGCACACGTGTGTGTGTGTGTGTGTGTGTGCGTGTGTGAGTTCCAGTACTAGGGCTTAAGCTCAAGGACTTGCGCTCACTTGGCTCTCTTGCTCTTGGCCACTGCTCTACGACTTAAACCATGTCTCCAGCCTGGCTTTCTGCTGGTTAATTGAAGATTACATCTTGCAGACTTTCCTGCCTGGGCTACCTGTAAACCGCAATCCTTTGATCTCAGCCTCCTAGATAGCCAGAATTACAGACATGAGCCACTAGTGCCCAACAATAATATTTATTTTTATAAGAACAACCCCATCCTCTAACAAGTAGACATGCTCAGAAGATACCAGTGAGATGTGCACTGGTAATATTCAGATTTAAGCTAGATTGTGGCTCAGTGGTAGATCACTTGCCTAGCACACACAAGGTCCTAGATTTTACCCCAGTACTTCCAAAAATAAAAAGTCCAGAGGGAAAACTGGATAAAAACAAACTTGAAACGTCAAACTATGAATTTCAGCTGGACATACCTATGACACTTCAATTGCACATCTAAGAATTTGACTAAATTTTACAACCTTATCTTTTGACCTAGGCATTAATTTTAATAGAAAAGAATGAAAATGATTTTGATATTCAGTAAGTAATTGGAGAATTTTTCATCTAATCATGAGATGAAATAAATACTATTTGGATGTTACAAATCATATCTGGGCAGTCAAATAGGGAGCACTTTGAATTTCCTTCTTAAATCTTGTGGGTCTCCTGAAACATTTCCATGGATATTACTTCCACTACTATTACTATTATTATGAATAGTAATAATAATAGAGCAAGCTTGAGAGGTGGGAGCAAGATGGACAATGTCCTGAGCCCTGGAGGGGGAGGTGGACAGTGTCCTGAGCCCTGGAGGGGGAGGTGGACAGTGTCCTGAACCCTGGAGGGGGGAGGTGGACAGTGTCCTGAGCCCTGGGGGAGAGGTGGACAGTGTCCTGAGCCCTGGGGGAGAGGTGGACAGTGTCCTGAGCCCTGGGGGAGAGGTGGACAGTGTCCTGAGCCCTGGGGGAGAGGTGGACAGTGTCCTGAGCCCTGGAGGGGGAGGTAGACAGTGTCGTGAGCCCTGGGGAAGAGGTGGACAGTGTCCTGAACCCTGGAGGGGGGAGGTGGATAGTGTCCTGGGCTCTGGGGTGGGGGAGGTGGACAGTGTTCTGGGCTCTGGGGTGGGGAGGTGGACAGTGTCCTGGGCTCTGGGGGGGGGGGGGAGGTGGACAGTGTCCTGAACTCTATGCTAAAACATATTAATAATCAAACTTTATAAAACACTTTCACAGTTTATAAGTATATGTGCAAATAAATATACATGGCTGTGTGTGTGCGTGTATGTGTGTGTGTGTGTGCGTACACATCCACTTTTATCAAGTAGTTATAGCAACTCTTAGGTGAAGGACAGATGCGTGGACGTTTCGTTATTGCATCTACCTGCTGAAGCATGCGTCACCGAATACTGGAGTTCTGACGTGAATTTTGCTATGTTTTCTACAGAGAATATTTCTACTTAAGTACCTTTTCCTCTTTTATTATCTTTAAGCATTTTAGAAAGAAATTTCAGTTCAGCGTGTCGGTTTACGAGCGCAGTGCGTCCTGATCAGCCCCACCCCTCCCCCGTCCCTCCCCACTTATCCACGGACCAGTTTAGATCCTAACTGCAAAAATAAGGAATCGTATGTGAGGAGAAACAGCTGACCCACAGGACGGCCCCAAAGGGATAGGTAGGATTCAGCGGGGCAGGTTCGGGAAGGCACTGCAGGCGGAGGGTGAGCTCTGGGTGCAGAATTACGTGGGGGCTCAGCGTCCGGCGCCCCAGGGCTTCCCTGCAGACTGTGGACGTGCCAGGAAACCATCTGTGCTCCACACTGAGAGAATCCACGTGGGTCGTGCAGGCTAGGGAGACACGTGCTGTTCCACGATTCATGTGGGGAGACACCTGGTGCTGAAGCCAGAAGCCCACGCCCCTCGGCGTTCTGTGTCCCTCTGCGTGAAGAGCAGTGCTGGTTCATCCTAACTGCTGGGCTCATACCTGCGAGGCGAGGTCAGGAAAAGCCTCTGTCCTTGTACCTCTGCCTTCAGCACTAGCATGACACACAATCCTGTCTCCTTCCTTCAGCGTGACTTCAATAAAAATGAGTGATGGGCCTTTTGTGAAATCAATGAGGCAAAGCTCCACATGATAACAGACTCACAAAACTAACCACTGTGGACTTGCAGATGCGACTTGAGCACTGGAACCAAGTACTTATGTGAAGGGGCTGTTTTCCTTCTCTAGTTACATCTGGTTAGTCAGAATCAAGCCCAGCCAAGAAATAACCAAGCCTGGCCTCACCTGAATAGGCTAAGTGCTTAATGAAAAGCAAAAATCCCTCCATATTCTTCTGAAAACTCTACCATTTACTACTAGGGGTCAGAATTCTCAATATTAGTCATTTAGTTGAATTAATACTAAAATTCAAATGTACCTTCAGAGAGTTTATTAACATATGACACCATCCATTATCAATCTCCAACAGTTGCCACAAATAAGTTCTCTATATAAATGGGATTCAGATGATCTTCATCTATATAAACATAACACCAAAATCAACCAACAGAAGAAAAATGAAAGTAAAATAAGTAGAGACTGGAAGACAAATGAAGAAATTTCACTCTGTACCTTGATGCTTGCATGGATGGACGGATGGGTGGATGGGTGGATGGGTGGATGGGTGGATGGATGGATGGATGGATGGATGGATGGGTGGATGGGTGGATAAATGGGTGGATGCATGGGTGGAAGCATGGGTGAATGGATGGTGGATGCATGGGTGGGTGGATGGATGGATGGATGGATGGGTGGGTGGGTGGGTGGATGAATGGATGCATGGGTGGATGCATGGGTGGATGGATGGGTGGATGGATAGGCGGATGGATGGATGGATGGATGCATGGGTGGAAGCATGGGTGAATGGATGGGTGGATGCATGGATGGATGGATGGATGGATGCATGGATGGATGGATGGGAGATTGGATGGGTGGATGCATGGGTGGATGGATGGGTGGATGGATGGATGGGCAGATAGATGGATGTTGGATGGATGGATGCATGTATGGATGGGTGGATGGATGGGTAGATGCATGCATGGATGGATGGATGGATGGATGGATGGATGGATGGATGGATGGGTGGGTGGATAGATGGGTGATTGTATGGGTGGATGGATGAATAAATGGATGGGTGGATGGATGGATGGGTGGATGGGTAGATGGATAGGTGTATGGATGAGTGGATGCATGGATGGGTAGATGGGTAGATGGATGGGCGGATGGGTGGATAAATGGATGGGTGGATGGATGGGTGGATGGGTGGGTGGATGGGTGGATGGATGGATGCATGGGTGGATGGATGGGTGATTGGGTAGGTGGATAGATGGATGGGCAGATGGGTAGATGGATGGGTGGATGGATGGGTAGATGCATGGATGGATGGATGGATAGATGAGTGATTGTATTGGTAGATAGATGGATAAATGGATGGGTGGATGGGTGGATAAATGGATGGGTGGATAAATGGATGGCTGGATGGGTAAATGGATGGATGGGTGGATGGGTAGATGGATGGGTGGATGGATGGATAGATGGGTGGATGGGTGGACGCATGGGTGGACGCATGGGTGGATGGATGGGTGGATGGATGGGTGGATGGATCATGAATGAATGGTAGATGAATGGATGCATGGATGGTGGGTAGATGGTAAATACATTGTAGGAGAGGAGTAGACAAATTGGTGAGTGGATAATCAAATGGCTGATGGACAAATGATGGATGAATGGTAGAGCTATACATAACACAGAAATTGAGCACAGAATGGGATCTAAATATACCTCCTATCCGTCACATTTGATATGAGTTTACACTGCCCTTCAGAAAAAGTTTTCTCAGTCCTAAGGTATAAGAGGGGCATTGAGCAACATGATTCTGAAAAATGCTACCAATGGACACTTTATGGAAAATGCAAGTGTAAATTACACATGGCTGCTTCTTTTATTGGCCTTATGGGCATAATGTAAAAGCATAATTATGCATAAAATCCTCTTTGGGGTCAGATGAATACGGCTTAGGTCACACAGCTTTATCCATCTTAAAAAATGGGAGCAGGAGGTGGTGGGAAGGACTAGCCCCCACCCCCCCCCCCCCCCCGTGCACGCCGCCCCGGCCCTCCGCAGTGACGCCTCCCACGGCGCTCCAGAGCAGCTCCACGTGGCAAAGGCGGCGTTCCTGAGGAGGTAACGAAGCCTTGCGGTGCGCTTGCCACCGCCATCCACGGCACCTCATTTCTGCGGGAAGCAAGGGCCGCCTCCGCGGAGCCCGTGCGCGGAAGCGGCGTGACTTCCTGACACTCGTTCTGTGCCACGAAGGCATGGTGGAGAGAGTGGTGAGGAGAATAGCGCGGCCTGTGCCCACCTGCCCAACAGGACTTCAAGTCTTCTTACGTTTATATGATCTGATAGACTCCGTGAAAAATGAAACTATAAAAGAAATAAACTAACAGAAATGTCAAAGGGAAATCACCCAACAGGGCTGTTTGGTTGAGATGGAACCACAGTCCCGAGGGTGAGGTGTGGAACTTGCTAGGCCAGGCCCCTGGCCACGCTGCGGAACCTGAATGCGGGCCCTGGCTAGCAGCACGTAGAGCGAGCACCAATTTGTACACATGCTACAACACAAGCTAGAAGGAATCGGGGCCCGGCCTCGGAATCAGTTTGCACTATTTGATCCAGGGATAATTTGATAAATGATAAAATCATTCTCACTTTCCTGATTGTTATGTTGGCATTGGGATGAAAACATCTTTGAAAAAAAAAAGCATTTAAAAGCTTAAATCAGTATTAAGATCATTCAAATTGTCCAATTAACAATCTCGGTCTATTGAGTCCAAGGGTGATGGTCAATACATAAATTCCATGAAATGTCTTGAAAGATTCTTGACAGATTTTTTTTCCTATCAGTTAAAGCAATCAGTGTTTCACAGTCACCGCTGGAAATTGGGAAAGAACAGAAATCCAAAAGAGAAAGTGACCTGGGTATATTTTTAAAAGAAAAACAATCTAAGTGGCCCCCCAACCACCCCTGGTTACTCTAGTGCCACTTGGCAAGGGGCATTTGTCCCAAGTCAAGTGGCAAAGTGGCTCTCGAGAAGCCGGCCCCGCCTCCAGGAAGAGCCAGGGCCACGCCCAGTTCCCAGCTTCCCCCAGGGGCAGCTCAAGGAATGGGGTAAGAAAGCAGCGCCAACTGGCACAACGTTTCCTCAGCACATCAGCTCGATCTGCCAGCCCCGCGGTAGCCAGGGTTACTAGGTGGCTGCCCGGAGGCCTTCTTTCCCCAGAAGAAGCTGGCACAGAAGCCCCGAAGCCTGACTGGCTGCCCTAGGAGTATCTCCTTTCTGATACAAGGGATTGAACTAGGGCCTTACGCTTGCTAAGCCAGCACTCTACCCTTTGAGTCCTATCTGAGACCTCCCTTCATAAGCAGTGTTGTTTCAAAGACACCGTTTTCTTAAGTACAGCTCACAGTATTAAATTAACACTGAACCGACGCAGGTAACATTTGCAGATTAACTTCATTTTAAAATAGTAGCTTTCACCCGGAACCGGTGGTGCACCATTGTGGTCCCAGCTACGCAGGAAGCTGAGAGCTGAGGATCACGGTTCAAAGCCAGGCCAGCTTTCTGCAGGCCCTGCTATGCCGGGCTATGGACAAAGGATCTCCTCAGACCCACGTTCACGGAGCTCCAGGATGCCCGTGCCCGCTGGTGCCGTGCCATGGTCCACCTGTGCCCAGGCTGATGGCAAGCTAGGAAAGGACCTAGAGGTGAGTTTTGTTTGTGGCCTCGCATCGTGACCAGGTGGCTTCCTTCCAGGGATGGCCGGGCAGGTAGCGCCGTCCACCCTGGGGGTCACCGGGGACAGTCCTCGGACAGCAAGAACCCCCACTGTCTGTCTGATGGGTGCTCAGCCTACACACACAGGGATCACCCGAAGTGCCTCGGCCAATGGCGTGGGGGGTAATGTCCCTGGGGCTGTTCACGGCACCCCCCGGGGCGGCATGAAGGCCTCCTCAGACCTCTGCTCCAGTGCGGGGCTGGGGGGTGGGGCCCGGCTCCGGCCTTTGCCGTGGGGGGGAGGGGGCCCACACCTAGCTCGATGCTCAGTGCCACTGTCCTGCAATCACTGATCCCTTGGATGGAGAGTCCTGCCTTGGGCCTGGCAGATGACGTCGCTGGACCCCGCTCAGGAGTCTCCCCTCCCACAAGGTTGCAGCGTGCTCTCCAGCAAACGGCTTGTGGCCCCCGTGCCTGCCTGACACAAGTGGCCGCACTGGGGAAGCTCAGCTTCCGACGCGCGCCCCGCCCCCCCTCCCCGCCCCCCTCCCGCGCCCGCCCATCTCCTTCGGCTTGGGAATGTCGCAGCAAGTCACAGCAGGGCTCAGCCCCGTGACTCAGACTCTCAGACTCTGTCCTTCCCTTCACCTTGAGTCCAGCATTGTACCCAGGCTGTGCAGACTAAGTCAGCCCAGCACACACACACACACACACACACACACACACACACACACTCACCCGGGATTCCCCTCCACACTCCAACTGCACAGGGCAGGGGGGCCGGGTGTGACAGTCACACACCCAGAGTGTACCTGTATGGGCTGGCCTTCCACTCAACTCGGCCTCACCAGGGCTTTTTTTTTTTTTTCTTCAAATTTTTATTATCAAACTGATGTACAGAGAGGTTACAGTTTCATATGTTAGGCATTGGATACATTTCTTGTACTGTTTCTTACCTCGTCCCTCATACCCCCCTCCCTCCTCCCCCTTTCCCTCCCCCCCCTGAGGTGTTCAGTTCACTTACACCGAACAGTTTTGCAAGTATTGCTTTTATAGTCGTTTGTCTTTTTTACCCTGTGTCTCTCAATTTTGGTATTCCCTTTCAATTTCCTACTTCTAATACCAGTATACACGGTTTCCAATATACTCAGATAAGATTACAGAGATAGTGTAGATACAACCACAGGAAGGTGATACAAGAACATCATCAATAATAGAAGCTACAGATACACAACGCCTCCAGCTCCCGGAACGTGCCGGCCCCCTCTCCTCTTCCCACCCTAGCCGCCCTGAGACAGCGCGGACAAACAAACCTGCACCGACGGAAGGTGCACGGGGTGATGTGTTAACATGTTTCCACTGTGAAACGAATAAGAAAAATGGCAATGAGCTCGCTCTAAATGAGCTCTAAAATGCTTATTTTGTGGCACTGTGTTCCATCAGGATGTTAAAATAGCCCATTAGATTATATTTAACTGTAGAATCTCAGAGGAGAGGACTTTCATCTCTTGGACATTCTATAGTTAGAAAAAGTTCTATTAAACATCCAGTGTTAGATCATTTCCTGGGCCCACGTTCAATTATTAATCTGAGTCTCATGAAACTGCATAAAATCTTAGTGGAAAGTCAGTTGAAGCATTGCTTTTCCTTGGGAAATGTCCTATGTCAGCTACATACCCATTCTATGACAGTTAATATTAATTTGCTATTTCCAATCAGGGGATCCACTGATTTCACCCGTATCTGTCAAGCCCTAATTATGTGGTCTGCATACATTAAGCATTCTGAAGATAAAAGATATATCTCTGCATAGTTCCAGTTCTCACGTCGTTGTAAATTTGACAAGGAGAGGAATGTATTTCTTTGGGGGTTCCATTAAAATATATTTATATAGTTGGGTAGAGTGGCTCAATACTGTAATCGTAGCTACGTAAGAAAAAGAGTTTGTGAGATGCTGGTTTGAGATCAGCTGGGGGAAAAAACAAAACCTCCCAAGTCCGTCTCGCCCTGCAACTGCATGGGCCTCCCCCCCACACCCCCCCACCCCACCCCCGCCCCCACCCGGGAAGCGCGGGGCTGGGCCCCGAGGTGTGCTCCTGCGGAAACCGTCCGCGCAAAGCTGGAGTGGCTCAAGTCGTAAAGCACCTGCTTAGCAAGCACAAGGCCTCGAGGTCAAGTCTCAGTAACTAAAATATATGCCCGCATGGGCGGCCTATTGAAATAGATAACAGATGCTGAGGGAAAATAACCCATCTTCCCGAATACCACAGTTGTTCTGGAATGTTCCAAACGTATATCGGGATGCCCTTGCTCACTGTACTCAGGTGTCTGTCTGAATTCCTGCATCTACAGGCCCTCGGGGAAGGCATGAAGCAGCAGCCCCCCGCCTCCCGCCTCCTCCCTCTCGGGTCCGCACACTGCCTTCCCCCGGCTGCTCAGTCCTAACTGCTCTGAGGACTGCAGGTCCCT
The DNA here is from genome assembly GCF_023159225.1 of Perognathus longimembris pacificus. Taxonomy (NCBI): domain Eukaryota; kingdom Metazoa; phylum Chordata; class Mammalia; order Rodentia; family Heteromyidae; genus Perognathus; species Perognathus longimembris. Next base: position 153,155,726 of record NC_063162.1, read on the forward strand.
TCCGCCATCTTCCCTGTCCAGGTGGAATGCGTGGTCTGCGAGCACAGGTACACACTTGTGAGCACGCTCCCGCCCCTCACGCTCACGGCGGAAGGAGGTAAGGCTCACGCCTAGCAAGCATGAAGGTGAACCTCCAGTCGGGGGGGGGGGGGATGTGGGAGGGGAGGGGGAGGGTAACGCTTAGTGACATGACTGTTACTTCACAGTCTGATGTCACGTGGAGTAGAGTATTTTCAAGGACACACTGTAACCGTGTAAAATCATAAACACCCCAGGAAACGGAGCCCCCTCCCCGCGCTGGCATCAGAATCGTGTCAGGCCACCCACCTTCACCTGCGCTTGTAGATCTGCTCGTCTGTCTCAAGTCAGCACTGGACTTGTGAACGCACCGGTGTGGAGCAGCCGCTAAAGGCCGTCGGTCCCCGGACCACGTGTCCCACGCGGCATCCACAGAGCCAGCGCGAGCGGGCGCCACGAGCACCGGAGCCACGCTTTCTAACGAGACTCCAGCGCAGGGCAGGCCACAGAGGGAGAGGAGCCGAGAGGAGCCGGGCGGCCGAGGCTGAGGCTCCAGCAGGTGGACGACCAGGAGGACTCGGTCCTGAGCGCACGGCCTCGCCGTCGGCTCCACCGTGGCTCGTGTTGGCAGACAATCACGGTGAGCAATAATGGTGTCCAAGATCAGAGAGCAACCTAGTGGCCAGCACCCAGGCCGGGGACGGCAGCACCCAGCCGGGGACGCCACGCACCACATCCGTTCTCCACCACGGTGATTAACTGAGCAAATTCCTCTTCGTGACAAGGTAAACTCTTTAGCCAAACACCAACAAGTGGAAACTCATCAGTCTCGTTAGGCACTAACATAAATGCTACAAGAAGGTGTTCGTACCAAATGAAAACAAAGAATATTCTAGAAAGCTTTCTGTCCCTGGGTGGAGGAAAAGAGCCCATGATGGACCCAGCAGCGCTGTAAAGAGCAGACAGGCCTTTACCGGTGTGGAAGAAAGAACTTCTTATCTCTGCTGCTATCTGTTTGCCTCTTCCCCTCCCTCCCGGAGAGGGGGCGAGCAATGTGCTTTGTGCTTTCTCCTCTGAGGTGAACCCCGCTTGGCTGAACGCTGCCAAGAAGTGACTAATTCTTCCACCGTCCAAACTCACCTGATTGCATAACATTTCACATACCTTGGAAAGCTTTAGACCTGGGTTTGAAAAGTATAGAACAGGCGGTGGGTGCCAGAGCTCAGACTTAGAATCTTAGCAACTCGGGAGGCTGAGATAGGGAGGGTCATGTTTTGAAACCATCTTAGGCAGAAAAGCCCAACAGAGTTCATCTCCAACTAACCGACAAAAAGCTGGGCTGGAGGGCTGGCTCACGTGGTAGAGCTCAAGCTAAGCAAGCAAAGCAAGCAAAACTGAGCCAGTGTGAATTTGAACCCTGGATTCAAACCCTGGTACCAGCGAACAAAGTACAGGGAAGGAAAAGTGGCCCACGAGATCTCTTACACAAGATAAAACCCCAAGTCCTGGCGGGGTGCAGAGCTGGCTCCATGGCTCCATTGCCACGAAGCCAGCCCTCGACTGGAAGAGGCCAGTGGGCAACGGCGCGGTACTGCGTGTGTGTCTCTGACACACCTCCTCTGGTGAATGTGCGTGCGATGGGTGTCTCACGCTTGGAAAGCACCCAAGCTGAGGAAGCCAGACGGAGTGCTCAGCACAGCTTTCGCGTCTTCTTTCAAGGGATGCGGCGGTGGTGGATGAGGCTGCGGGAGGCAGCCTGGGGGGGGGGGGGAAGTGCCGTTAGCCAGCACGGGCAGAGCTCAAAGACTCCCACCCAAGAAGAGGAGCAAAGGCCAAGAACGAAGGGCGCACGGCCTTCCTGGACGTCCTGCGAGTGTCCGTGCACGGAGCGCGGACCTGGAGAGCGCAAAGGAAAAGGAAGCCTTCGCTCAAGCTCCCTCCCTCCCGCCCTGCGTGGGCATGGCGCCCTCTCTCGCTCCCTCCCTCTCTCTGTCTCTCTCTCCCTCTGTCACACGCACACACACACACGCACACATACACCATCTCTCCATGTCCTGCATGTCCAGGAGGCGCATTCACCATCATCTAGTGCCTCCTTTGCACAGAGGAGCAGCGTGGCCGCCCTGGAGCCCGTGGACATGGTCGGTGGGGGGGGGGGGCTTGGAGGGCTGGGGGCCGCCTGCATTGAGCCTTCCCCACGCGTGGCGCCCCGGGATGGCAATTCCGAGGAGCAGCGGGGGTCTCGGGAAGCCCACTCGGTGCTGCTCCAAACACAGTGACCTCCCAAGGCCCCGAGCGGACCACGAGCTGCGGGAAAAGAGGAAGTCCTCGTGCGCAGTGCTGGAGACCACAGAGCCACTGGGCCTCTGCAATGTGCCGCGGGGGGGGGGGAGGGGGCACTGCCGGGGGGGAGGGGGCTGCCCCGGCCACCACACAGACCTTGGGAGCCGCGCAGTGCCGCCTTGCAGGTTCGAGGCCCGCGCGCTGGCCGCTGGGCTCTCAGCTCTGCACAGCCAGATACGCGGTGCTGGGATGGAGGGCGTTCGCTCGTTCGCTTGAAACCAGAAACATAACAAAAACACGCGGCGTCTGCAGGCCCGCCCGTCCCAGTCAGTGACAAATCCCGAGTTGAGCCAAGCGGGAAGCAAACCCCCCTCCCCCACCCCAGTCTCCTGACCATAAAAGAATAACAAATACCAAAAAAACTCCGCCAAACAACAAAGCTTCAATTTATTATACATGCTCACCAGTTTAACACCCCCCCACACACACACCCTTAAAAGCCTGAGGGCGATTCTGCCCCTTTAATGCCGGGCCCTGAGCACGCCACAGATCAAGGCCCAGCCCCAGTCTGCTTTGTCTGCAAAGATGAAAGCCAGGCGAACGCAGGTGAAGGCTTTTTTGAATCATCACCTGCAATTAAGCAAAGGAAAGCGCAGGGAGCAGAGGTAAGCCGAACTCGCACAAAGACGCCGGCAGCAGGTGTAAGCAAGCGCCTGCGATGGCTGCAGGTCTCCCTCCCTCGGTCGCCCCGACAGCACCGCACAGGCTACCCGGGGGACACAGGAGCACACGCAAGAGACAGCGCCACCCACGCCTCCCACGCCACACACACACACACAGAGCCACACAGACACACAGACGCTCAGAGAGCACGTGGACAGAAGTACACAGACCAGACACACACACACATACACACGTGCCCAGGTGCACACAGACACATACAGATGCACAGGGGTACTCAGAACACGAGCACACACTCCGCGGCATCTCTGACCCATTTGCACTAGTTTTCTCTCTTTTCCTTGACGAGGGGTTGATCTTGAACTCACAGCCGTGCACTGGCTAAGCACACACCGTGCACTTGAGCCCCACCTCTACCTCTTCTGGCTTTCGTTATTCTCAACAGAGTCTCCCGGTTTTCCAGGGCCTGTGCCGCTACCCTCCCAGCGGTGCTCCTGAATTCCCAGCATGCCGGGCCTGCACCCCCCAGCCAGATCTTCATTGCTTGAGACGCAATCTCAAACGTTCCGCCCAGCCTGGCCTCCAAGAATGATGCCACCGACCCGAGCCTCTCAAGTAGCCAGGGTCACGGGCGTGAGTCGCCACGCCCTGCTTGGTGCACACTAATTCTTGATTGTCGTTGGTTTGTAAAGAGATGTTTATTTTATTCCTCTTCTCAGTTCAGATGTAGAGTAGATGACTCTTTTTTTTTTCAATGTGCAGAGGGCTCAGAGTTTCATACCTACGGCAGTGAGTACATTTCTTATCCAACTTGTTACCTCCTCCCTCATTTTTCCCCCCACAGTCCCCTCCCTGTTTCCCCCTCCCTCCCCCCATGAGTTGTGCAGTTGGTTTACACCATACAGTTTTGCAAGTATTGCTGTGGCATTGGTTTGTCTTTTATCCTTTGTCTCTCCATTTTGGTATTCCCTTTCCCTTCCCTAGTTCCAATACACGTATATACAATATCCAGTGATATCAGGGGTAAAACCACGGGAAGGAAAGACAAAAGAAAAAGGGCATCATTTCACATGGCATGTTGAAAAGAACAGCAACGATGATAAACCACTTGTGTCCATGACTTGGAGTTCATTTCGCTTAGCATCATCTTATGTGTTCATAACAGGCCTAGCTATTGGACTACTGTGATCGTCTGCTAGCACTGTCCTAGACATGTGCTAATTATTCCCTATGAGGGAAACCATACAGTCCATGTTTCTTTGGGTCTGGCTCACTTCACTTAGTATGATTTTTTTTCCAAGTCCTTCCATTTCCTTACGAATGGGACAATGTCATTCTTTCTGATAGAGGCATAGAATTTCATTGTGTATATGTGCCACATTTTCCTGATCCACTCGTCTACTGCGGGGCATCGGGGTTGGTTCCACGACAAATTCTGACATGCAGTTTTAACTAACTGCCTCATTGTCCACGGCCTTGGAAATGTTGCACTTGCACGAGACGCGCCTGAATCTAAGCCCAAAGGCCTCTGGTTCCCTGACGCGGGCTGGCGACACTAAGTCTGGAGTCTCCTTGAGCGGCGAGGGCACCGTCCTGCAGGGCCGCTCGGGGAGAGCGCCTCACCCCGCAGCCGCCTCGTGCCCCGGCGTCCGTGGGGGCGTCCGTGGGGGCGTCCGGCGACTCCAAGAGGCCCGTGACGCGCCCTTGCGGGTGGACGCGCACCTTCCTCCAACCGCCGTGCCCCGCTCAGGTCCGCCCCGGCGCCATCTCCCCCCCCAGGCCTCCGGCTTCCTCAGGCCGCAGGGACGTAGACCAGGGGCCCCTACAGCGGGGCGGGGTGACGGTGAAGGGCTCACGTGGGCCACCTCGGGGCGGGTCCGCGTGGGGCCAACAGGACGCTCCCAGTCACGCACCGGCTCTGACCGCAGCGACTCCCATCACCTCCACGGGAAGACGTGGGAGAGAAACGAGACCCGCCTGCAGCGCGCTGAATTCAGAAAGGCGGATCCCTTCCTGAAGACCTTCCAGGAAGAAGACGGAGAACATGGCGCCCCTCGAGTCAGCCCTGTGGAGACGTCTGAAAAGAGCCAGCGCCTCTTTCAACTTGGCGGCCAATGCAGGGGTCCACCTGACTCCCCTTCTGCGGAGGCGACTGGCAGAGCGGCCGGGCCCTGCCTCTTCCCCCAGGTGAAGCGGGGCGGGACACGGACGCCCCTCCCTGGAGGACAAGGCCGGCTCCCTCCCGTCCGTGATGACTGGGGGGCTTAGTGGATCTGAGGTCCTGAGAAGCCAGAGCCTCATTTACCTCTTCCTGCCGAGTTAACAGTCTAGGTTGGATCTCCACACTTGACCCCTCGGGGGTCAGGGGGCCACGGTGCCTGGAACAGGAAGGAGGAGGCTGGAACGCTGGGACGGAGGCCCCGCGCGCCTCCACCTCCTCCCGCTGCCCTGTGCTCGTCCCGGGGTGGCGGGAAGGTGCAGAGCTGAGGCCGGGCGGACCGGGCGGCCTCGGAACCCCCCTCCTGGCACCCGGGGCCGGGGTGGCAGGCGGGGGGGGGGGGGCAACGCGATCTGCGGCCTGTGACGACCGTGCTCGTGCTGGGAGCACCACGCGGGGGAAGACAGAAGCGAAGACCCCCACGCGCCGGCCGCTCACGCCCGCCGTCCTAGCGGCTCAGGCGGCTGGGATCGGAGGACGGTGGTTCTAAGCCGGCCTGGGTGGGAAAGTCCCCAGGAGACTCCTGTCTCCAAAAAACCTACTCAGAAACGGCTGGAAGGGGGGCTGTGGATGACGTGGTGGAGCGCTAGCCTCGAGCACAAAGAGGACGGCGCCCAGGCCCTGGGTTCAAGTCCTGTGACCAGAAAAAACAAAAAAGAAACGCAAAGCCGGCCACAGCATCGCCACGCGCCCCAGGTCACCGGGCCGTCTGTGACGGCGCAGCCCCGGCGGGCACGGCCAGAGCCCGGCAGCCGACCCGCGGAGCGAGCCGAGAGAGCGGCCTGGCTGCCGTCTCCCGCCACGGCGGTGAGGTCCCCGCCGGGGCCAGGCGCCACGCCGTCCCGGGCACAGTGGGCACAGCGGTGAGGTCCACGCCGTCCCGGGCACAGTGTGCACAGTGGGCACAGCGGTGAGGTCCACGCCGGGGCCAGGCGCCACGCCGTCCCGGGCACAGTGGGCACAGCGGTGAGGTCCACGCCGTCCCGGGCACAGTGTGCACAGTGGGCACAGCGGTGAGGTCCACGCCGTCCCGGGCACAGTGTGCACAGTGGGCACAGCGGTGAGGTCCACGCCGTCCCGGGCACAGTGCGCACAGCGGTGAGGTCCACGCCGTCCCGGGCACAGTGGGCACAGCGGTGAGGTCCCCGCCGGGGCCAGGCGCCACGCCGTCCCGGGCACAGTGTGTTCCAGCCGTGTAAGGCAGAAGACTCGGGAGCCGCGTCCCCAGCTGAGCGCGGTGCAGAGCCGCGGCGCAGGTGCGGAGGAGCTGCGAGGTGGGTGCGCGGGTCCCCGGGGTCCTCCCGCCGCTCACACGCACCCCTGTCCTGACCACGCACGGGCACGGGCACGCCGTTGCCACGAAGAACCCAGGAGCCACGTCCCCGGATCCCCAGAGGCGCCGTCCCGCCAGGGCCTGGCCGAGGCCCCCTCCTCCTCCACCCCACCCCACCCCAGTCCCCCACCCCAGCCCCCGCCCTGACGGTCGATCGGGGTTATGCTTTCTGGAGGGACACTCCCTGCGTGACGTGCGCCTTCTCATGACACGCACACCCGTGGCGCTCCTGAGAAGACGACCCTGACGTGCCCTGATCACACACGCATGCACACACGCACACACATGGACACATGCACACTCACGCACACGCAGGGGGCAGGGGGCAAGCAGAAGCAGCATGCGAGGCCCAGGGCTCTTGGGAAACGTCTCCCGGCCCTGCGTGCCCACCGCGTACCCGCTCACGGTGCCCTAGAAAGGATTGAGCGCGGCCTCACGCACCCTGCAGGCTCTGCGGGGGGCACCAGAGCCGCCCGACTACGTGACCCCACTGCCCCGACACCGCGGGGCTGAGCTCCGAGACGAGGCCCGTCTCTGAGCAAAGGAGGCCAACCCATCCCGCAAGCGGATGCAGCAAAGACGGAAAGGCCTGTGTTGGGGATTCATCTTGGCCTTAAGGGGGGAAGGGCGAGGAGAGCGAGGACAGCGCTCCCGAGACGCCGCCCTTCCCCCAGCCCTGGGGCAGTGTGGAAGTGAGCCACACCTATCTCCTTCTGGGTCCTGAGCCAGAGGGGTAGCTTTGAGACCATCCCCCACCTTGCGCCAGCGAGCACACAGGGCGGTACTATGGGAAGTGACGTTAGCCCATGAGGGAGGTCCTTGGGAGCTGCGCTTGATGGACAAGCTCGCCAGCCTATCGCAGCTCCTGCTCAATCCTCGTCATCACTACTATATTACTGTGAGTCCCTCCCGAATACACCAGATTGCTCTCCGAAGCGTCTCCGAGATCCGTGTGCGCCTGGCTTCCTTGGTGGGTAAGGAGGGAGGAAAAGGGGATCTCATTTGGCCACGTGCACCTTAGGCTAGCCTGTGTCCCTTCGCTCCACCTTGGCCACCTGCTGGTCAGGTGCCCAGGGGAGAGGGTGAAAAGGGGAGCACTGATAAGGGAGTAAGCTGAGCATCCCCACACCAGGGGAGGTGAATCTAGCCCGGCAGGTCTGGCTGCTGCTTCAACTGCTGACCATCTGACCAGCTCCTTACAATGCACCCCCTCCCCGTTTTAAATCAAGCTCACTCCAAGGGGCTTCTGGCTTGGACGATGGAGGGACTGCACCCGGCGGGGGCCCGGCGCGGGCCGGAGGCCGGGGCAGCCGCCGCTGGCCAGCGGGGCCACCTTGGCTCCGGAATGGACGGCGTTCCCATCCCCAGGTCCCCGGCGAGGGAGGCACTGCCCTGGAGCAGAGGATGAGGACAGACCCGCCCCCCTCAGGCCGAGGGGCCGTGGCTGACCGTCACATCATGTTCTGGAAGTACCCAGCACGATACTAGGGATGACGTGAACGCCGCGTCACGGCAGAGGCACAGGAGGTAGAACGAGGTAGAACGAGGTGGCTCGCTCTGTCTCACTGCGGGTGGCAGGAACCAGCTTTTGCCACCAGCCCTGCGACTGAGTAAAGTCATTTCTTATCTCCGTTCAGCAGTTTCTTCCCCACATAGATCAAACCCGAAGATCTCCACGGATCCCACCAGGGCACACGCTGTGATTTCAGTGATCTCAAACACAATTCCATACCCTTGGTCTGGTGCGCGCGTGCGTGTGCGTGTGCGTGTGTGTGTGTGTCTCGTTAACAATGGGACATTTCTGCTACATCTGTGATCAGAGCAGGGGATTTAATCAGAGCCTCTGTCATGTTTCGAGATGGTTTCTTCTGAAGAGTGCCGGTGAGCGCCCACTTGGCACCGCTCGGATGAACATGGTGGGGTTGACCGCGGCGCAAAGGCGATGCGCATTTGATGGAAACTCTGTGTTGAATCCGCGTGGCCTTCCGTCGGTTCGCTGCCGGGGTCGCCGCTTCACCGTTCCATCTGCACACTTCGCGCTGTGTCCCGACGTCACGCCAGCGTGCCCCCCGCCCTGCCCCCTGAGAAACAGCAGCCCCGAAGCACACCACGGCTGAGGAGCTCGCCGCGGAGCCTTCGGGGAGGAGGGGAGGAGCGGGGGAGAGGGGAAGGGAGCAGGGGGGCCCCGCTCTAGGCCGGCATCCCAGCGGCCTCTTCAAGGGCTCGCCCTCAACCTCCTGGGCTCCGGACGGAGACCCGGCCTTGAGCACCTGGCCTGGGGGGGACGGTGAAGATCCACAGCGTCACAGGTCATCACCCGTGGGAGGGGCCCCGCTGCCTCCCGGGGCACCGCGAGCCCACGCTAGGTCGCGTGGCGGTGGGTTTAGCGCGCACCCGCCGATCAGAACCCAAGAGACGTCGTGTTTCCACGCTAAGGCATCAAAGCCGGTCTCGGATCTAGATCAACGCTTCTAGCCGTGAGCTTCTCCTCGTCCCGGTGTCGGAACAGTTCCGTAAGAAGCCCGCGCCCTCCCCTCCCCTCCACTCCTGAGAAAGGCGAGGTTCCTCCGCAGCAGAACAGAGCTGCGCCCCAGGTGAGCGTCCGTCCTGATGAACTGCGGGTCTGCAGCCGGTGGCTGAGCTGCGGCTGCGCCGGGAGGAGGGAGGCACGCGAAGGTCCCGAGCAAGCGCGCCGTGAACCTCTTCTTTCGAATGCGCCCCTCCGGTCTCCGCACCCTCCGTAGCAGAAAGCCGGGCACAACCTCCACGCGGTTCATCACCATCGGTCCAGCAGCCAGGAGACCTTCCTTTGGCCAGATGGGCCAAAGGAAAAGACACAGAAGAGTGGCTGCACACCGGAGCAGACTTTGTAGCCTCAGTCCACGCTCTCGGGGGAGCAAGCAAGAGTCCACGGTCGTTTCAGTGTATCGTGAAACCTGTCCCATCTCAAAGACAAATTACAAGTCACGAAAAAGAAAACAGAAACACGACCCACAATCAGAAACAATGGGGGGAAATTCAACCATCATTCAATCAGCCATTCCATGTTGGTCCAGAAGTTGAGCTTTGCACGTAGAGAACTTTTTAAGGTATTTTAAATATATCCCCAAACTCAAAGGGTAACAGGTTCAAAGGATTACAGGAAAATGTGCTAAGTGTGAGTGCGTGGCTGATGGAAGAACAGGCATCGGGGATTATAAAATAGAACCAAATATGAATGCTAGAGCTAACAGGAAAACGACCAATATAAATTTAAATGTTACTAGATGGCCCCAATGGCAGATACAAGCCAGCAGGACACACCAAGTCAATGAGCTTGAAGAAACAGCAGTAGGAAAGATTCAACCCAAAGAACAGAGAGAAATAGAATGGAGGGGAAATGATCAGAGGCTCTGAGCCTGTGGAACAACATGACAGGAACCGAGCCTAGGCCCTGAGTTCAAGCCCCAGGACTGGCACAAACATAAATAAATACATGGAGCAAAGTCGCTAGTTTAGTCTTTCTTTTAAAGTTCTGGCCAAATCACCCGTGCGCTCCAAATTAACTCATGTAAGGACCACGCAAACAGCACCACACAAAATATGTCTTACTGAATAGTGTATAAAAACTTCCCACGTTTGGTGGAAATACCAACTTAGAGATCCCAGGCACTCCCGAGCCCGGTAGGGCAGTGGCGAGAACAGCTCATCTGGACACATCTGTCTAACAGCTGGAGACGTGGCTGACAGGGAAACCACAGGGGTAGCAAGAGGCCCACGGCACGTCACACACAGAGACACGAGGAGCAGAACAGTGCATCGCACACGCACACGCACACACACACACACGAGGAGCAGCACAGAGCTCCGCGCACACACAGGAGGAGCGTGAGGGTGGGCTGCACGTGTGCCCATTTGCGTACGCACGTGTGGGCTCGCGTATGGCAGTGCGGTGGAGCTACACCAACGCCAAGCGCCTATGTTTTATCAGAAGACAGTCAACATTCGCTTGAAATTGTGATAAGCTAAAACATAAAACGAGGTAAGCCTTATAGCAGCCGCCAAATGTTTAGACAGAAAAGCACACAGAGAAATACAGCTAAGAAATCAATATTAAATGCTTTGCTTAAATATTTAACGCAAAAGAAGGAAGAATAGGACAGCAAAAAATGGCAGGCATGAATTCAACCATATCAATAATTATATTAAATATAGATTTACTACCCCACTCCAGTCCCAAGGCCGAGCTTGTCAGACTGGATCTAAAAGCCAGACCTCACAGCAGGCTCTCTACAGAACACACATTTTAAATTCAAACACACAGAGGCAGACAGCAAAAGTGGAAGGAGATGCAAAGTGAATGCCTAAGAGAGCGGGGTGGGCGCGCTAGTGCCTAACGGACAGGCTGAAGCTAAATGTCACCGGAGACAGAGCTGTATGTTTAATGACAGAATGCGTGCGATCGCACATGGAGTATCAAACGGAATATATGTCACTGTTATCGTATATAATAAATTAGGCATGCGTGCGTCTCACCACAGAGCTCCAAACGTGTAAAGCAAAACCGACAACGCCGAAAGAAGAAACAGACAAATCGTGACAGGTCGGTCTGTTACGACTCCTCTCCTCTCTCCGGGATTCACAGACCAATCAAAGAGCCAGCACGGGACGGAGGACATCACCATCGGGCCTAGGCGTGGCCCCGGCTGCGTGGCACGAGTAAGCGTGAGTGAGCGTGAGGCCGCGAACCTTGAGTAAAGCTACACGCCGTCAGGAAGCCAGCGGGAGGGAAGTCCACCTTGTTTCCAGACACACGCGGAATGCTCACTCACCACGAGAGACTGCATGCCCAGCTCTGAGGCGGCCATGAGACTCGGAAGACTGAAATCATAAATATATATATATAATATTATATTATCTGGCCACCGTGCAATCAACGTTCTAACTAAAACAAACGTCCTGGTAACGTTCTGGTAAATCAGTGGGCACCGTACTTATCAATAACCAAGAGGAAAAAGAACAAATCGCAACGCCCACGAGGCCAGCCGCGGCCATCGCGACGTCGAGAGACGGTTCTTGGAAAGATGGAGGAAATGCGCCAACCTCGAGCTCGCCCCAGGAAATGACCCGCGGTGGCCGCGTCTGAGGACGGAGGCGGCCGGGGTCATTTCTTACTCGGCGGAACACACACTTAACCATCGGGCTCCGCCACCCCCTCTGCCAGGCACCCGCCCGAGAGCAACCGCGACACGCCTCCGCGAGAAGCCTTCCGCGCGGGTGGGTGCTCGCGACAGCGTCTTTCATAACAGCTCCGAGCTGGAGAGAGCCCCAACGCCCGCCAACCCACGGAGCAGCAAGGAGAGGCGACTCGTGCAGCGCCACGCGACTCCGCGCGCGAACCAACGGGCCGCGGACGCGCCCGCCCGGGGAGGGGAGGGGAGAGCGCCCGGCACCCCGGCCCCCGCGAGGGGGGGGGGGGCAGAGCCGACCACAGGCGGGGCGGGAAGGGAGGCGGGGGGGGGGGGGGGGGGAGCACTCGGAAGGCTTATTGTGGCTTCACGTGTACCAAAATCCAACGGACAGAAAATACAGCTCACGTCAAGAGTGAGTGCGTGTGTGCGCGTGTGTGTGTAAGTGCATGTGTGTGTGCGTGTGTAAGTGCATGTGTGCGTGTGCGTGTGCACGTGCGTGTGTGCATGTGCGTGTGTGTGCGTGTGCGTGTGCGTGTGTAAGTGCATGTGCGTGTGCGTGCGCGTGCGTGGTCCCACACTGCTTATCTGGCAGAGCACGCTGTGCCGACCGCCCTCTGGCGCGTCCGGCCCGCCGGCCCTCCATTGCCGTTCCCGTCTGTGCTCTCTCGAGGTGACGCCTCGTCCCGTCGCGTCTCTGCTGTGGGCTTCCTGTGAGCATTGCTGCTTGCCCTCACAGTCCACCCTCACGCGTGTGTAACGTGTGCGTGTGTCCACGCGCACGGGCCTCTACAGGTTCACTTATGTGTCGGTTTTCACGACGCGGCCTCCTCCGGCCTTGCACGCGTGGCCCTCCTGCTTCAGCCTCCCAGCCGAGGGGATCGGGGCACGCGGCCCCACGGAAGAAGACCGGCGGCCCGCTCCCGAGCCGGTTCCCCAGCCGGGAGGGGCGGCCAGCGGTGACCGGGCCCGGCCCCTGCGGGGGCTTCGCGGGCCGCGCGTCCCGTCCCGGGGGAGGCGGCCCCACGGCGCGGGGCGGACCGCGGCGCGCGGGTTCCCCCGGCCGCTCCTTTCCTGTAATGTCCATCGGCCTCCTCGCCCGCCGGCCGAGCCGTTCCCGTCCGCCCGCTCCCGATCAATACCTCCTTCCATTAGGAAGCGTCTCCAGCCCCTCCACGCCCCAGGCATTTACTGGCTCTCCTATTTGCACGCATTTTAATATTTCAGACGCAAGGATCTTCTGCTTCTAACCAGATTAGGGCCCCTTGCCGTGGACGGCGCTCTCGCGTGCAACAGCCATCACCAAGTTGGAAAGACAACCGGGGTCTCCTCAGGCCGGCGGGGCGCCCAGGGAGGCGTGTGACCCCGGAGCGCACGGGTCTGCAAGTCAAGGTCATCGTCGGCACCGTCCCTGGCTTCTCTTTGCTCAAGGCTAGCACTCTGCCACCTGAGCCACAGCGCCACCTCTGGCCGTTTTCTGTATATGTGGTGCTGGGGAATCGAACCCAGGGCCTCATGTATACGAGGCGAGCGCTCTACCACTAGGCCATGTTCCCAGCGCAGGGAAGGCAGTTTTAACAAGGCTTTCTTCGTGGCGATCCTGGTCTCCAGGTGACCCGGCCCCGGCCCAGCACTGGGAGCCACCACTGTGCAGAGGGGACACAGAGCCCTGCGTGGACCTCCCATCCACACACAGACCCGTGGGGAAAGGAGGCCACCGTTCCTTCCCATCCCTCCGCTCTCGCCCGGCTGTTGCTGACCACGGGCAGGCGGCACAGAGCCGTGGGTCGCTCGCGGGAGCGCGTCCTGGGTCCTCCCCGCCGCAGCGGTCAGCGTGCCCGGAAGCCACGCTCGGTGGGCTCACGGGCTCGGGAGGGGCCGCCGCCCTCTTTTCTTCACACGCACACTGCACCGATCTGCTCTGAGCCGCCGAGGCCCAAAAGGAAGGCAGCAGTTCCTATTTTTATAACCCTGTCCTAACGCCGCGTTCTCCCTTAATCCTCGTGTGCTAATCCATTTTCCCAGTAACACTTACCCTTGCCTGTATTCTCAAGGCTGTCTAGAGGGAAGGATCCTTCCCGTCGCAGATGAGGCCAGATGTGGCCAGGCCGGGAGCAAACTCGCACCCAGGACTAAGAACCCCCTCACCCTCGAGCTCGGGTCTTCGCGGGGCTGACTTTCCCAACACGGGCTGTGTGCGGGACCATTCCCGCGGCCCTCTAGAAGTCATTGTGGGTCGGGCAATGGGATACGGACGCTCAAGAACGTCGGCTCTGGCACGGGGCATTCGCCGTCGGAAAGAAGAGAGAACCCGGGCCGGGAAGGTGGCTCAGTGGTAGAGTGCTCGTCCAGCATGTGCGAAGCCCCGGATTCGGTTCCCCAGCACCGCCTACGCAGAAAAGCCTGGAAGGGGCGCTGTGGCTCAAGTTCCCACTTGCTAGCCTTGAGCAGAAAGAAGCCAGGGACGGTGCTCAGGCCCTGAGTTCAAGCCCCAGGACTGGCCAAAAAAAAAAAAGAGGAAAACTACACAGCCTAGTGTTGCTTCAGATTCCTCTTACTTGCTTCAGTTTTAAGTACAAAATGATTCGTTCTTTTCTCCTTCCCCTGGCCCTCCTCATCAGTGCTTTAAATTGCCTAAAATTTGACCCATTTAGGTGAACACTTTTTAATCTTTGTTTTTTTTTTTGTTTTTTTTTGGTACTGGAGATTGAAGCCAGGCCGTCGCTCTTGCTAGGCAAGCGCTTTGCCACTGAGCTACATCCCAGCCCCACACTTGTTAATCTTACGCCTTTGCATGCCTATTCACTTTCCAGTATTGAAGTATTTTTAGTTGACTGGTGCTACTGATTTACTTATGTTTAAATTGGCGCTCTCTACTTGAAATTTTTTTGACCTTTTTGTTCAAAACCAAGGTCTTCATTACAGTACTCTGAAGAAAAATCATAGCAGAATTTTCAGCCAAAGGGTGTCACTAAGGAAAGCCAAATACCAGACATGAATCAACTAAACATCAAATAGCAGCTGAACACTGGAGGAAAAATGTAAAGATGAAGGCGAACACAGCCTTGCCTTTAGAAAAACTCACTTTTTCCTCTCCTAGTTAAAAATAAAAATGTCAGTCTAATAGCAGAAATATGTCATAAGTATTTACTATCTGTCCAATGATAAGGTTATAAATAAAAGTAATT